>NW_016813281.1:461034-564722 GCF_001698545.2 Rhinopithecus bieti
AAAAAAAAAAAAAAAAAAAAAAAAAAAAAAAAAAAAAAAAAAAAAGTGCAGTGGCTATATTAATATTAAACAAAGTAGATTTCAGGACGAGAAATATTACCAAGGATAATGAGGGACATTTTCTAATGATGAAAATATCAATTAATGAGAAGATTTTAAGTATATATATATACCCAACAACAGAGCTTCAAAATATATGAATTGCAATTAGACAAAACTAAAGACAAAAGAAAAAAATGAATAAAACTAACAAAATGAAAGGAGAAATGGAAATAACTCACATTTATGATTGGAGATATGAGCACTGCATTCTTAGTAATTGGTAAAAGAGACAGATAATCAGTAAGAATAAAGAAGGAGGCCGGGCGCGGTGGCTCATGCCTGTAATCCCAGCACTTTGGGAGGCCGAGGCGGGCGGATCACGAGGTCAGGAGATCGAGACCATCCTGGCTAACATGGTGAAACCCCGTCTCTACTAAAATACAAAAAATTAGCCGGGCATGGTGGAGGGCGCCTGTAGTCCCAGCTACTTGGGAGGCTGAGGCAGGAGAATGGCGTGAACCCGGGAGGCGGAGCTTGCAGTGAGCCGAGATTGCGCCACTGCACTCCAGCCTGGGCGACTGAGCGAGACTCCGTCTCAAAAAAAAAAAGAATAAAGAAGGCTAGAACATTATCTACCCACTGATCTAATTGGTAGGTAGAATGTTAACAACCAGTGACAACAGAACACACATTATTTTCAAGTGCATGTGGAACATTGAACAAGATAAAACACATTCTGGGCCATAAAACAAGTCTCAATAAAATGAAAAGAACTGAAATTACGCTGAGTAGGTTCTCTGTTTAAAAATAAAATTAAATTAGAAATCAACAAAAACATAACTGGAAAATTCACAAATATTTGGAAATTAAATGACATTCTTCTAAATAACTCATAGGTCAAAGAAGGGAAATTATATTTTGGAGTGAATGAAAATGAAAACACAACAAATTAGAATTGGTGGTATGGGCCGAGCACGGTGGCTCTCGCCTGTAATCCCAGCACTTTGGGAGGCTGAGGTGGGTGGATCACTTGAGGCCAGGAGCTCAAGACCAGACTAGCCAACATAGTAAACCATGTCTCTGCTAAAAATACAAAAATTAGCTGGGTGTGGTGGCCCATGCCTGTAATCCCAGCTACTAGGGAGGCTGAGGCATGAGAATTGTTTGAACCCGGGAGGCGGAGGTTGCAGTGAGCCAAGATCATGCCACTGGACTCCAGCCTGGATGACAGAGCGAGACTCTGTCTAAAACAAAACAAAACAAAACAACAACCGCCCTCACCCACCACACACAGAATTGGTGGTGTGAAGCTAAAGCAGTACTTTCAAATAAATTTTAGCATTAAATGTTTGTATTAGAGAAAAAAAGGTCTAAAAAAAAATCAATGATCTCATTTTCCACCTTAAAACAAAAACTTAGAAAAAGAGCAATTGAACACAAAATAAGTCGATGTAGAAACAATTAAGAATGTAAGGAAATGGGTGAAAATCAATGAAATAGAATACAGAAAAATAATAGAGAAAGTAAATAAAACCAAAAGCTGTTCTTTGAAAAAAAAAAAAAGTCAATAATAAATCTCTTACCAGGCTAACAGAGAGAGAGAGAGAGAGAAGAGAAGAGAGAAATTACCAGCATTAAGAATGAAAGAATGAAAGAGGGGACATTATTATAGATTCTATAGATATTTAAAAAACAAAAGAATATTATGAACAACTTTATGTTTAACAGGTAAATTCTATTATACATTAGAATGGAATAACACCAATTCTATACAAACTCACTTAAAAAATAGAGGAGAAACACCCCCCAACTTGTTTTAGGAGATTAGCATTATCTCGATACCACAAACAAAACTGAAGACCAACATCTCTCATGAATAGAGGTAGCAGATTAAAACCAATGGTAATACTTTGGCAAATTAAAACCAATAATATTTGAAAAAGAAAATATATCATGACCTGGTGGGGTTTATCCCAGAAATGGAAGGCAGACGTAACATTTGAAACAGAAAATCATCAACATCTAAAGATCAGTTAACTACTTACATATATTTCACCTAGTTTTTATATAGTTCTATTTTGTACATTTAAGATTTTAAATAATCTGAAATTAATTTGGGTGTATGGGGCTAGGGTAGGAATATAATTTTTTGCCAAAGTGTTGTTTTTTATAATATCATTTGGTGAGTGAATAACTTGATATTTCTCCATTAATTTCTCATTTTTCCTTTGTCTTTTAAGTTACTAATTTACATGTTGTGTCAGTACTTCTGCCAGTATTATAGTTGCGCAGTGTTTAATAATAGTAGTTTTAAAATATATTTTCTGTCTGGCAAAGCAAAGGATGTCCCATACTTTTGTGAACGTTTTCCCCCGTTCTTTCTTAAAATTAACTATATTTAATAACAGGTAATATATATACTTAGTTTTAAACTCAAATTATAGAATACGGTATACATATTTAATAAACGTTACTAGTTTCTTGTATATCCATCCACAGATATTTTATACATAAACTAGTAAATATGATTTTTCCTGTATTTAAAATGTATATATACAAATGCTAGCAAACTGTGCATGGTCTTATGTATGTTGCTTTTTCACTTAACTTTATCTTAGAGCTCATTCCATTTTAATATATAAAAATCTTCCTCATTCTTTTTTACAACCGCATAGTATACCAATGAATGAATACCACAATTTATTGAACAATTTTCTGTTGATGGTTATTTAGGTCATTTCCATTTTCTTATGTCATGACAATAAATAAAAAATAATCTTGTACATATACTTTTTAACATAGATACAAGAATATCTGTCAGATTAATTCCTAAAGAGGAACTGCTAGTCTAAAAGGCAAGTGCATTTATGATTTTTAAATATTGCCAAATTGCTCTCCATAGAGGCTGTACCAATGTATAATACTGTGAAACAATAAGAAATACATATATGTTTTTATTGGTCTCTGATCCTGGTTCCTGACACAGAGCTCCTAAAACCCTTGTAATTTCTGAAGTGAAAGGGTACCAGGAGCATCTTTGTTCTATTAAAATGACTCTTAGTGGGCTCTTAGGTGGGGGCTGTTCTCGAGGAAGACCAAGCCATGATTAGAAGCTTGAAACTTTCAGCCCCACCCCACCCCATCCTCAGGGAAGGGGAGAGGGGCTGGAGATTGAGTTAATAATGAATCATGCCTACGTGATGAAGCCTCCATAAAAGTCCCTGAAGTACAGGGTTTGGAGAACTTCTGGGTGGGTGAACACATCGCGTGATGGGAGGGTGGTTCACCCCAACTCCACAGGGACAGAAGCTCCTGTGCCTGTCCTGCTTTCAGACCTTGCCCCATGTACCTCTTCCTCTGGCTGTCCATCTGTATCCTTATCAGATCCTTTATTATATAATAAACTGGTAAACGTAAGTGTTTCCATGAGTTCTGAGTCATCGTAGCAAATTATCAAACCTGGGGAGGGGGTTGTGACAACCCTCAATTTGGTAACCTGGGGACCTACTCCTTGTACTTGGTGTCTGAAGTTGGGGGCAGTCCTATGGCACTGAGCCCTTAACCTGTGGGGTCTGCAGTAACTCAGGAAAGTTAGTGTCAGAATTGAGTTAAATTGTAGGATACCCAGTTGGTGCCTACAGAGAATTGGAGAATTGGTTGGTATGGGAAAAGCTCACACACATTTAGTGGCCAGAAACATTATGAGAGTATAGAGAAGAAACATTTTTGTCCCCCTATACAAAATACCATCAGCAACGTTTGAGGGTGCCTGTTTAC
This sequence comes from Rhinopithecus bieti, assembly GCF_001698545.2. Taxonomy (NCBI): domain Eukaryota; kingdom Metazoa; phylum Chordata; class Mammalia; order Primates; family Cercopithecidae; genus Rhinopithecus; species Rhinopithecus bieti. The sequence goes on from NW_016813281.1 coordinate 464,854, forward strand.
CCAAACCCTTATCAACATTGTTTTCAAACTTTTTGACCATTAACATTCTACGTGGTAAACAACTTACATTGCCTATTGTTTTATTCACATTACTTTTATTAGTGATTTTTAAGTTCTTGTTTACTATTATTTTATTTCTGGAAGTTGTCTTGGAATTTTAAAATACAGCTTTTATAACTAAGGTATAGCACTGATAAGTAATGATAATTTTGTCTTCTTGCCACATCTGGTTTTTGTTTTATTCCTTCCTTTATTGCATTGACCTAAACTGCTAGAACAATATTAAATAATAATAATAACATTGATGATTCTTTTTCGGTTACTGATTTTAATGGAATAATCTGTAGTATTTCAATTTTAAGTAAGATATTGCCACCACTCATTATGTTAAGGGATTTTTCTGCTCTTCCTAGAAATTTAAAAGTGAAAAAAAAAACCCCACCAGAAATGGATGTGGAACTTTATCAAGTGCTTTTCAGAATATAGGTTTGGGTGATTTATTTTCTTAAAGATGAACTGTATAATTTTAATACATTTCCTAATGTCAAACCATCCTTACATTGTTAAACCCTCCTTGACTATCATGGATGATTTTTTGATGAGATTTAATTCAATTTGCTAATTTTTTTCCAGATGTTTTTCTGTCCCCATTCAAAAGTGAGACTGGTCTGTTTTTGTGTGTGTGTGTGTGTGTGTATGTGCTGTTCTTGACAGGTTTTGCTGTCAGGGTTATGATAACCTCATAAAATGAACTGGGCAGCTTTTCTTCTTTGTTTTTTTGCACAAATTCTTCTCTGCTCTCCTGGCCTGGGGAGAACAAGGCTGGCCTGTGTTCAGACCTGCTCCATAGCCTCTGGTGACCTCCAGCATGTTCCCAGCTCTCTTCTTGACTCTTGGTGGTGTTGTCTCTGGCATCTCTCTGTTTCTCCTCTGGTCTGGCTTCCCAATGTGATCCCCTAGCATCTATGGCTCAACCTGAACTGGCCTCTGTGTGAACTCAAGGGAGGGGATTTCCTTGGCAGATGGAGGTTCTCCATGTGTCCCCATCCCCCCACTTCCTCCAAGAGCTCTCCCAGCTGTGATCTTTAGCTCCTCCTTGGGCTTCTGCCTCTAGCTCTCTGCTGCCCTCTAGCATCTGTCCTTGTCGTGACTTCCCGCAGGCAGAAGCATTGAGAATGGGACTCTGTTCAGCAGATCCAGTGTTCACAGATGTCTCGAAGCCCTTGGAAGTTCTCCAAAGTGACTGGTTTGAAGGGGGTGCTGCAATGAGGCAATGGGTTGTTTTGGCTGCCTCTGAAGAAAAGGGGTGCCAGAATAGACCCAAAGCCTGGACTCTGCCCTCAGTGGGGAACATGAATTACATTTCTGTCAAAGGACAACTCTGAGAAGGCTTGGTGCAGCCGGGCAGGACAGCTCTGCAAAGTCCAGAATGGGGAAGGGATCACATTCAGTCTGGACCTTTGCCCAGTGTGCTTCTTTCCTGTCCTTCCCTGCTAACTGAGACAACGTATATGTCTAGCCTTTCTGTTCAGCTGTCAACTGTGAATGACAACAGATAGGGACACTTGAGCTGTGCATGGAATTGTCTGGCTTTAGGCTGACACCTTCCTTGCCATCCCCCTGATGCCATCTAAGACCAAGGCCATGGAGAGACACTTTTGTAAGTATGCTGTTCATCACTATTTAATATCACCTAGTGGTTCTAGAATCAGGCAGATTTGGGTTTGAATTCTGGGCATGCCACTTACTAGCTCTGTGATTTCAGGCAAGTAACTCAGCATCTCTGAGCCAAGTTTTATCATCTTTAAAACAGAAAAATAATAGATACACTTGTTAAGCTGTTGTGAGATAATAATGCATATAAAGCACTTGGCCTAATGCTCAACCTAGTAAATATTCTATAGACATTAGTTGATATGGTTTGGCTGTGTGCCCACCCAAATCTCATCTTGAATTGTAGTTCCCATAATCCCCACATGCTGTGGGAGGAACCTGGTGGGAGGTACTTGAATCATGGGGACAGGTTTTTTCTGTGCTGTTCTCATGATAGTGAATAAGTCTCATGAGATCTGATGGTTTTATAAAGAGTGGTCCCCCTGCACACGCTCTCTTGCCCGCCGCCATGTAAGACGTGCCTTTGCTCCTCCTTCGCCTTTTGCCGTGATTGTGAGGCCTTCCCTGCCATGTGGAACTGTGAGTCCATTAAATCTCTTTTTCTTTATAAATTACCCAGTCTCAGGTACTTCTTCATAGCAGTATGAAAATGGACTGATATATTAGTTAAGATTATTCTTTATCCTGATTGTTCTCTGTCTCTCTTGAGAATCAGGGTAACTTCTTCACTGATATTCAAGGCTCTCTTGAGGTTGGGGTCAGTTTATGAACTGTCTTTCCAGCCTTATTGCCACTACTCTGTTACACATACATTATTAGTCAGCTAAATTTTCACCACTTTGTATATGCTGTTCTCTCTGCACTCAGACTAACCTCCTCACCATCCTTGACTGAGAATCTTCCCAACTGTCAAGGCCCAAGTTAAAGTATGACCTACTCCATGAAGAGTTCCTGGCTGCCCCTTCAGAGGTTTTTCTCTGCCTCCTGTAGCAGCACAGCCATGGTAACTATTTTCAGTCAAGAACTGGATGAGATTGGCCCCTGAGAATGAATTTAATGTCAAAGTTTGTGTGATGAATGTCCTAAGTTTTGGTGGACAAACCCACCCCAAGAGTTGATCTCTGAGTGCCTGAGCCTGAGAGGTGCTATTGGCTCCAGCATTTCTTTTATTTTTATGTTATTTTCTTGAGACCGGGTCTTGCTCTGTTGCCCAGGCTGGAGTGCAGTGGCATGATCTCTGCTCACTGCAACCTCTGCTTCCTGAGTTCAAGTGATTCTTCTGTATCAGCCTCCTGAGTGGCTGGGATTACAGACACATGCTACCATGCCTAGCTAATTTTTGTATTTTTAGTAGAGATGGGGTTTCACCATGTTGGCCAGGCTGGTCTTGAACTCCTGACCTCGGGTGATCCACCCACCTCGGCCTCCCAAAATGTTGGGATTATAGGTGTGAGCCACCACACCCTGCCAGCTCCAGCATTTCTATGTTGGAGGGATTAGGAGGCATTGCAGTGGAAGGGAAAGCTAGAAGTCTTGTTTTGTATGGAAAACATGCTGATTTCACTTACACTGCATACTTTTTAGGGATGGCTTAGGGGATGGGGGTAAGAGGTTGGGGTCAGGTGGCATTGGCCCTGCTGATGAACCATGGATATTCCTGATCTGTGAGTGAGCCAATGGAGTCCTTAAGAATGGCCAATAACTAAATCAGCATTAACCTAAGCAGTTGTTGGATGTAAGACTATGAACAACAGTGTGAGGTCACATGGAGTCTGCAGAGAGACAAGCCAGACTGCTACCATGTGTTGTCTTATAGCCACCTCCAGATCTTTCTCTGAAAAGCCTGTTAGGGAGATGAGATATTTGGCCTGGTTGGGTAGGCTGGGCCAGCTAGTATGGGTGAGAACTTGAGATTCTTAGGAGTTGGGCTTCTGGTCAAAAGAGAGAGAATGGGTTTAGGCAAGAAAGGGCTTTACTTCTCCAGGGACCTCTCAGGTTGGTGGGAGCTTGGCCCAGTTCTATCTACCAAGAACCATGGTCAGGTGGTCAGATTAGGGCTAGAGGTATACGCATCTCTGGGAAGTGAGTTGAGGGCTGCCCCCACGGATCCCATGGCTTGGGTCTTGCTTTGCAACATGTGACCTGGTGTCGGGGCATCGTCCCCTGGATCAATGGGCTGGGTGAGGGAGGAAAACAGTGTAAGGTGAAGGTCGGGGAATGACCCAGGCCTCAGACAGAGGCCTCAAAAGATGCTTGCTCCTTTGGCCTGCTGTGTGAGGCAGCAAAGGATGAGCTGAGCCCAAGGTGGGGGTGGGGTCACAGGCAGAGGACCTTCTAGAGCACAGCTCTGGAAAAGCCTCATTTGCAAGACTCCAGTCTAGTCCCCAGTAGTCCCTTCCCTACGTTTCTCTCTGAAAAGTTTGTTCTTCTCTTAGACCCGGAGGAGTCATGAGTGCTGTTGCCAAATATTTCCAGTTTTCCCCTCTTCCAGGAACATGATAGGATTGTACTTTTTGGCTCCTTGGTGACCCTCTGTGGCCAAAGGGTTATGAATGGAAGGGGCGTGAATAATTTCTGGGCCAGAGCATATTTCATTGCCAATACAAGACCCTCCAGAGCGCTCTTTCCACCCACATGCAGTGATGTTCAAATGATGGCTGCTTTATCAGCCTGGGCTCCCAAGTGAGGTGCAGAGTGAAGTCCCAACCATGGACAGGTAGCACAAGAGGGAAATGCACCTCTGCTGTTATAAAGCACTGACCTCTGTCAATCTACCTCCCTGAGGATCGAGGTCTTCTGTCTATTTTCAGCTGTTACTGTCCCACAGTATTGCTTTTTTCTTTCTTTTTTTTCCTTCCAAGCTCTGTGCCCTTTGATTTACTTCTGTCCTCTTATGTCCTGCTCTTTCTTTTCCTGGTTCTTATCTTTTACACACATATCCCTGGGTCCCAGTGCTACTTTGCCATTGCTTAGTTCTATCCTCAGGGCCTCTAAACTCCCTTCTTTGACTTTGAAGAAAGATGGGCTCCTTTCAGGCAAGATTGTAGAGGCTGGAGCTGGAGAGAGCAGAGGGCGTATGGTGGCAGCTACCAAGGCAGCTCCCAGTGATCTCCACCTCATGATATTCACACTTTTGGGTAGTCCCCTCCCACCTGGTACCAGTGTAAGTCTGTGTGATCAGTAGACTATGGCAAAGTGATGGTATGTGACTTTCCAGATTAGGTTATAAATGATTGTAGTTTCTGTCTCAGTCACCCTGTCTTGGATAATTTGCTCTGGGGAAGCCATGTCATAAGCTGTGGAGAGGCTCATGTGGCAAAGAACTAAAGCCGCCTGCCAATTGAGCTTCAGATGCCTGCAGCCATGGCTGACTCTTTGATGGCAACCCTGGGAGAAGCCCTGAACTAGAACCATCCTGCTAAGCGACTCCCAGGTTCCTGACCTCATAACAAAAGCTACGAAGTGTGGAGTCATTTATTATGCAGCAATAAATAACTAATAGGGGGGCAGGTGTTTGGGAGATTGTGTTTGGGATGTCAAAGCCCAGTAGAATAACAATCCTAGATCTCTGCTTAGGATAGGTTGTGTCCCTTGATCTGGGACAGATATGGCCACCATGGCTGGTGACCTGAAGTGTCAGGCTTCACATATGTCTTTGTGTATGGTTGCTGAGAGCACTCCACCCAGGGGAGGAGGGGGTGAGAAATACTAATACAGATTGTTGTCTATCCCTTAGAAATCTCTCTTGATCCAGTCTCAAAAGACTCACTCAGGCCTGTCTTGTGCTAAACAGGGAGTTCTAAGTAAAAACTCAAGCCATTTTACAAATAATGCAAAACACTGGTGCACCATCCACAGTTCTTTAGGATACTTTTGCTGGGTGTGACACACAGGGAGAGAGCCTACATGACACTGAGAAGGTTCCACACGTCTCTGGTGGTGCTGAGTGCAAAGAGCAGTGTCTGAAACTAGGAACCTGTGGGACAGCAGATGCCCCAGAGAGAGATTTGCTCATAGGCAAAAATAACTTCTGTGAGACACACTCCACAAAAGTGAAAGCCTAAGTTATTAAAGGGGAGCATTCCTTGGTGAAATCAGATCTATTACTGTTAAAGCATCTTCACTCATGCTTGCAGACTTGCAGGGATTGGGAAAATTTGGGGTCCAATAATAACAACAAATATTATTTATCTACTTATTAAGCACTTACCATTGGGGTAGGGAGATTGGGAGATGTTGTTCAACGGATATAAGATTAGACACAGAGAACAAATTCAATATCAACCTTGTGACTGTATGTATTGTATTGTATGTAATGGCGATGTATTATATACTTGAAAATTGCTAAGAGAGTAGATTTTAAATGTTCTCACGAGAAAAAAATGATTAGTATGAGACTTCAAAAAGTTCATGGAAAAACGGAATTAAAAAATTAAAATACAAAATATAAATGTGATTTCTCACTATAAGCTCCATCAAGATCAAGACCCTGTTGTAACTGATGATAACAACCACTTAGTCCATTCCTAAAGAACCAAGGGGTCCTGGGAACTTAGCCATGTCAATTCAGTCTTTTTTACATTATTATTTGAAGAAAAATGGGTACCTTTTAAAGACCTTTTAAGAGTAGGAAACAAAAAAGAAGTCAGAAGGAGCCAAATCAGGAGTGTAAGATGGATGCTTAATGATTTCCCACCAAAACACTGTCAAAATTGCCCTTGTTTGATGAGAAGAATGAGTAGGAGCATTGTCATGGTGGAGAAGGACTCTATGTTGAAGATTTCCCGGACATTTTTTCACTGAAGTTTTGACTAACTTTCTCAAAACACTTTCATACTTAGCAGATGTTATCATTCTTTGGCCCTCCAGAATGTCAACAAGCAAAATGCCTTGAGCAGCCCAAAAAATTGTTGCTGCAATCTTTGCTTTTGACCTGTCTGCTTTTGCTGTGAGTAGACCATTGCCACCCCTTGGTAGCCATTGCTTTGATTGTGCTTTGTCTTTAGGTTCGTGCTGGTAAAGCCACCCCTCATCTCCCATTACGATTCTTCAAAGAAATGCTTCAGGGTCTTGATCCTACTTATTTAAACTTTCAATGGAAAGCTCTGCTCTTGTCTGCAGCTGATCTGGGTGCAATAGTTTTGGCATCCACTGAGTGGAAAGTTTGCTCAACTTTAATTTTTCCGCAAATTGTGTAAGCAGAACCAATTGAGATGTCTATGGTGTTGGTTATATTTTTGTGCTGGTAATTGTCAGTCCTCTTCAATTAGGGCATAATTGGGGTGATATTTTTCCTCACAAATTGATGTGGATGGTCTGTCACTGCAGGCTTCATCTTCAACATTGTCTCATCCTTTCTTAAAATGAGGCATCTGTTTGCAAACTGCTGATTTATTTTGGGCATTGTCCCTATAAACTTTCGTAAAGCATCAGTGATTTTATCATTCTTCCACCATTTATCAGTTGGTAAATGGGACCTGTCAAGGAAGTGTGGGTCTGTGTGGGATATAGATCATCAAGATGGAGAAATGGGGGAGCAGATGTACAATCAGATCAGGCAGAGGTAGACCATAAAAGGCCATCACAGAAACTCTACCTGTAGCCAGTTTCATTCTGGTGAGGGGGATTGGCAGTTAACCCCAGGCCCCTAGGCCATGACTGTACTTTATTCAAAGTCACTGTATATGTGTATACGTGCATACGTACACACACACACGTATGTGTATATATGTATAGGCTATATATACACACATCTGTATATATGTGTATGTACATGTATGTATATAATTATCATATACTATATGCAAGCTTCACATAAGGTTTGATTTTGTTCTTCCAATTTAGCAGAATTCATGTTGCTCTGATAGAGGCTGCTTTTCAAACTCATGGTATTAATTCCTCCCTTAGTGCCTCAAATAGTCTGTTCTCATATGAATAACAAGTTAAGTGTGAGTTTATGTTGGTGCAGAAAAAATCTAAATCCATGCGTAGTTTTTTCATTAGACACTTTTCCATAAAGCTTTTTGGAAGTCTTTTGTATGTGAGATAATGGTTTATGTTAATTTTTGAGTCATCCACAGTGTATTCATTATCAAACATCATGTTGTACATGGTTACACAAATATATACACTTTTATTTGTCAATTAAGTAACTAAAGATACAAGTGGGGACATATTATGAAGTAAATAGTAATCCTACAAGATAGAAATGAATTTGGAAAATTAACTTGGGGAAAAAAGCACTTACCATATGACTATTTTAAACTATTTACTTTCTTGCAAAATCATCTTGAGCATCATCTTTTTCAAGCTTTGAAATAATCTATAAGGTGGATATTATTCCCATTTTTCAGATGAGGAACGTGACATTACATAACTTGCTTCTTCCAAGTGCCTCCTCCAAAAGAGTCCAAAGCTGGGGCCACACAGGTGGCGTGCCTACCACCTGAAAGGCAACAAGTCCTCCTGGTGTCCCCATCTGAATGCAAAGAGTCCGGTCTTGTGAGGATGAACACAGTAGATCCACTCCTTTTTTGAGCACATGATTCCCTGGAAGGGATCCCATAGCCACTGCTGGCCCCAAGACTCCTTGCTGCAGGAAGCTGCACCTGCTTTTAATCTACAGAGTCAGCAAAATGGTGAACGATAATTCTATAATAGCCCATTAGAAGAGTGAATTTGAGGTTAAGTATGAACTTCCCTGAACTTCAGCTCTACACAGATCTGTGCAGGACAAAGAGGAGTCAGAATTTCTTGGAAGCAATCTAACCATAACAAGACGAAGATGTGTTGCTTCAAGGCCTTTTAGTAAGTGCTAAAGGGGAGATGGAGAACAACAATGTGAACATAGTTAACACTATTAAAACTGTACACTTAAGATGGTTAACATAGGCCGGGCGCGGTGGCCTTCAAGCTGTATCCCAGCCACTTTGTGGAGGCCCGAGACGGGCGGATCACGAGGTCAGGAGATGGAGACCATCCTGGCTAACACGGTTGAAACCCCGTCTCTACTAAAAAATACAAAAACTAGAGCCAGGACGAGGTGGCAGGGCGCCTGTAAGTCCCAGCTACTCGCGAGGCTGGAGGCAGGAGAATGGCGTAAACCATGGGAGCGGAGCTTGGCAGTGAGCTGAGATCCGGCCATAGCATTCCCACCTGGGTGACAGAGCGAGACTCTGTTTCAAAAAAAAAAAAAAAAAGAATTGGTTTAACATAGTCAAAAATATTTTTTCCATTGTGCCGATGTGTTTTTGCCACAATATAAAAATAAAAAAAGGAGGTCTCCTTTTTATTTTTATTTTTAAATTGCTGGCAGAAGTGATGACTATAGCCTGCACAGATATAGATCAGAATCCAATTACTGATAATTTCACAATTTATCAGTTGGTAAATGCGGCCTGTCAAGGAAGTGTGGGTCTGTTGGGAAGTAGATCATCCAAGATGGTAGGGGGAGCAGATGTACATCGTCAGGACGAAAGGAATAAAGCACCAATTAAACCATACAACAGAAACTCTACCGTAGCCAGTTTCATTCTGGTGAGGGGGGATTGCAGTTAACCCCAAGGCCCCTAGGCCCCATGACTGTACTTTATTCAAAGTCACTGTATAATGTTGTATCGTGCATATGACACACCAACACATGTATGTGGTATAATATATAGGCTATATATACACACATCTGTAATATATGTGTATGTACATGATTACATGCACACGATGTATACATACATGCCATATAAATGTATATACATGTATATATACATATATGCATGGATGTGTAATGTATATGTATGTTTATGCATGCATGCATGGTGTAATCTATATGTATTATAATTCACAAACAGTATTACATGGTTAATATCATAGGGGGATTTATGTCATTCAAATGATCCTTTTGTCATCTTTACAAAGTCCTGAATCATAGAAGCTTTTGTTCAGGAGGGAGGTCTGAATGAATGGACCTGCTGGCATTGTAGTCATCATTCCTGGACTGAGTGTATGTCCCAGATGAGCTGTCTCCTGTGCCTATCTGTTTGGGTTACATGTTAGACCAGAAGCAGTGCACAGAAAGCCAGCAAGGCAGAAACAGCACCATGATTCTGATTATCTAATGGGAAGATCCAGCCTCTCTTCTCTTGACCAGACTTAGCTGCAGGCTCGCTGGGAGACAGGACCCTGACCCATCTCTCAGAGAAAAGCCCTGCCAGTGACAAGGTGACAAGTCTGGGAACAAGTTTGGAAATCTTGGCTTCTTTTGAAAGGAATGAGGCCTCAGATGCTGGGAGTGGGGCAGTGGGGAGGGAAGCCGTGGCTCTTGTATTTGCTCATGGAGAAATGGAAGACCGTTAGAGAAACAGGGCTTGACTTAAAGGTATGAAACTGGAGTGGCAACTGATTCCCAGACCTTTAGAGCTCTCTCCTCTTTTTCAAGGTTCTGGGATAGTATTTAAGAGTATCCCTTCAGCCTAGCCAGCTTTCCTACCTCTAGACTGGAGAGGACCCTCTCTTTGACCTTTGACCCTGCCATACCTAGCACAGGACTTAAAAGTGGCTCCTGTTGCATCCCACGGCGAGTGCAGACAGCCCTATCCTATACCATTTTCATTCCTCTTAGCTTAGTATACAACAGTCTTTTACCCTAGTTTATAGTCTATGAGGGCTGACACCATGTCTTATTCGTCTTGGGAGCTTCCATAGCTTCTCTTTCCCTCCGCTTCTCCCGGTGCCTTGCATAAAATAGAGGATCCCAGCAACATTTGTTAAAAAACCCATCCCCAGATGCTCCTCTAGACAGTACTATCTTCTCCTTTTTGCCCTACAAACCAACTGCTGTGGCTTTGAAACTTTGCATTGTTGGCTGTGGGTTCTGAAACTGCAGTTGGTCTTATTCTGTGGTCTCTGGATTCTTGCTTGATTGCTGTCTTTCTGGAAATCTCCCAGATAAGTCACAGCCAGTCATATCCGCACTGCACCTCTCCCCGGAATAGTCAGCATGAGGGCAGAGGTAGAAGGGCCTTGAGAGAGCATCCAGGAAGCCCTTGTATTACAGATGGGAAAGCAAAACCCCTGAGAAGAAAAGGGACTTGCCCGAGGTTATGGTTTTGAGTCAGGGCCAGAAATCAGATTTTCTGTCTCCCAGAGCCCCCAGGGCTCCTAATCCTGGCCTGGTGTTCTTCTTTACACTGGCTGAGTTTTAAAAAGGCATTTTTTCTGGCCCTCACTTTTCAGGTATCACATCCAGAGAGGCAGGTTGGTAGGCAGCCAAAGGGTGTCTGCTTCAGGGGAGAACAAGTGTTGAGAACCTGAGAAAAGAGAGCTGGCCCAAAGGAGTGGAGACAATAGCCAATGGCTCTCTTGATGTTCTCTCCATGCAATGACTTCTACTGCGAAATCGTCGTTTGACAACAAACCTTATAAATGAAGTGTCTCGCTGTAACTCACCCTGAACACGAACTTGGTTAAGTGTTCGTGGCCATCGGAATTCCCTGCCCACCCCATCTCACTGTCTTCTGGCAGGAGGACTGTTTTGCTTTTGTGGTCTCATGGTAATGTTTTTCTCATCAGCAGAGGCTAATTCCTGCCTGAGCCCTGACCAAGGCCACTGGCCGCATGCCGTAGTGAGGACTGGAGGAGAAGATAATAATGCTGCTTTTCAAAGCCCTTTCCCAAGCACTGCTTACTTGATCCTCAGTGAAGCCCTGGGTGACAGGCAGGGAAGTCCTTATTAGTCCCTAGTTTATGGAAGACACGATGGCCCAGAGAGAATGAGTGATTAACCCAAGGACACATGGCTTGGTGAGTTATTGAGGTCAAGGAAACAGTGTTCAAATTCCACCTCTGTTACTTACTGTGACTATTTGAGGTTTATAACTCACTAGTGTGGAACCTCAAATGTTACTTAATCACTCTGCCTCAGTTTCTTCACTTTTAAATTAAGAATATAGTACATCTTTATTGAGATGTTGGGAGATTAAATAAGCTAATATATGTAAAGTAGTTAAGCCTGTGCCTGGCAGATAGTGAGTGGCAATGTTAGAAATTGTTGCTATTATTATTGTTATTATTATTTTTGGTGACAAAGTCTCACTTTGTCCCCCAGGCTGGAGTGCAGTGGCGCGATCTTGGCCCACTGCAACCTCCGCTTCCCGGGTTTAAGCAATTCTCTTGCTTCAGCCTCCTGAGTAGCTGGGACTACAGGTGCATGCCACCACGCCCGGCTAATTTTTGTATTTTTAGTAGAGACGGAGTTTCACTATGTTGGCCAGGCTTGTTTCAAACTCCTGACCTTGGCCTCCCAAAGTGCTGGGATTACAGGCCTGAGCCACAGCGCCTGGCCAATTGTTGCTATTATTATTAAGTCTGTCTCTGCTGTGTGACAGGAAAAGCCTCCACAGAGCTCATATAAAGATCCCTCCAGGGGATCTCTAAGAAGATAGATTTCAAAAGTCATAGCATTACAAAAGCCTCAGTGATAATCCAGTTTGTCTGCTCATTTGATTTTATTATTATTTTTCTGATCTGACCTTTGAAGATAATCACACACAATTAATAGATGCATAGTAATTAGGTGCATAAAGTCAGTTGTCCACATAAATCATTGACATTATTATAATTATGTAGCCAAATAAAATTTTTAATTTTTTTGATATTATTTCATGTCTATAAATATAGACATCCATGTTATCACATTTCTCCATGACATTCACCATTTCATCTTGATCACATGCACTGACAATGACTCATATTAAGAGGTAAAAATAGAAAGAAAGAACAGTATTACTCATAATATTCGGGAAGTGGGGGAAGGGAGGAAGGGGAAGTGTAAGAATGGTAATTTCCTTAACTTTTGTAGCAGTCAGTCAATTGATATTGCCTAAACTTGAAGCATGTAAAAAAGTTTATTCCAGTCTCTGAATATTTTTCATAACATATTTTCTTAACCTTAGAGGTACAACATCCTTGAGAAATACTATCTCCTTTAGGCCAGGTGCAATGACTCACGTCTGTAATCCCAGCACTTTGGGATGCCAAGGCAGGCGGATTACTTGAACTCACTAGTTTGAGACCAGCCTGGACAACATGGCAAAACCCAGTCTCTACCAAAAATACAAAAATTAGCCAGGTGTGGTGGCACATGTCTGTGGTCCCCGCTACTTGGGAGGCTGAGGTGGGAGGATTGTTGGAGCCAGGGAAGTCAAGGCTGCAGTGAGCTGTAATTGCACCACAGCACACCAGCCTGGGTGGCAGAGTGAGACCCTGTCTCAAAAAAATAAAAATAAAAATATCTCTTGTGGAGAATACACCAAGTTAAGCAATTCCATTAGCTTTATTAACATCTTTGTCTTCTCTTAAATTCAAGGAAAATTAAATTTTATACCTTTTATTAAATATCATATAAGGTATGATCTCTCTCTTTTTTTTTTTTTTCCCGAGATGGAGTCTCGCTCTGTCGCTCGAGCTGGAGTGCAGTGACCGGATCTCAGCTCACTGCAAGCTCCGCCTCCCGGGTTTACGCCATTCTCCTGCCTCAGCCTCCCGAGTAGCTGGGACTACAGGCGCCCACCACCTCGCCTGGCTAGTTTTTTGTATTTTTTAGTACAGACGGGGTTTCACCGCGTTAGCCCGGATGGTCTCAATCTCCTGACCTCGTGATCCGCGCGCCTCGGCCTCCCAAAGTGCTGGGATTACAGGCTTGAGCCACCGCTCCCGGCCGGTATGATCTCTTTCTAAACCACTTTTTATATTCAACTATCCATACATCCATTCACTCTTCCTTCTTAGCTACCTATCCATCCTTCTCTCTGTACACATAAGGAGAGTGACATCTGCAACAATGCTCACTTGTGTCAGCCATGGTTATTTGGTGGTGGTAGGATATTGAAGATTTTTAAATATTTTCTTTGTGTTCTACAATATTGTTTTTTTTTATAATAAGCATGTATTATGTTTATAAAAATAAAGTATTATCTTAAAAAAACAGAGGGAGACAGTGCTCCTGAATTTCCCCTAAACAATTGGGGATTTCCTTGCTTTTCCTACTCTCCCTCACCCTATATACTCCAGAACCAAGGCTTTCAGGTTCATCTGATATTCCAATACCCATGATTGTTCCAGAGGCTTTTGCTTCTAGAGCTCGGGGGTCCTTAGTGCTGGGGAACTTGAGTGGTGGAAATTCTTTGCAAGGAGACTGTGGATACCCTGGCAGGGAAACATACAGCTGAGGAGAGGAGGAAAGACAGCCAGAGGACAGTGAGACAGCAAAAGGGTTGTGAGTCCAGGCATTTCTCATCTTACATAGGAGGAGAGCAAGCCTAGAGGGGAGGAGTGGCTTGTTCAGAGTCAGCCAGCCTGCCACACACAGCAAAGGCAATCAGTTGTCCCTTTAAAGGCATTCAGTATTTTCCCCCAAGTCCTATGAGTAAGGAAAGGTGGTAGGGCTTCAGCTCCTGATTCTCAGCACAGAAAGGGAGAAGGAAGGCAATGTTAGGGCATGGGAGGGAGATTGGGACTGCAACCTCCCCCTCTTCAGCAGCTAGTCTTGTTTTTCCTATTGGATCTGCCATAATTAGCATCTGCAGGGACTTCAAGACCTCCCTGGAGGCATCTATAGCATCCATCACACAGAATGTTTAGAATCAGAGTAAAGGAGTCCTGGCAGATATTGTATCTGGATTTGAGCTAAGTGGAGAAGATTCAGAAAGCTCTCGGGGCCAATTCTTGTCTTTCCCACCCCAACTTGGGGGCATGGCCTATGTTTCCATAAACCCTCACAATTCCTCTGGGGAATGTGGTGGTAGTAGGGGTATGGAGTGGACTCTTTCACAACTCTTGAGGACGGTCCCCATCTAAACGCCAGGAAATTGTCAGCACCTCCCTAGTGGACAGCTCCCCATCAGCCACCAGAATCTCCCCCATCTCAGTGGGGCTCCTGGGCCACTGGTGTTCTGGGAACACTGGCTTGTCTTTCTCTTGTTCTTCTTTCTTTCTTAAAAAATTCACTTTGGTGTAAGAAGCTCCAATTTAGGAGATTTCATTCTTTAAGATATCCAATGTATATAAAGGAATGAGTTGGTCCAAATAAAGGACCTTTGGCTAAATATAAGAGCCTGAGTAATTGAATTAGAAACAGCTCAAGGATGGGTGTGTATCACAGCTCAGGAATCTTTTATAACAGGATTTTCGGAACCAAATCAACATCGAGAACACATTGCCTTACAAAAATTGTTTTGGGCTATTTCCCAGTATTAATGCAATATGGGAGAGGTTAGTTGGACACAGAAATCTTAGAATTCCATGGATATTTTAATGGTTTAAGGCTAAAGTTCAGCATATTTGGAATCTGGGTTGTCCCAGAAAATCCAGAGTTATGCTTATCTTGCTCATAACCAGCAGTCTAGAATGACTCAGGTAGAAGAGAGAAGTCTAACAGGAAACGGAGGTCCTGGCATTGTGAATGCCCTGGGAACTAAGGTACTAGAGGGTACACAGATTTTCCTCTAGTAAAAGGAGGAAGCATAAAAGAGGGAGCATAGAGGTTTAAAAAATTGTGACGCTATCTGTTATTGCTTCCCTTAACAGAGGTGGAACACTGCCACCAGAGCCTGTAAGAAGGTATGTGGCCAGGTCAGGTGCTGGCAGGAGAGGCTGGTTGACTTCCATTAGGCTCTTTATGAATCAGCTTTTAGGTTGGAAAGTCTCCTTGGCCCAGTGCCTGGTTCTCATCTTGGTAGGCTTGGAAACACACGTTTGTCAACACTGAGAGTGGCTGTATATCACTCAGAATAGGGTTTCATTGTCTGAGCTTGCAAGTGCTTATTGTGTAAACTACTTGCTAAGTATTTGTTGGCGATAAGAAGCAAAACCACTCGAGGACTGGGCATTTGCTGCCTCTTGTCAGCATCCCCTCTTTTTTAATGGAAACCATCTGGGAAACCAGGTCATCATCAGAAGATTGCTTGGTGAGCTTAGAATCAGATTTAGGGGTGACAGTTTTATGATGGTGGGGTTTGATGGCAGCAGGTTCTAATCAACTGTTCCCCCATGCCTGGGATGGGGGAAGGCCTACCTTTGAAGCTGGGTAGGTTAAGGCCTTGGGTCAGGGGACTGCTCCTCTTTGTTTGGGTTCCTCCAGAAGCAGACCCTGAAACAAGGATTTGAGTGCAAACAGTTTAATTGGGAAATGGTTCCGGGAAACAGTGGTAGCAGAGTGAAATGAAACAGGGAAAGGAAGGAAACCAATACAGGTATGTTATCAAACAAGATACCACTGTGGGTAACTGAAGCTTGGCCTCACTGGAGACTCTGGGAGACAGTGTACAATATGCATCCCCATGTTAATCCAACCTAGGGGCCAGAGATCTGGGTCTTTTTATTTTTTTTTTCTTTGAAACAGAGTCTCACTCTGTTGCCCAGGCTGGAGTCCAGTGTGGTGATCTCAGCTCACTACAACCGCTGCCTCCCAGGTTCAAGTAATTCTCCTGCCTCAGCCTCCCGAGTAGCTGGGATTACAGGCATGCACCACCACACCAAGCTACTTTTTGTATTTTTAATAGAGATGGGGTTTCACCATGTTGGCCAGGCTGGTCTTGAACTCCTGACCTCAGATGATCTGCCCACCTTGGCCTCCCAATGTGCTGGGATTACAGGCACGAGCCACTGTGCTCAGCCGAAGATCTGGGTCTTTATGCACCAACTCTCATAAGTCGTTGACTGGGTGATACTCCTGACCAGGGAGTGGATTGGGTGGCTAATTTGTCAACACATCTTTCCTACTGTGTACATGGGAAGAACGAGCTCTGGTGGCCAGAGAGTCCTCAGGTCAAGATAAACAGATGTGGTGGTTAGAAGTTGGGCTGGTGGGTCTGAAATGCATAGTGCTGAGGGGATAAAAGAAGGGCACAAGTCACATATTTGCCCATCTCTGCATTGTAGCCAGTCATGAATTGACTTTGCTTAAAAAAGCTCATCACTTTTTTTTTTTCTATACTTGTATCATTGACCCTTTATGATTGGTCAATTCTCTTTATTTATGTGTCTGTGTGTGTGTGTATATATATATATATTTTTTTTTTTTTGAGACAAGTTCTCACCCTGTCACCCAGGCTGGAGCACAGTGGTGTGATCATGGCTCACTGCAGTCTCAACCTCCTGGGCTCAAGCAATCCTCCCACCTCAGTCTCCCAAGTTGCTGGGACTATAGTTGTGTGCCTCCACACCTGGGTAATTTTTTTATTTTTATTTTTTTGTAGAGATGGGTCTCTATGTTGCCCAGGCTGGTCTTTAACTACTGGGTTCAAGTGATCCTCCTACCTCAGCCTCCCAAAGTGCTGGGATTACAGGTGTGAGCCACTGTGCCCAGCCTCTTTATTCTTTATTCTTTAAAGTTTGTTAAATGGAATCAATTAGGTTCTGTGCTTACTACTCCTGACCCCAGAATAGTCTATGATTATTGCTTTCTACATGTTCTAGTTTTATTTATAATGTGGGGGTTTAAAATTTTTACTTCTTAGAATTTTGGGAGTGCCTTGCTGATGACCATATGTACTGCTTAAAGGAGGTGGAATGGGAAGAAGGAGAAATAGATCAGTAACTAGAAAAGGAGTAACATTTAGAAACAAAGTATTTGGTGGGTTCTGAACTTTTTATGCAACTTGACCACAAATTCTTAAGTTCATCTGGAAGAAAAAATGCAGAAGTCTAGCCAAGAACATTTTGAAAGAGAACAATAGTGAAGAATTTTCCCTATTAGATATCAAAATATACCATAAAGCTATAGTGGTTAAAACATTGTGGGATTGGCACAAGTATAGATAAATAATTCAGTGGAACAGAATAGAGACTCCAGAAACAGATTCACCAACATGTAAAAGTTTAGTATATGATGAATATGGTATTTCACACTTGATCTTAGCCAAAAGACTGAGAAGTAATGAACACGGTGTTTGAAATGACAGGGCAGAAAGAGGGGAATAAGGGTGAATATTATAATAAATGATGTTATTAGATATCTATCTGGAAAATAATTAGATTAGAATTCCTATCTCACACATATACAAATGAAAATACATTTTCAAATGGATTACGGAGGTAATACTAAAGAACAAAACTAAAATGTTTTAGAACACAACATTTGAGAGCAGTTTTTCAATCTTGGAGTGGGAAAGACCATTCTGAGATTCTAAACTTGAGAAGTCTTAATAAGAAGGGGCTGGTAGATTTGACTACATAAACTCGAAAACTTTTTTGCAAGTTAAGACACCATAAAAGCATTAAGAACACAACAGAAACTTTTTCTGCATCTCTGTCCCCTCTGTCTGGTGTCTATCTTTCTAAGTCTGGCCTCTCCCCAGTCCCTGTCAGCCTGTCAGAGTCTCAGCTCCTCCCACTTTGAGTCTTGGCTCCTCCCTCTCTGGGTCTCAGCCCTTCCCCCTTTGAGTCTGGGCTCCTCCTTCTCTGAGACTCAGCTCCTCCGTCTCAGAGACTGTTTCTCCTTCCCTGTCTTGGCTCCTTCCTTCCTGAGTTTCAGCTCCTAGCTCTGAGTCTCTCATCCTCCCTCTTTGGTTTTCTCCGCAATCTTGTCTCCTACCTCTTCTCTCGGGTTGTCTCACAATCTGTTTCCTCAAGAAAAGTAGACGAGTCCTGGACAGACAAACGATGAGTTTCATTCATAGGAAACAATAAGGAAAAGAAAAGATAAAAAAAAAAAAAAAAAAGGAAAAGATTTGCAATGTATATAGAACAAAATATCAAGATTCATAAAAAATATATAGCAAGTGTAAATCCATCAAAAAGGCACAACTGGCCAGGCGCGGTGGCTCACGCCTATAATCCCAGCACTTTGAGAGGCCGAGTTGGGTGGATCACTTGAGGTCAGGAGTTCGAGACCAGCCTGGCCAAAATGGTGAAACCCCATCTCTACTAAAAATACAAAAATTAGCCAGGCGTGGTGGCGCACGCCTGTAATCCCAGCTACTCAGGAGGCTGAAGCAGGAACATCACTTGAACCTGGGAGACGAAGTTGCAGTGAGCTGAAATTGTACCACTGCACTCCAGCCTGGGCAACAGAGTGAGACTCTGTCGCAAAAAAAAAAAAAAAAGTATATCTTGCCATTCCTATGAGAGAAGTCACACAGAAGTCTGAAATACACAAAAATGTCTTTATAATTAAGTGGTCTTCACTTTTTTTTTTTTTTTTTTGAGACAGAATTTCGCTCTTGTTGCCCAGGCTGGACTGCAATGGCACAGTCTCGGGTCATCACAACCTCTATCTCACAGGTTCAAGTGATTCTCCTGTCTCAGCCTCTTGAGTAGCTGGGATTACAGGCACGAGCCACTATGCCTGGCTAGTTTTGTATTTTTAGTAGAGACGGGGTTTCTCCATGTTGGTCAGGCTGGTTTCGAACTCCTGACCTCAAGTGATCTGCCCGCCTCGGCCTCCCAACACATTTTTATAATTATAATTAAAAATAGTCTTCACAGTTTCATTATAATGCTCGTGTCAATTTCCTAAGTTTTTAAAATTTAATTTAAATTAAAACCTTGACTTTTCTTTAGTTTTTAAAATTTAAGGACTTAATCCTCTTCCACATAAAAAAGTGGCCAAATTTGCATTTATGTAGATTACATGTTATTGTCTAAACTAAACCTTTTTTGGTATTTGTTTGCTTTTACGTCAGGCTTTGAAGTTGTTAAGAAATTTGCTCTGCCCTCCCTACTCTCCTCAAAGGAGATGTGACTTCTTCCCTGGATTACCCTAAGGATACACCACCCTTCAGTACCCGACGGGGCCAAGGACCAGGAAAGGGGGCAGCAACTGAATTCCTCTCTGGGATCTGACTGGCCTCAGAAGAGAGAAACACCACGTGGACTGGAGCAGAACCACAGTTCTGTGAGCTGGGAGTTCGTCAGAGAGATGTCCCTGACCACAACAGCTGGGTTTGTGATTGTGATTACCCTGGCAGCTCTGTGGATCCATGTGCTCATCTTTCCTGACATAAGCCTCTCCTCCTTGCACGATGAGATTTTTACTATCCACCTGGAGCAGTTGAGATCCAGAGAGGCCAAGGAAATAAACGAGAAGGACAACAGCAGGATTCGAAGCCAAATGCCACATAGCGTACATGCCTGAATGAGGGCATGGGTTCCCTAAAAAACCCTCCCTTCCTTTATGCTCCACAGGCTCTTGTACCATTCCCAATTATGCCCCATTGGAAGTATCTTGTAATTCTTTAACTATTCTTGTACACAGCTCTAACACCTCTGATTGTCAGGGATTCGTGTATACCTGTGGAGACTAAAGGGTACAGCAAAGCATTTAATTTTCTCAGCAAATCATCCACTGATTCATATAGAAGCAGCCTTAGATAGGCAAATGGGTGTTCCCTTTGCTCTCTTTGCCTCCCTTATGACCCCCTGTTTCTTTTTTGCACTCCTTGGCCTCCCCTAGGATTCCTACTCCATTATAGAATGATAGCATCATATCCTGAGGTCTTCAGGTCTTAATGTCTTTCAAAATAGTCAAAGGAGCATCATAAACAGGTCTTTCTCAATCCCAGCACTTTGGGAGGCCAAGGAGGGAGGATCGCTTGAGCCCAGGAGTTCAAGACTAGTCTGGGCAACATAAGGAGACCTCGTCTCTTAAAAAAATGTGAAAAATTATCTGGGTGTGATGGCCTTTGCCTGTGTTCCTAGCTATTCAGGAGGCTGAGGTAGAAGGATGGCTTGAGCCCAAGAGGTTGAGGTTGCAGTGAGTTGTCTCAAATTCCCATGCCCCAAAACCCAAGTCATTCTCTTTCTAATATTGATTGCCTTCCATCGCTTGGGGTTTTTATGCTAACAGAGTTTCTGCCACTCTGTGGTGACCATCTAGAGACAAGCCTTCTCTACAAGGATGGTGGGGTTATGTGTTGGGAAGAAGTGGGCAAGGGGAACAGGAAACCTCATCCTGCTACCACCGCTCCTCTCCCAGGTGGCAGGCCCCTTGAGGGCAGGGATGTGTCAGAATCCCGCCTGTCCCCACACTAAGCACAGGGTCTGTTGCAAGGGGAAAGCTCAGTGAACCTTGGATGAGTGAGCGAAAATACTCAGGCTGTAGAAAATCAGCCCTCAATGACATCCCTGAAGCCCATGCCTCCTCCACATGTGCAACCCACTTTGTCCCCCACCCACCGCCACTGGCATGACTCATTTTCATTCATTCATTTAACAACATTAAGAACTATGCTCACTGACTGTGCTGGAGCCCTCTAGAGGGGCCAGACAACCCCAACAATCGCAACACTGTCTTCTGCTGCTAGGATGGGGTCGACACAGGGCATGGTGGGAACACAGAGGAAAAGGGCTGGATCCAGACAGGGCAATTGGGAAAAGCTTGAAGTTCTTTCTAGAAGCTGTAAAGTTCCGGGCCAGAGGTAGGGACAGGGCGAGGGTAGCCAGCAGAGACAGAGAGCTGGCCTGCAATGGGGCCAACAAAAAATGTGGCTATTTTCCCAGCCGCTGGCCAGGAAGGGGAGTGAGAAGCCTCAAATGAAGCTTTGACATTGTTTTTCTTTCTTCTGGAGTGCTGCCACGTGCCGCCACACAGAGCATCTCACGGGTAGATGCATATTATTGCAATGTGTTTATCTAGGAAACCAGAGCCCAGCTCCAGCATCTGGTTTTCAGCACAATCCTGAGTAAGGTCCAATTTTCCAGTTGGGTTAATGAAAATAAAACTTGGGAAGTTGTGGGCTGGCTGCATCAGGGGTTGAATTCTGGGCTCATGCAGGGCCATGGATTGCAGAGCCGGAAGGTCTTGAGCAGGTCATGGATTTATTGTGGACAACCTTGTGCAGGGAGAGAGCTGCTGCCTGGCCTGGCTCTGAGGAACACGCCTCACAGAGGAATGATGTCTTTGGATTTTCTGTCTTCACCTGACACCAGTTGAGTGAGCACCTACTTTGGCCAAAACACTGGGCTGTGTCATGGGGCAGGGGTGAAGCACAGGTGTGGACCAGCGCCTGAGCCCAGCTTGCCCGAGCACAGTACAGCCGAGGAGAGATGCCCAAACAGACAGGCATTACACAGGTGGACTGCTGAGCGGGACCCTGATAGCTTGTCAGGGCTCACCACTTTGAAGCTGTCTGGAGACTTGGGATCCAAGAGAGACTCGTTTTTAAAAGCCAGCTTGAAAAAAAGGTGCAGGCAGGTTTCAGCCAGACCTGGAAACCAGAACTAAAAGTCCACCAGCTCTCTTTGCACCTCTGTCTGCAAGTCTTGCATATTTGTTTCATGTTTCTCTCCTTGCAGAACAGGTTTTTCTGATTTCCTGACAGCGTGGCAGAAAATGCAATTGCCCCACAGCTCCTGAGTCCACATGAGCCCCTTTCTCTGTCTTTCTTCCCCCACTCCAAGTTCCTTGGGGGAAAGGTGCTAATTAGCCTTGGCGGGTGACAGGCTCACTATTGGTAAAAGCAGCAATGGCTAGGGGTTCAGAGTCACATGTATGAATATGGCTAAGAGGAGCCCACCCTGAGGTCCCATGCCTGGGGGTTCTTGTTTATAGAAAGTGCTTAGTAGTGAACTAGAAGTCACAGATAGCTTCTCCTTTGATACAGCTCCACCCTTGGGAGGGAGACAGGACAAGGAAATGGGGGCCAGCCATTAGTATAAGAGTAAGGCTGGACCCAGGGCTCCTGACTCCCAGCCCAGTGCTCTTTCCACTACACTCTGTTCCACTGGTCCCGATGTGGAGCCAACAGTTGTGAAATGGACTGTGCCTATGTGGTTTCCCCTTGGGAGCAGCTGCAGAACGAGCAGTGTTGATTAAATAGGATTTTGTTGGCGGGCCTTGGAACGAGCCGGGAGCCAAACACCAGTGGTATGGCTAGCTGCAACCCTTGGGGAGGTTATCAGAAGGAGCGTGTCATAGATCCCGGACAGGGTGACCTCTCACAGGGTTCAGGATCCTGGGGGAAGGATGGGCCCTTACCAAGGATGGTCTTTACCCTGAGGTTGCTTCCTAGACAGAATGTAGGGAAGGCCCAGGTAGGGCAGGGAGGAAGAACCTCTCTTTCCTGAGTCCTACCTCACACTAAGGAATCATACTGAGGCATAAAATGGTATTGGGGGAAAAGGCCTTTCTCTGAAGCAGGAGAGAAGGGTCCCCAAGACAGGCCAGAGAGCCAGCTCCTAAAGGACTACAAGGGGTAGGACATTTGGTGTCTCCTTAGTCATCTGTAATCCTGCAGAGCGATGACACTTTCCCTCATTCCACCATCTTGGTGTGGGAAAGGATACTCATGTTTTTCCAGATACCGTCAGTTTTGTGTGCACCTTGCTGTCCCTGCATCTGTCTCTCCAGCACCTCATGGCTGGAGTCACTGATGTTCCCACTTCCAGGCCTGAGCCCATCTGGGAACCTGAGCCAATCCTGACAACAGCTGCAATCCCATTCCATGAGGCTTGGAATCATCTTCCTGCTGGTAGCACCAGGCTGGGCTTCCTGCTTTGCTGTGTTGGTGTATCCACAGGACTGGGGTCCTGCCTTGGTCCTAGTTCACTTGGTTATACTTCCTTGAACCCTTCCTGTGGGTCTATACTCAGGTTCTAAGCCTTCCTGGGGCTCTATACCTGCTTATAAACTTTGGCCCATTACTCCAGCCACTGATGAAGGGAACCCTGGGCATGGTGATGAACCTTCACCTGGCTCTATGTTACCTCCCATCTCTATCATCTCTGCCAACTGGCCTGGCTATCTTTAATACTGATGCTAACTAGGGATGACCTCTGAAGAGTTTACCAGCCCATTTTGCAGCTGGGCTGGAACCTGTGGCTCAGGGTTAGTGAGGAGGCTTTCTCCATTTTCTTTGTTCCTTTCCTTGGCCCTACATACTTTCTCTGTTAGCCCATTCTAATGACACTTGGCATGGGCTATGCTTCCTGTTCCACTGAGTCATGCCCAGGAGTCTTCTCTCCTTTCCATTTGTCTCCCTTCTGTTGGTTGCAAAGGTCATTAGGAGTCCATGGACAGCAGCCCTTCCCCCAGTGAATAGATCGCCTCATGTACCGGTAATGGTTACTGACTCCAAAGTCAAATTCTTCATGTAGACATCTCCCAGAGTATTATGGGTCATCCCATATCAGCTCATCAACCCATGTGATTAACCTGAGTCAAGGCAACTCTGGCCAAAGTGAAGAAGGAGAAAGTCAGACTATATATATTCTTTATTCTTTTGGTTTTAATTCTCCCTCTCATGATGCAGGCAGGTATTACCTGAGCACATGCAAGGCTGACTTGTCCCAGTCTCTTTTTCATCCAGGTGCTAAAATGGCATTGTCTCTGAACTTGGGTCTATAGAATTCCTGCCAGTGCAGGGTCTGTTCTCTTCAGTCAACTCCCATTCCTCAGACATGGTTTCTATTGCCTTTTGCCCACAGCTGAAATTCCCCCATCCATCCATCCATCCATCCATCCATCCATCCATCCATCCACCCACCCACCCATCCATCCATCCATCCATCCATCCATCCATCCATCCATCCAGTCATCCAATCAATATATCTGCCAAGTCCTGTGTAAACAACTCAGGCATGGTTTCTTCCTGCGGGAGCCTTGTGTCTGCCTCAGGCCTCAAACTCTGCCTCTGTCTGGTGGGACCTGGACTGTCTCCAGCTGGACTCACTAACATGCCTTCAGTCTAGGCTCATTCTTATGGGGATAGCAGACAATGTCAGGGAGACTGGCAATAAACATGTAAACATATAGTTAATTGTCAACTGGTAATTGGCTAAATGTTACATAAAGAATAAATGAGACTGCAAAAGAAAATGACAACAAATTATGGGGGCACCTACTTAGGAAGGGTATTAGGAGTAGGCTTTCTGAGGAAGTGACTAAGCTAAGATCTGAAGGATGTCGTAGGGGAAAAAATGTGCAGAGAACGGAAAACAAGTGCTAAGGCCCTGAGGTAGAGAAGAAAACATGTTCCAGAACTGGAAAGAAGCTTGATGTGGCTGAAGTACAGCAAGTGAGAAAGTGGCATAAAATGAGACCAGGGAAGAAGGCAGGAGACATATTCATGCCCAGCTTTTTGGCCTTGGTGAGGAAGTTATAAAAGGAAACGATTAAAGCAGGAATTGATGTGATCTGATTTAAAAAATTGCTCTAGCTGCTACGTGAAAAATAGATTGCAGAGGGGGTCACATGGAAGCAGGGAACTGCTGGTCTTTTAGCCAAGGGATAACGGTGTCTTAATCTGATGGGACAGCACTGGAGACATGTTTGGGGTGTAGAGTAGGATGTGGTGGACAAGGGAGATTCATGCACTTTTGCCACATTTCTGGCTTGAGAAACTGAGTGAATAGTGGCATCTTCAACGGAGATATGAAGATCACAAGCAGAGAAGCTTCCGAGTTCAGGGAGGAAATCCAGAGTTCAGATTTGAGCGTGTTAAGTTTGAGATCTCCATTAGACATCCACGAAGGTCAAGTAGGCACTTGAATAAATGAGACTGGAACTCAGAAGAGGCTTGGGCTGGAGCGAAAGCTGAATTGCCAGCATATGGAGAATAGGTAAGGTAGGAGGGACACCCTCTTACCTGTTTCCCTGGGAGCCTTGCACTAAAGCTAAGGTCTTTCAAACAGCCTTGAGTAAAGACGTCGGGCGCAGGGGACCTGGAATACCCTTCCTTAATGAGGGCTCTTGGGTTCCTGCAGGGCCAGAACTGTGCATAATAGTGATTCATCTGGGGCAGGAGAACTTTCTTGGCTCCACTGGGACTAGCCTTTCCTAGGATTGTTTTAAATTCCATTGATTATTCTTTGCTTTGCTCTGGAAACAACCACTCTTTATGTAAGCTCTCTCTGAAAGTGACAAATCATGGAAAAATTCTTTTGGATTTGAATGCAGTGAAGGCAGAGAGGGCACATCTTGCTCTGCGGTGTGGAGGCCGTGCTGAGGATGTGCCGTGGGCCAGAGAGCTGGAAAGTACGTTCAGGCAGCCAGGCTGAGTCACCCCTTCACCCCTGAGAAACCCACGCAGAGCATCACATGATGTGGAGGGAGAGGGGCACTCAGTCAGTCTAATATTCAAGGCAGGAAGGGTAGGATTGGAAAGAGAGGAGAAAATGTCACTTTGGTGTGGCATGAGAACATGACGTGCTTCTCTGGCTTCCAGGAAGAAGGTTTCCTGCCTAGGGCTCTGGATTCCCTATGGCTGAGCTCTCTGGGATAGAGAGGGAGGGAGATGTTCATTCCCACTTGGAGATGTGGGCTGTTTTCTTGGGGCATCTGAGCTGGTACTTGTGAAAAGGATAGGACTTCTATAGGTGCAGTTTTCCTTTTACCTGCTGAACCCTTCTGCATGTCAAAAAAAAAAAAAGTCCCCGAACTGACCGCAGGGACCTCCTTCCCCCCACCATGGAGATTCCTGCTATCACTCTTCTTGGCTTTAAAGGACACACTTGAGGAAGCAGTCTTTTCTGATGAGCTCCTTGTCCCTGCTCACCAGATGCAGTGATTCCTGAGCTCCTTCAGGGATGAAGTGTCTTAGCAGTTCCTTCCTGATCGTGGCTCTCCTCTCCTCTGGCCTTCTCTCTCAGCTCTCTCTTCCTTTGTCATATTTTTATTTCCTCACTTTCCCTCCCACAGTGGAATAAAGCACCGTATTGAGTAGAGGCTGATAGCATTGGCCAGAGCTGCAGAATGCTGATGGAGGAACAGGAAGTAAGTGAGGAAGGGGCAGAGGTGCTTCTAAGTGCTCTGTGCACTGACCCAGAAGGTTGTTTTTGGAGCCACCGGGCTGTGGTCTTGAGCATGAAAGAGGAGGGCTGGGGTGAGGATCAACACTCCAGAGGGCTAGGAAAGAGGGAGCCACTGTCTCCATGGGATTATTTCTGGAAGACAGTTTTCAAGGTGGTATAGTGGCCTGACAGTTGTTAAGATGATGATGAAAAAAGATTAGACAAAGCAGCATTGAAAGCAGCAGCACAAACTTGTGGAGATGGGGGTTAGTGTGGCCACGACGGTCTTCCTCCCTCTACCGCCCTTCTCCCACCCCCAGGTGTGTCACCCTGAAGTTAAAACTGGTCCTGTTTGGATGAGGCAACATAAATGGGAGGCAAGGCAGCAGCTGTTGAAAATTCAATCGTGGAGGCCTCTTTGGGGCATATGTGGCACAGGAGTGACTGGCACAGAAGTGCTGGAAGTAAAACCACCCCTGCCCCTTTCTTTTCTCTCTACCTCTTATGAGTTTTATGGAGTTAGTACTCCTCCCCTGAACAAAAACTCCAAAGGCCTTCTGACTTCCTCAGTAAGATCGAAAGTTCTTCTCATGGACTTAAGACCCTCTATGACTTGGCCTCCAACCCCTTCTCCTGGACTCTCTTTTGTGTACTCTATTCTGGTCGTACTGGCCTCCTTGTTCCTGGAAGACGCCAGCATGCCATGCCTTGGGGCTTCACATCTGCTGGGCCCTCTGTTGGGATGCTCTTCTCGCACAGTGCTGCCTGGCTCACTCCCTCACTCCTTTTAGGCCTCCGTTCAGAGGCTCCCTTAACAAAGAGGCTTTCTCTACACACCCCACATCAATTAGACACTTTCTTCACTCACACCCCCACTCCCCTTACCATGATTCATTTTTCTTTGTAGCTCTTTATCATCACCACGTAACGTATTCTGTATCAATCTCTTTACTATCCATCTCTCTCTGCTTGAATGTCACTGTTTTGTTTGCTGCTGCATTCCCGATGCCTAGAAGAATGTCTGGCACATGCAGGCTTTCAATAAATATTTGTTGAGTGAGTGAATGAATGACTACATCTGACGAGAAGAGAGGCTTTGGTGACTCTTTAACATTGATATGTAATCTGTTGAGTGCATGTTTGCCACGTTTATCAACATTCTTTTAAAACTAGATTCATTTTCTGATAGTATTATCTCATTAGTACAGGGGACCGCCTGAGCATTAGGCCACAAGCCAGGCCATTCCTGGAAAGATTGCAGGACAGGCTCGCAGGGGGATGCACAGGCTGGTACCCTGGGGCCCTTCATGTTTGAGAAGAGAACCACGGCACTTCTGGGACTTCCACAGTGACCTCACTCTTATTTGATTTTCCCTGGCTACTTGCTCTCTGCGGATGAAGTAGGGGAAAGGAGTGTATTATTAGTCAGGGCTCTCTAGGGAAACAGAACCAGTAAGATATCTACCCATCCACCCTATTGAGTATATATCCTGTCGAATATATAGATACACACATACATATGGGAGGAAGAGGGGGGAGGGAGGAAGGGAGGAAGAGAGAGGGAAGGAGAGAGAAAGAGAGATGGGTTTTTGGGAACTGGCTCACATGATTGCAGGGCTGGCTAGTCTGAGATTTGTAGGGCAAGCCGGCAAGCTGGAAACTCAGGAAATTTCTATATTGCAGTCTTGAGGCTGAATTCCTTCTGTTTCAAGAACTCTCAGTCTTTGCTCTTAAGGCCTTAAACCTATGAGCTAAGGCCCATCACAGTATGGAGTGTAATCTGCTTTACTCAAAGTCTACCGATTTAAATGTTAATTACACGCCAAAAACACCTTCACAGCAACATCTAGACTGGTGTTTGATCAAACAACTGGCCACCATAGCCTAGTGCAGAGAATTAACTATCCCAGGGACTCACCCTGGGAGCAGTACATATGCTGGTGAACAGTCCACTAGCTGCAGTTTCTTAGAATTAGGAGGAGCTGCCAAGGTGCCTTGTCTCATTCATGCCTCTGGTGGAGTCCTCCTGCAGCAAGTCACATCTTGCTGTGGGGCCCCATCAGGAAGGACTGGGAGGGGGTGCTCAAGCCCCTTATTCTGCCTTGTTCTGGCCCTCCTCTGGCCTGACCCTTACCTCAAATCCATATCCCTGGGGGCCCTGAGTCATTACCTAGTTTTTCCCTTTGTCACTTCATTTATTCTGAGCTCCAGGACTAAAAAGAGAGAAATCAGTCCCTATTCACGTGGAGCTTACATTCTAGTTGGAAATCAGTCAATAACGTGAAGAAATAAACAAAAATATTTCAGCCCGTGATAAATACTATGAAGAAAATAAGACAGGACAATGGGATTGGTAGTGATGGGGTCTCACCTTTCTGAGGAGATGCCATTTGAACTGAGAGTGAGGGATGTGTGGGAGTCTGTCATGCCCAGATCTGGGGAGCAGGGGGGTCAGGAAGTGCAAAGGCCCTGAGCATGAGGCTTCTTGGGGGCCAGAAAGAAGGCCGTTTGCTAGGTACACAATGAAAGAGAGAGAGTCGCACGAGGTGAGGTCAGAGGGAAAGAAGGGCCAGGTCATGGGGGTCTTGCAGGTCATGGTTAGGATCCTGGGACTTGATTCTAATTTCAAGGAAGCTGCTGGAAAGTCTGTAGTGGTAGAATGCTATAATCTCACATTTTATAAAAGGTCACTCTGGCTGTCGTGTAGAGAATGGACCACACAGGGCAAGAGTGGAAGCAGGATGCCTTGTTGGAGACGTCACCCAAGCCAGAGATGATGGTGGCTTGGAGAGGTGTGACAACAGTGCAGATGAAGAAAAGGTAAATTTGGTGCATTTTTGGAGGTTAAAATGACAGGCCTTTTTGATGAATTGGATGTGGCAGATGAAGGAAAGAGGAATGAAGGAAGATTCCTGGGTTTTTGTCTAAAAAATTTGTAGAATGGTGCTTTTGTTAACTGAGATGGGAGAAGCAACGGTTGGTGGAGGGTGAAGGTGGGCAATCAGGTTTGTAATGCCTCTTAGGTATGCAGGGATGTGGTCATGCCTGGTCACCTATCTGGTGCCAGCTTCAAAGAGGCAGACCTGAGGTGAAACCTGGACAGGGCAACTTTTTCCCAGTGGCTGCCTGGAATTCACCTGCTTTCCTTTATCAGCAAGCCCACCGATGGGATGGTAACCCTATGAACTACACCTGTGGGAAGTTCTACCTGAGCCTCTCAGCTCTCCCTGTATCTTGAGCCCCAACCTTCTCTCTCTCTGAGGCAGCTCCTGCCTTCTGTTGAATTCAGCACAGTTCCACAAGTTCTTATGGACACCAACTCAGTTTCAGATCCTTGCTGGATGTTGGTGGCACAAGGACCTGCAAGGCATGGCTAGGCCAGCTTTCACAGTTCCTGCCTGCTCTCTGGAGCAGGACTTTTAAAACCTGGGTTCGTGCATGGACGGCATATTAGTCCGTTCTCACAGCACTATAAGGGCATACCCGAGACTGGGTAATTTATAAAGGAAAGAGGTTTAATTGACTCATAGTTCTGCAGGGCTGGGGAGGCCTTAGGAAACTTACAGTTATGGCAGAAAGGGAAGCAAACACATCCTTCTTCACATGGCAGTAACAAGGAGAAGTGCTGAGCAAAAGGGGTAAAAGCTGTCTATAAAACCATCAGATCTCATGAGAACTCACTCATTATCACAAGAACAGTATGGGGGAACTGCCCCTATGATTCAATTATCTTCACCTGGTCCCTCTCATGACACGTGGGGATTATGGGAATTATAATTCAAGATGAGATTTGATGGGGAGAACACAGCCAAACCATATCAGACTGCAAGGGAAAGATCTGTAACTTCCCAGACATGTGGTATAAAATTTGTGTCTAGGTACATTATATATTAATTTTTGTAGGAAGGGGACCTATGGCTTCTAACAGACACTAAAAAAAGGTAGGTGACCCCCAAAATGCCAAGACCACTATTCTGTGGGTGAGGTGCCCAATGCTTAATCCCTCTCCCTCCAGTCTCGAGTTACCACCAGCACCCAGCCTTTCCCAAACTTGCAGCTGCTTCAAGATGTGACAGGTATGATAAAATGCAGGGCAGGTCGGGATAGGCCAAGAAGCAGGAAGGGGCTGGATCTTAGGGTGTGTGAGGGACAAGTACAGAATTCACCTGGAGAGAGTGTGGGGGGCTTCAAATGCCAACTGAGGAGTCTGGATTTACCCCTGCGAATGATAGGGAGTTAGAAAACATTTTAAGCATGGATGACATGGACAACTTTGTATATCAGATAGTCGTCTTTCATAGTTAGGTGGAGCATGGACAGGAGATGGGTAAGGCTGGAGAGGGGGAGTCAGGAGGAAAGAATGGGAGATGAGAGAGTGTGGATTTGGAGTGGAAGGAAGAGAAATGGAGGGAGTGGCAGCTAAATGACCACTGCCTGTTGCTACAGGGGGAGGCTATTCTGCAAATGCTGAGCTTGGCAAAAGAGGCTTTGGGGTCTGAGGGGAGAAAAGAAGGGTAGCTTGCTGGCCAGAGAATTGGGGAGACACCTATGTTGAATGAGTGTCTGCAGGAAGACTCCCTGGAAGATGGACAGCCTGACTCTGCAGTGGGGCCAGGCTTCTCTTGGAAGATACTCTCCTGAAGTCCTCGTGGGCAAATGGTTTGGGATCAGGGAAGAGGGGACTGAAAGTCAGAGGACTGAAAGTCTCCCCTGCACGAGGGGAACTGGGAGAGGTCAGAGGTTGAGGGCATGCAGAGTGTCAAGGGTAGGCTAAGCCAAAGCAGGGAAATCAGGGGAAGGACGGAGGCTGTGATCACTAAGGGGGATTCCATAGGAACAGTTGCTTCCTCACGGTGACCATGCCCAGTGCCTCTGTTTATGCTCTTCCCTGGGGCTAGAACACTCCATCCTCCTTCATACACATGCTTGGCGTCATGCCCCAGGCTGTTGTCCTTCTGTGACCTCGAGAGCAGAACCAGTCACTTCCTCCTCCCTGCTCTCACAGACCGGGGGCTTGCCTCCTCAAAGCACTTTGCAGGCTGGATTGCTGGTGACTGTGTGTGCTTGCTACCCCCACCCCCAACCAGAGACTGGACTTCCTGGGGGACAGGCTTGTCTCTCATCCGTGGGTCCCCTGAGCCTGGTACAGCTGATTGCAGCCTTGCTATGAAAGTTGAACTGTTAGGTCCTGAGTGGGACACTCCTGCCAGTGGGTTTACAAAGGAGCCAGTGAAGGACATAATTTTAAAAAAAGTTTACCAATTTGTTATAAAGGATATTACAAAGAATACAGATGAACAACAGCCAGATAGATGGAATAGATGCCTAGGGCAAGAGATGTGCGAAGAGGCGAGGGGCTCCATGCCCTCTCTGGATGTACCACCTTCCAGGAGCCTCCAGGTGTTCAGCTATCAGGAAGCTCCCCCAAACCAAACCTTTTGCGTTTTTAAAAAGGATGGTTAGTGGAAGTAGTTGATGCCTTGAAGTAGGTGGCGATACCTTAACTGTATGCATGTTATCAGGCTGTAGGGCCTTTTCTGTGATTGTCAAGGGGAGTGCTGACTTTCCCTCCTTTCTTAAAACATGCAACATGATGTTTTATTGTACATTTGTATGCATAATGTACATAGGCAGGAACTTGCTGTGCAACTATCAGTAGCTTCTTTCAGTAGCTGAAGCAGTTACTATGGCCAAGGAAATTGACATATCCATTATCTCACATAGTTACCTTTCTTTCTTTTTTTGGTGAGAGAACCTAAAATCCACTCTCTTAGCAAATTTCCAGTATGCAATACAATGTTATTAACTATAGTCCTCATGCTGTCCATTTAATCTCTGGTCTTATTCATCCTATACAACTATACCTTTCAACCCTTTGATCTACATCTGTCCAGTCCCTACCATCAATCATCATTCTTCTGTTTTTATGTATTCATTTTTTTTTAGATTCATGTATAAGTGAAATCATGCAGTATTTTTCTTTCTTCCTGTGTCTGGTTTATTTTACTTAGCATAATGTCCTTTAGGTTCATCTATGTTGTTACAAATGGCAGGATCACTTTCTTTTCAAGGCTGAATAATATTTCTTCGTGTGTGTTTACACTTATATATAAATATATGTAACACATATATATGTTTATATATACACAAAGAAATATATATATACACATATCTTTATCCATATATATCATGATTTCTTTATCCATTTATCTCTTGATGGACACTTTGGTCATTTTCATATCTTGGTGGTTTTGAATAATGCTGCAATGAACATGGGAGTGCAGCTATCTTTACAAGGTGGCGATTTCATTTTCTTTAGGATATATACCCAATAGTAAGATGACCAGATCATTGTAACTTTTTGAGGAACCTCCATACTGTTTTCCATAATGGTTGTACCAATTTACATTCTCACCAACAGTATACAAGGGTTCCCTTTTATCTACATCCTTGCCAACCCTTGTCATCTCTTGTCTTTTTGATAATAGTCAGCCTAACAGGTGTGAGGTGATCACTCACTGTGGTTTTGATTTGCATTGTGGTTTTGATTTATCTTTTATTGTACCTGTTGGCCACTAGTGTACCTTTCTCTACTTTTGTTTTCCCTCTTCTTTCTTTCCTGCCTTTCTAACCTCACCTCTCACTTCTCCTGAAAAGTCCTTTCCGGCCTTCTACTCTGTTCTAGGAAGAGGTAATAGAAAGATCCAAATGAAAGATGGCCTCAGACATGCTGGACCCAAGCAGCCCCATTTAAGCTGGACCAGCCTTTAGTGGGGGTGGTGGGGTACTCAGACAGTCGCCTCCTGCCTTTACCATAGGAGATCTGGGACTGTCTTTGGAAACCTCAATAATGCAGGTGAGAAAACAGGCGCAGAAAGGGGAAAGAAGCTACTGATAGTTGCACAGCAAGTTCCTAGGATGTCAGGCTTGCTCTGCCACTCTGAGGCTATGTGATCTGGTGCCAGCCTCAACTTAGTTTTCACATCTATGAAATGGGCATAACAAGAGGAGAATTAATTGTGAAGATGTTCTGAAAGTTTTTTCACATCTGTCATTGATAAACAGTGGGCTGTACCTAGGACCTAAATTTCTTGATTTCCAGCCTCATACTTTTTGTATCCATCAAATATGTTTGATGGAGCTAAGGGTGAACTGTTCTAGTTGGGATGTGCAGCCACTCTGGGCACATAAAGTCCTCAGCCAACCAATGTAAATGTGCTGACTTGACTCCACGCAGACTTTTTATTATATGCTGGAGATCCAGTAGAGAGAAAATTGTGGGCAGCAAAAGGGAGTGAAAAATTGCTCCCTCACCCTCAGCAAGGATTCATTATTAATTTGACAAATATTTGTTGAGGACCTATTATGTGTCAGGGTTTGTTCCAGGCTCTGGAGATACAATGGTGAGCCAGACAGTAAAGTTCTTGCTCTCATGAAAATCCTGGATCTTTCTTCACCTCTGATATCCTGACGTATCCTGTCCTAAACTAGTTTCAGCCTCCCCTAAACCAAGGGCCAGAAGGCTTCCTCCCCTCCACCCTGGATTCCAGTCCCTGCTGTCTCTAAATTACAGCTCTGTGCCCTGGGGCAAAGTGCCAGGCTCAGCAGGAACACTGGCAAGGCCTTTGGAGGCCAAAGATAACACCCCTCATCTCCACCCAACTCTTCCCCAGGAGTCGTGATCCCCTCCCGCTGAGTTCTGGGCTTTGTCAGGGATGGGCTGCCCTCTGGGGATCTGGCTAGACTCTCCCAGAGCAAAGCATAGCAGAGCTTCAGGCAGGCTCCCTCTGCCCCTCTTCTACCTCACTCTTAGAGAATTCAGTCTTACTCAAATTCCCCAGCCTCAACTTTAGGCACCAGCTCAAGCCTTCCTGAAATTTCCCAGTGTCCACATTTCTAATGCCCAGGCCTCTGCTTTTGCTCCAAGCTCAGAAGCCCAGGTCTGGTGCCTCTGAGAAGTGCCTGACAATCTCCAAGTTTCCCAGGCTGCCCTGTTGAGATGGAGGCAGCCTGGGCTGATACTAGAGCCCTAGGATGGGCACAGGTAGGCCTGGAGTTTGGTCCTGTTTCTGCCACTTGCTTCCTATGTGATATGGGGCAAGT
The DNA here is from genome assembly GCF_001698545.2 of Rhinopithecus bieti. Lineage (NCBI taxonomy): Eukaryota > Metazoa > Chordata > Mammalia > Primates > Cercopithecidae > Rhinopithecus > Rhinopithecus bieti. The sequence goes on from NW_016813281.1 coordinate 499,291, forward strand.
CGCTTTCCATCTCTGAGCTAAGGTTACTTGTTTGTGTGTTCATCCACCCATTCACCTGTCCAGCAAGCCTTTTGACTACCCTTCACCTCCTGTTGGATCAAGTCTCAGCTCCTTGACACAGCATTTAAGGCCCTTCACAGTCTGTACCATCTAGGAGGAAGCTGGATGAGAGGTTTTGTTTCCTGAATGGCTCTTGTTCTGCCCTCTGTCTTACCAGTTCTTCACACGCCTCATCGGGAACCACAGCTGGTCTCCTGTGCCAGGCAACCTGGCAGGGGCACACTTTGGGCACCTGAGCACAGGGAAGCTCTGTCTTTCTCTAGGAACTCTGGCTGCCTCGTGCTAACAGATTCAGGGTTTTGAAAGACGATTTTCCAGTTCCTGAGTTCAGGCCTAAACTTGGAGGTGGAAGAGAGGGCACCGAGGAGTAGGTTATATCAAGAACCAGGGAGGGCCAGCTGGCCAACAGGCTCAGTGAGGTAGCCTCTGGGTGGACAGCCCAGGGGAAAAAAAAGATGGGAGGACAAAGAGTTCTGTAGAAGCTGAGACCTGGAAGTGGACATGGGCAGATTGGTTTGACTCAGAAATTGGTACTTGAGGTTGCTGCTGCCTTGATGGCTAGACTTTAGAAGAGAGCACAGCTTGGATGTGTTGGGAATGTGTCCTGTTCCATCGCTATGACTGTAGTGATTAGTTCAGGGACAGGTGCATGGCCCAAGAGTGGTCTTTCTGAGTGAATTCCAGGAATTGATCTTGAGCACTGGGGAAGAGACTTGTTCTTTTCTCATTGGACGTGTATCTGGGAAGATGAAGCTTGGAATTGCTGGTAGCCATTTTTCCATAGATGTGAAGTCTGAGATTGAAACCAACAGAGACAGCAGAGCAGAGGCACAGCTAAACTGGGCGATGCCATTCTTTGAACCTAATGTGAAGCTTTGCCTGAAGCCAGCTGACCCTGGTCCTTTTTAGTTTCATGTACTCTTTTTTGCTTAAGCCAATTAGAATTTTAAAAAATTCACTTGCAACCAGAGGAGCCCTACCTGACACATATCCGATGATAAAATTTGTCTTCAGAAAGATCAATGTGATAGGGGAAGAGTCCTCAAGAGATCGTCAGACCTCAGTCCCACTGGGACTCGGTGGAGCTCAATTGTTGATGACTGCCATCTTGTGTGGGATCTAATGGGGGCCCCACTGATCTAGAGACCAACAGTCTGGGGGCCCAAGACAGCTGCTCTTTGATTCCAAATGAGCTATGATCAGAGCCTGTCCACCTGGACACCGAGGCACCTGCCTTGTTGTGCCACATGTATCTGTGACTAGGAAGAGATTTGGCTGGTTACTGCCTAGCTCTATGGCCCAGTCGGCTCACGTAGTCCAGGGAAAAGGAATTAGTTAGACATCAGGACTAGGACTTGGCAAACCTATCTGGGGTAGAGGGTGCTTCTGAAAGGGGTCTACTTAGAAATAAAGGCTAGGAGAGAAATCCTGTGTCCCTCTGATGTCCATCATAGTCATACAAGCTGCCACTCCTGTCTATGACTTACCTTTCTGACAGCTCTTCCCCAAATGGACTTCTGGGTCTCTACCTGGACAAAAGAGGGCTAGGCAGAGAATTCAGGGCTTTTGGCCTGCAGAGTTTGAAACTGTAGCAGAGCAGAATGAAGATTAGATGGAACTGAACACTGGAACATACTACAATTGTCCCTTGATTTCTATGGGGGATTGGTTCCAGGACCTCCCACAGATACCAAAATCTGAGGATGCTCAAGTCCCTGGTATAAAATGGCATAGTATTTGCCTATAAGCTATGCACATCCTCTGTATACTTTAATCATCTCTCGATTACAGTCATGTGCCACACAATGATGATTAAGTCAACGATGGGCTACATATACAATGGGTCCCATAAGATTAAAATGGAACTGAAAAATTACTATTGCCTAGTGACAGCGTAGCCCTCATAAAGTCATAGTGCAATGCATCATTTATGTGTTGTGATGATAAACAACCATTCACATTGTTTCTGGTGTAAACAAACCTACTGCACTGCCAGTTGCATAAAAGTATAGCACATACAATTATGTGCAGTGCATAATACTTGATAAGATAATAAATGACTATGTTACTGGTTTATGTGTTTATTATATTATACTATATATTTTATCATTAGAGTGTACTCCTTCTAATTATAAAAAATTGTTCTGTAAAATAGCCTCGGGGGTCCTTCAGAAGGTATTCCAGAAGAAGACACTGTTAGGATAGGAGATGACAGCTCCGTGCATGTTACTGCCCTTGAAGACCTTCCAGTGGGACAAGATGTGGAGGTGGAAAACAGTGATAAGGATGATCCTGACCCTGTGCAGGCCTAGGCTAATGTGTGTGTTTGTGTCTTCGTTTTTAACAAAAAAGTTTAAAGTTTTAGAGAGTAAAAAAAAAAAGTTTATAAAAAATAGATGAAAGCTCATAGAATAAGGATATAAAGAATTTTTGTACAGTTATACTATGTGTTTCAAGCTAAATGTTATTACAAAAGAGTCACAATTTGCAAAGATTAACAAGTTTACAAAGTAGAAAAGTTACAGTAAGTTAAGATTAATCTATTATTGAAGAAAGATAAAACTTTTAAAATAAATTTAGTGTGGCCTAATTGTACAGCATTTGTGAAGTCTACGATAGTGTGCAGTGATGTCCTCGGCCTTCACATTCACTCACCGATCTCTCACTGACTCACCCAGAGCAACTTCCAGTCCTGCAAGCTCCATTTGTTCATTTTTAAATATTTTATACTGTATTTTTACTGTATCTTTTCTTTGTTTACATATGTTTAAATACACAAATCCTTACTATTGTGTTACAGTTGCCTACAGTATTCAGTACAGAACATGCTGTAGAGGTTTGCAGCCTGGGAGCCACAGGCTACCCCATATAGCCTAGGTATGTGGTAGGCTATACAATCTAGGTTTATGGAAGTACACTCTGTGATGTTTGCACAACAAAATCACCTAATGACACATCTCTCAGACCATATCCCTGTTGTTAATGGATGCTTAACCGTACCGATAATAGCTAATAAAATGTAGATACTATGTAAATAGTTGTTATACTCTATTTCTTGGAAATAATGAAGAGAATAAAAGTCTGTATATGTTAAGGATGGATGCCACTTTCTTTTTCGAACATTTCCCATCCACATTTGGTTGAATCCATGGCTATGGAACTCTTGGATATGGAGGGCCAAGTAGATATAGAATTGTAGTTTGTGGCCGGGTGCAGTGGCTCATGCCTGTAATCTCAGCACTTTGGGAGGCCAAAGCGGATGGATCACCTAAGGTCAGGAGTTCGAGACCAGCCTGATCAACATGATGAAACTTTGTCTCTACAAAAAATACAAAAATTAACTGGGCATGGTGGCAGGCACCTGTAATCCCAGCTGCCCGGGAGGCTGAGGCAGGAGAATCGCTTGAACCTGGGAAGCGGAGGTTACAGTGAGCCGAGATCTCACCATTGTACTCCAGCCTGGGCAACGAGAGCGAAACTCCATCTCAAAAACAAACAAACAAACAAAAAAATTGTTGTTTGCTGGATTTCTAGTCAACAGAACAGAAATTACCTCAATACAAAATATTCTATAGTTCTCATTTCAGATGGAAATTCAGCTGTTCTCAACAACTTTTTTGTTGTTTGCATAGGTGATCGTCAACTTTGATATGTTCCAATTTTCACATAATTTTCGTTCATATATCTTTCACTTCTGTAACTATATACTGATAACTCAAACAGATACTTCATCCTTTAGTTGACGAATGGTGATTTTGCCTTCACTCTTGTGTGGCCACTTGCTACGTGCTGCTGCTTGGGGATAAAAGGCTGGGTTTCTACGGAGACAAGGGGGTATGGGAAGCATTTATGGTAGAGCTGCCCCCCTTTTCCTCTGTGTGCCAAGAGAATCCCAAATTCTCTGAATGCCTGGACTTGTCCGTTGATAACAAATTGTTGTACAATGAACAATTGGGTGTTTGCTTCCCAGGCCCATGCTCCCCTCTCCACCACTACAGTCCTTGCATCTGCTAAGGGTGGGAAGGGGGTTCAGTGGCCAATGGTCCTAGATGATGGCAAGGGTGGTGTCACTGGCTGGGGATGGTGGAGGCTTTACCATGTCACAGGAGTGGAGAAGATGAGGGCAGAGAGGAGTGGTGGAATCATGGAAGAGAAGCCACAGGCTCAACCTCTCAGGCCCCATGGAGCAACAGAAGGATGCTTGTGAAAGCTTTTATCTGTCAGGACCCAAGATAGGTATAATGCATGTGACAGGGATGGCAATTTTGCAAATATAAAGCAGGTATATTTAATTACTCATTACATCACTGTTTTCCCTCTGAGACCCAGCTACAAAAATTATCACTAGAGGGCAGGAGAGGTCTCTTTAGCAAGAAAACATGTGTCCTAGCCCAGGGTACTGGCTTCTCCCATAGTGTGGGGGCAGTGCTGACTAATGCTTCCCTGTTCACAACACACTTAGAAAGTGAGAATATGCTTATGGCACACTGGGGTTAGCTAAAGGGCATTTGGGAACACCTACATGGGAGCCAGTGAAAAAGATTCACATTTTCTTCATGTTATATTATTACAATAATATACGAAACGAAATATTAAATATTGAATTTATATAACATTCTAAATAAAATCATTTAAATATTGTATTGTTAAACATGAGCTTGCTTCAAATTAGCATATGCTTTTTTTATGTAGTTTTACCTTGAAATGGCTACATGGGATTTCTGATCAAGATTTTTAAGGGTTTCTTCAAATTCTTGTTTCAAATTTTATTTGTTTCTAATTTTTAAATGTTTATAGATTTAGTGGATACAAGTGCCATTTTGTTACATGGATATATTGCAAAGTGGTGAAGTCTGAGCTTTTCCTGTAGCTATCACGTGAATAGTGTACATTGTACCCATAATCATCATTAACAGGAAATTTTGTTTGTACAGATTGGTGATAAAAAGTTAAAAACAATTTTGCACCTACTAAAAATATATATACCAGTTGACACTATATAAAGACTGTAACAGCATTTTCTTTTTTTTCAACAACAAATGCGGTGTTGAACTTTCTTGCGATGCGCATTGGATTTAGCACCCTTCAAACCTTTTGGATTCAAGTGCACTTGGGTAGTGGTGAAGCCCTAATCTGCAGAATACACATGCGCTTTTCATCAGATATCCTGCAGCCAGTGTGGATGTGACTAAAGAGGCTCACCTGCCGAGAAAGACAGGAATAGCCCATATACATCGAGTGACTGTTGTCCTGATTTGTCCCGAAGGGCTCTGATTCATTCTTCTGACATGACATGACTATTCAGAGCACTTCCTTTTGCTCAAAAACAAACAAGAAGTGTGCCAGCTTGGTGCTGATACACAGTGTGGATGAATCTCGAAACATTGCCCTGAATGAAAGAAGCCAGACACAAAACAGTACATGCTGTATGATTCCATTTATTTGAAATTCCAGAACAGGCAAAACTAATTTGTAGTGATGGAAGGCAGATGAGTAGTCGTCTCAGGCAGTGGTGGGGGTGAGTGACCGCGGTGGGGAACATGGGGCTTTTGGGGGGTAGTGACAACGTTGTGTATCTTGATCATGGGAGTGGTGACACTGGTGGATCACCCTTGTATACATTTGCAGAAACTCATACCAATATATAGTTAAACTAGATGCATTTTATTGTATGTAAATTATACCTCATTAAAGTCAATTTGAAAAAAGAAACTGTACTATTTTGGACCATGAATGATATGGTTTCTGCACATATGCTTGAAGACGGATTCAGGCCTGCCATTGCTACTGTGGCCGCCAGGAGCTCCCTCCTTCTCTCCTTGCTCCCGGCCCCATCCCTCCTGGCTTGTGCTCTGTGCTCACTCGACACAAGGGACACACACTCCTCCAGTGGGTTTCTGGCCCTGTCCATGTAGGGGTGGCACACTATGCAGCAAGCTGCCAAAGGACGTGTCCCGGGGGGCGGCCTCTCTCGCCGCTTGGGATGAGATCACTGTCCTTGCTGTTTGATGGGGCCCACTCTTGGCTGCCCTCCAAAGAGCTGTAGGTGAGGTTCTCCCTAGAGATACCCAACCTGTGCACTCCAGCCGCTCTTACCTGAGGACCCAAGGCATCACCGTTGTGCTCACACCTGTGGCCCATCTGAAGCACTTCCACGGGGAAACTCTGGCCTAGAGAAGGTACCTGTGCCTGTCCCTAAGGCTTACTTGTGAGGCTAGAGTAGAAAGGGGGAGGATCTGACATAAAGGAAGCAAATAAGCACCCATTTCTTGGTCCCAGGGAATTGTGAGAGGAAGAAGGAGGGAGGACAGGAGATGGTGGAGAGTGGAGGGCGGTGGCAGGGGCAATGCAAGGAGAAATGGAGTGGGAGGGGAAGAGAAGTGAGAGTGGTCAGCCAGATGGGTCTTAAATTCTCTTTCTGGGCTTTGGTCTAGAGCAAGTGTTGGCAAACTTTCCTGTAAAGGGCTAGATAGTAAATGTCTGAGGCTCCTGGGTTCATATGGTGTCTGTCACAACTACTCAACTCTGCCATTGCAGTGGAAAAGCAACCAAGGACAATGGGTAAATGAATAAATGTGGTCATGTTCCAAGAATGGTGAAATTGGAATTCATGTAATTTTCATGTGTCACAAAATACTCTTCTTTGGATTTTTTTTTCTCAACAATTAAAAATGTAAAGACAATTTTTTTTTTTTTTGAGACAGAGTTTTGCTCTGTTGCCCAGGCTGGAGCACAGTGGCATGATCTCAGCTCACTGCAACCTCCGCCTCCCAGGTTCAAGCGATTCTGCTGCCTCAGCCTCCTGAGTAGTTGGGATTACAGGCACACACCGCCACGCCTGGCTAATTTTGTATTTTAGTAGAGACGGGGTTTTAGGCTGGGAGCCACTGCACCCGGCATAAAAAATGTAAGACAATTCTTAGCTCATCATGCACATAAAGTGGGTGGTGGGCCTAATTTGGCTGTTGGGGCATCGCTTGCCAACTCCTGGTTTAGAGTTGTGTATTTAGTGTGGGGGGTCCTGAGGGTGGAGGACTTAGGGAAAGGTGTGGCTCTTGGAATTCTGAGTGTCAGCATTGCTAAAGAAGCAATCACATTTAGCTTTTCTAGGATGTTTTCAGTTCCTGTGTGTTTTGTATGGAACCCAGAAGTTCTCTTAGCCCCTGGAGGCACTAATATATTTCAGTTATAAAACTCCCATCCACATAATACAGATGTATTTTTTGACCTTCAGTCATTTGAATTTGACTTTCAAAGAAGTTTTCAGAAATCATTAGGCATGACATAAGTGAAATAATAAAAGAGGGTCATACAATGGCATCAATATGTGCTGGGAATGCCTGGAACTAATGGTTATGAATAGTCAAATTCTGTGTTTTTGAGAGCTTAAAAAAAAGATGTGTGTGGGGTGACAACCTGGATAAAGTCCAGGGTGGGAGCCCCTCGAGGTACCACTATCAGTAGCTAATTTGACAGTGGAACAAGGGTGCATTGCAGTCACTTCCTCTGGTACCGGGGCAGGCATGCCCTATGGGAAGGGGTGGGATTGGGCCTCTCTCTGGCCTTGCGTGATGCTGAACACCTGCACACATTCAGCAGGTGTGCTTTAGCTCTGACTGCACTTGTGGCTATCCATGGCTAACTCTGTTTTTTGCTTGTTGTTTTCTCCCTCCTGAGTCCCACGTCTCACTCTCATTCTGCATCCCTGGATCCTTCCTTCCATGATTCCCTTTTCCTCCTCCTTGTTACAACACACACTGTCTTTTTGGTCTTGATCTTGGAGGCTTTTGATGAAATCAGGAGTTGGTACCTCAGAGTGGTGCTGTTGGACAGCTCCCAGCCCTCCCACTCTGGTCACTTGGTGGGGCTCTCCTGGGCCCAATGTTTGTCAATTGAGTGAGGGAAAATGGCAGTTTGGCTCAGGAATAGTAAGCTGGCTGGGCGTAGTGGCTCACGCCTATAATCCCAGCACTTTGGGAGGCTGAGTCACAGTCAGGAGTTCTAGACCAGACTGGCCAACATGGTGAAACCCTGCCTCTATTAAAAATACAAAAATTAGTCAGGTGTGGTGGCTCACACCTGTAACCCTAGCTACTCGGGAGGCTGAGGCATGAGAACTGCTTGAACCTGGGAGGCAGAGGCGGAGGTTGCAGTGAGCCGAGATTGCTCCACTGCACTCCAGCCTGGGTGACAGAGTGAGACTCTGTCTCAAAAAACAAACGAACAAAAAAAATGAAAAATAAAAAAACAAAAAATCAGGACTAGCTAAGCTGGATAACAGCCCTGGTTCCTTTCACGTCCTCCCCTGCCCCAGCTCAGGCAGCCCTGACTGCTGCTCTGTGTGTTACAGTGGCCTCTTGGGAGCTGGCCATCAGAGTCCTGCTGCTGGTGTGCTGTGGCTATGGGAGGGCTGGCCTCCCTGATTTCTTCTCTGCTCCCTTCCCTCACCCGCTCTGCCCTTCTCCATTCAGCAGGCATCTTGTCTGTGTAACTCACAGATTGTAATTGTGGGTTCTCAAGCCTGCACCCCAACCCAGGGGCTGTGGCATGCTGTGTGTGCTTCACAGCTGCCCCCCGAACCTAGTGCAGGGCTGGGCCCAGAGTGGGCCTTGATAATATTTGTCTGGAATTGAATCAGCAGCTCACTAGTGGAATCTGCCCAGGCCTGGCTAGAAACTGGGAGCTGTAGCCAGTCCCTCCTGCCCTGTCCTCAGGGGCCCTCAGCCACCGAGAATGCCTGCCTGTTGCTACACTGCAGAACATTTTGTCATGTTTACTAACAAGGAATCCGAGGGGTGGAGTGGGATGGGGACCAAGGAGGGAGTCCTGTAACACCACAGGGCAGAGAAGATGGACTTGGGGACAAGGTCAGGTTACAGAAAGGGACTTTGGTAGGAGCATTGACATGGGGCAGGGGCAGAGACAGCAGGAAGCAGAGGGCAGGGGGAGTGAGATGTGGGTTTCCTGTGGGGCCCTCCCTTCCTGGGAAGGATGGAGAGAAGCTGGATGCCTCCCATGCCTCGCAGGGAGAGCTATGCCTTACAGGCATGTGAGAGCTTCCTTGGCATCCCTGGGGACTGATCATGGAGCACCGGAGACTCAAACTCACAACTCTCCTGGGTTCTTATAAGAGGAGATTTCAACTCTCAGATTTTGTCTGCTGTGGGTGCCAGAGGATACTTGCTGTGGGAAAGGGCAATTTTAGGTGGAAGGAAGGGGATCTCTCTGGGCCCCATAGTTTTGTGGATAGTGTGAGGCACCCGTGAAGCCTTGGAGAAATGGTGGACTGGACCATAACAGCATGGCCCTGGCCTGAGCTGACACTGCTGCTTGAGTCTTTAACACGTTTGTTCTTTTCTTCACAAAGGACATTAAAAGGAGGCCTTTAGCATCAGGTTATATGAAGGACAAGTAAAGTTAGGACTAATATGGGTCATCTTCCTGGAGCATCAATTTGATGTGAACATTGGAGGGGAATAGCACCCCCACCTATGTTTATATTAAAACAAATATACTAAATATACATAAAACAAAATACATAAAAAATATACATAAAACAAAAATACTGAATTTGCATAGATATATATTTAAGGAAATAGGGAGCCTGGAGAGAAATTTCGAGTTTTAGAGGCATATTTAGGCGATGCTCTCAGACCCTTGGAATTCGTGTTCTTTCCTCTGCCCTTAGCACTGTCACTTTGTCTATGTTTTACAAATGAGGAAAACAAGGTCTGGAGGGGTGCATCAGCAACTTGCCTATGTGATAACACAGAACAAGGAGGTAAGGGTAGGACCGGAACCCACATTGCTGGGCTCTGCATTCAGCATGTTACCTGCTACACAATAGTGAATCTAGAGTTTCATGCTTTAGTATTTTGATATCAGTAGTGCCATGGAAATAAGCAAATCTCACCTGTCCAAGTAGTCTTTGGGCACAGCCCATGTTTCAAATCAATCAAGTCTAGTGGGAGGCAATATGGGGTAGTGGAAAGAGTTAGGGGCTGAAAGTCAAGAGACTGGAATTTACCTTTAACCAGTTCTTCGGATAATAAAGCTCTGTGACTTTAGGCAAATGGCTTAATGCCTCTGGGTTTACCTTCCCTATCTGTAACATGTGGTAGCTACACAAGATATTGCCTAACAGCCTGGCCTTCTATGATGTGGGACCACTGCTTGCCTTTCTAGAACCTTCAGACCTGTAGATGGGCTCTTCTTGGACATTCTGGAGTCCCTGGGGGAAAGGGAAGTCTGCAGCTCAGTTGGCCACCTCTGCATAACAAATACCAAGAGCACTGCAAGTGGAACTTGGACAAGGTCTGGAAAATCAGCCTTCTTCTGGATGCTTCCAGCCTTTGCTATAGATCATCTGCCTAGGAGGTTGGAAGCTACTCAAGCGGCTCAAGGAAAAGGTGTTGTGAGTATGCGCCAGGTCATGAGATTGGAAGAGCTATCTGCTCCTGGCCTGAGGCCAGCACCACATCTCCCAGGGACAGCAGCATCTTTCTTCTTTACTACTTTCTCTCTCCTCTCATCTTGATTGGCTTCCTCTGCCTGTACATAGCCAACTTGGCTACCAGCTAGAGTGGGAGTAACCCACAGCCCCTCAGTGCCCTCCAGAGAGGACTGTCAACAGGGCTGGCTGCTGAACTGGGGAAGATGGGAGGGTCTCACCATCCCATATGTAGATTTCACTTAATCTCCCCACTTTCAGGAAAGTGCTTCTTTAACTTTCTCTTTGCCAGGTATTGCTTATCCTTGAGTCTCTCTAGATCAATTTATCTGGAGACGAAATCATCTATAGCCTACCAGGGTAGTTTCCAGGCAGTGCAGGGTTAGGAGGAGGACTGGAGTAGGAACACTTTCTTATAAACACTTCTGCCCTATCCACCTGTTTTCAGCCCCATTTCTCACCCTGGCTCCAATGTATGAGGCTTTGTGGGGTTGGTGGTTGGAGCTTGCTTGCTTCTTGCTAATATTTTTCTTTGCATTCACCTTGGTTTCAGCTCTCTCTGCTTTGCTAAGTTGGTTATCATCTAGCTTCTTACCTCTTCCAATAATTATTGACTTCTCTTGTCCTCTGTCATGTTCATGCCATTCTCTTCTTACCAAGGCCTCCTTTGTTCTTGTGGGCTCACTCTTTTTCTTTTTAACAAACTTTCATTACTTTTACTTTAATGGGTGTCAGGATGGAATGGACATACCACATATGTTTACACCCCTATGTTTCATTAGAAGTTCTAGTCACTGTTCAGTACATTCTCTCGGTTCCATCAGTCCTTTGAAGCTATTCTTGTCAAGGAAACCAGCATTTCCATGTTGCCAAATCTCATGGTCACTTTGCTGTCTGTCTTCATAATACTCAGTCTCTCAGCAGCATTCCACAACTTGACCACCCCGCTCTTGAAAAACTTGCTTCTTTTGACCTTCATGATAACACATGCTTCTGATTTGTCTGCTACATCCTTTGGGCATGCTTCACCCTCTTTTGGGAATTCCCATGGACTCTTTCTTTGGTCCTTTTCTTTTCTCTATCTATACACTTTCCCTAGTTGATCTCATCTAGTCCTAGGGCTTTAAACACCTTCTATATACCAATGACTCCCACATATTTATCTGCAGCCTTGATAGCTTCCCTGAATCTCAACTACCTGCTCCTCCCAGACATCTCCATTTGGATGCCTAATCTTAAACTTAACTGGGTAAACTTGAACTCTTGATTTTCACCTCCAAACCAGTTCCTTCTTAGTATTTTCCATCAAAGTCATGCTCATACACTGAGTGGCTGAAGGCCAAAACTCAGGATCATGCTTCACTCAGCTCTTCCCTTCTCCTTTCCCATTTACTATATCAGCAAGCCCTGTCAGTGCCTCCATGATATATGATTAGTGAGTCTACTTCTCCATTGCCACTGCTGACTGACTGCTCCTGTTAAAGCCACCATCATGTCTTGCCTGGGCTATTGCAATTGACTCCTGAGTGGTTTCCTGGCTTCCACTATGGCCCTCCAAGGATCCACCTTCCGCATAGTACCCAAATGATTCCATTGAACATGTCTATCAGGTTATGCCACTCCTTTGTTTAAAAATTTCCAGTGATTTCCTGTTGCTGTTAAAATAAATTTCACACTTCTTACCAAGGCCTCTGCTACTCTGCAAACTCATTCTCTTTTCTTTTTAGAGATGAGGTCTTACTATTGCCCAGGCTGGAGTGCAGCAGCTTCATCATGTTTCACTGCAGCCTCAAACTCCCAGGCCCAAGTGATCCTCCTATCTCAGCTTCCCAAGTAACTAAGGCAACAGGCATACACCACCTTACCTGGCTAATTTTAATTTTTTTTAAAAAAGAGATTGGGTCTTACTATGTTGCCCAGGCTGGTCTTGAACTCCTGGCCTCCCAAAGTGCTGGGATTATGAGTGTGAGCCACTGTGCGCAGCCTAAACTTTTTTCTTTTCTTTTCTTTTTTTTTTTACAGGCTTAAGCTACTCTGGCCTTTCTGGTCCTTTCCGATTCCTACCCCAGGACCTTTATACTTGTTCTTCCTTCTGCCCAAGAAGGAAGACTGCAGCCACAATCTTGACTCTCACTGCAGCCACAACTCCTCATCACTCAGGTGCAAGCTCATGCATTCTCAGAGAGGCTCTCTTAGTCTATTTTATCTAAAGTAGGAACCCCTTCTCCCAAATCATTTGCTAGAACAGTGGTCCCCAACATTTTTGGCACCAGGGACTGGCTTCGTGGAAGACAATTTTTCCAGGAATGGTTTTGGGATGAAACGGTTCCACCTCAGATCATCAGGGATTAGATTTTCATAAGGAACGTACAACCTAGATTCCTCCATGTGCAGTTCACAATAGGGTTCGCACTCCTATGAGAATCTAATGCTACCACTGATCTGACAGGAAGTGGAGCTCTGGTGCTAATGTGAGCAATGAGGAAAGGCTGTAAATACAGAGGAAGCTTCACTTGCTTGCTGGCCCACGGCTCACCTCCGCTGTGCAGCCCAGTTCCTAACAGGCCATGGACAGGTACTGGTTAATAGCCCTGGGGATCTGTGCTCTAGAACATCACTTTGTTTTGCTTGTCTTAAAAAATTCATAGTAGGTATCATTATCCAAAATTATTTTGTTTATTTGTTTACTTGCATACCAGCTAACTCTCCCCATTAAAAAATGGACTCTGTGAGAAACGGTCCTTGTCTGTATTGCTCATTTTTCATATCTTTATCTACCACAGTGCTTGGAATACAATAGGTGATCAGTACATACCTGTACTCTCAATGAATGAATGACCAGTTAAGCTAAAGGGACTAGGAGCAGAGACAGTCCCTGGAGAGGGGGATGTGGGTAGAACAGGCATTCCACAGTGTGTCTCTTGAACTTTTGCTTCATTCTAGGCCAGAGTATGACACAAAGTCTTCTAATTTTATAAAGGGTCAGCAAGCACAAATTGAAGGGAAAGGTGAGGGCAGGGGCAGTGGGTGTGGGGAGCGTGGCACGGCTCAGTGAAGGTGCAGTAGGTGTTGCTCTGCAAAGATTTTGTTCCATTCTTTTGTCCCAAGCGGCACAGCGTTTTCATTGTGACGTTCTGTAACTTTCTGTGAATTTTTTTTTTACAGCCTTTGGGTAATTTTCCACGTGGTCAGCCAGCTCCATCAAGTGCAATGGTGAGGAGTGGGACTCACAATGGCTGGGAGGCCCCGAGACCATCAGACAGGGAAGACGCCTGTCATTTGCACTCGGCACTGACTCCCAGCTCCCCTTTGTGTAGGAGGCTCCTGGACTGTGACATACAGGATGTTCCTTTGTGGCTCTTTTTAAAGAAGCATATTTTTCCTCCATGTTAAAACTAATATTTGTGGTTTGTAGCTCGGAGCAGATGTTAAGAGCACACTCTCCCTAAGAGTTTGGGCTGGAGTGTGGGCAATGGCTATTTATCACACTTTCCTTTCCTTTGTGTTTCCCTGTGGTTATTGAAGTTTTTGGCTTGGGGAAAACAACAAAACAAAATAGCAACATATTTATGAACAAAGAGAGCTAAAACTTAACATCTGGAAGAGAGGAAAGAGGGGAGTCAGGTACCTGAAAATATTTCCTTTAGGAGTGACTGGAGGCTCCAGGGGGATCACAGCACTTCTGTGGAATTTTTGCAGAACTAAGGAAGACTGGAGTCAGCCAAACTTTTGAAACCTCAGCATGCTAAACCTCAACTCCTGCTGCCCTGAGAAGAGCATGAGCCCACCGAGCGCTGGTGGTGGCTTCCCCAGGACCTCCCACCTCCTTCCTGATGTGCCTGCAGTCCTGGAGCTGCGATCGCCTCTTCTTTAGCTTCTTAGAAAAGAGGCAGCATGAGAAAAATGCTCACTCATCTTGCAGAAACTTGGAATCTCTCAGCGACACGTTCTCTCTCTCTCTCTCTTTTTTTCCTTTGAGACGGGGTCTCGTTCTGCAGCCAGGCTGGAGTGCAGTGGCACCATCTCGGTTCACTGCAACCTCTGCCTCCTGGGTTCAAGCGATTCTCCTGCCTCAGCCTCCAGAGTAGCTGGGACTACAGGCGCACACCACCATACCCACCTAATTTTTGTAGTTTTGGTAGAGACGGGGTTTCACCATGTTGGCCAGAATGGCCTCTTTCTCTTGACCTTGTAATCAACCTGCCTCGGCCTCCCAAAATGCTGGGATTACAGGCGTGAGCCACCGCGCCTGGCACGTTCTTATTAACTTGATGGCACAGTTGGCTGGCAGGTTCCCAGGTCATATTCTCAGTGATTGGAGTTCTTGCTGTTTCTTGGACTCCTTCATGTCTTACCCAGTCCTTAGTCCCTTCCTTGCTTCTTAATTAATTTATGTCCTTGTGTAATATGTGGCACACCCACATAGCCATGAGGCATGTTTAGGCTGTGTTTTTTAATGTTCTGGCTTGTCCTACATTTGCTAAGGGGGCAAGGACAGCAGTTACCTGGTTGGCTCTATTCGGGCAGCAGGACCAAAACAGTGACTACCTGTTGGAATCTACCTGGCCTAGGGATCTTTTTTTTTTTTTTTTTTTTTTAAATAACAACAAGCATTTCTTATTACCATATCCAGAGAGGAGTTTTGTTTTCTCCTGAACTCTGTAAAGACAATGGCAACACAGAGGTCAGTCCAGAATGACTATACTGGCACTAGGAGATGAGAACTATACAAGTGGAATTAAGCAAGTGTATAGACACAAAATCATCACAAAAAGGGTGAAGTGCTGTTCAGTTATTGATGCCAGTCCCTTTTCTCTAGGGGACTGTGACAGCTGTAGCCAGATGTGGCCAGGAGATTATCTCTGTCCTGATTTTGTCAGCATCCTCTTCATTTATTGTCTGGTTTTGCTTCTAAGTCCTTTTCTGCATCTCAAGCTGTCTGCATGCCATACTGTCTGCATTGAAATGATTTGCTTTCTTAAAATGGGTCTTGGCCAGGCACAGTGGCTCATGCCTATAATCCCAGCACTTCGAGAGGCCAAGGACTCCTGAGGTCAAGAGTTCGAGACCAGCCTGGCCAACATGGTGAAACCTCGTCTCTACAGCTGAGACAGGAGAATTGCTTGAACCTGGGATGCAGAGGTTGCAGTGAGCCGAGGTTGTGCCACTGCACTTCAGCCTGGGCAAGACAGAGTGAGACTCCATCTCAAATAAAAAGGGTCTTAATATCAATAGTAGGGAATTCTCAGTCTCTCCATCAGCAGGTGCTGAAAGCTCACAGTAAAGGAGAAAATCTTCAATAGCTATTTTTTCTTTAAAGAGAGGGGGTCTTGTTCTGTCACCCAGGGCAGATGCAGTAGTGTGGTGATCATGGCTCACTGCAGCTTCGACCTCCCTGGGTCAAGTGATCTTCCCGTGTCAGCCTCCCAAGTAGCTAGGACTACAGGTGTGTGCCACCACACCCAGGTAATTTTTAATATTTTATAGACATCTGGCTATGTTGCTCAGACTGGTCTTAAACTCCTGGCCTCAAGCAATCCTTCCATCTTAGCCTCCTGAGTTGCTGGGATTAGAGGCGTGAGCCACTGCTCCAGGCCCAGTAGTCATGTTTTTGAGGAAGTTTACTTTTATCCAGGGTGTTTGGCTCTGCATGTGTTCCTTAAGATACCAGGGGCTGCCTTTGGGTCACAAAGCCAGCATGACACTAACATGGGTCTCAATATTCTTTGCTTGAAAGCTTTGGACCTGAACCTCACCTGACAGCTCCACACACTGTGTTCTGGCTTGTTCCTAATCCTGCCAGTTCCTGACCTGGCATTGTTCCATGTTTGGCTTCACCTTGTCTTTTGCACCTAATATTTGATCCATGCTGCTAGTTCTATTCCACCTATGCCAACCGGAATAAAAACTCTATTTCCAGCTTTGTTTCTAAAGCTCTTCCTTGGCCTAGATCTGTCTAGGTGGCTTCTACTAGCCTTGTCCAGTTGAGGAGCATGGCCTAGACACCTGTGAGGGTCTCTGCCTGCCTCCAGCTGTGCCCAGGATTGGCTTCTCCTCAGCTGTGCCTCATGCTGGGCCACGTCATCGGAGCAGACTGGTCAGCAGGGGTGGATGCTGACCAACAAAGGACTCCTTACTGCCAAAAGTCATCAATTCCCCATCCTTCTGGTCTCCTACCATTAAACATCTGTAGCCACTTGGGGATTTGACTTTTAACTATTTCTTGACCACATACCTTCATTACCCTCCAGAGAGCACCCTTTTAGAAATAAATGTAATAGTTATTATATTTGTTCAATGATTTATAGTCAACAGAGCACTTTAGTATATTCACATATATTATCTCATTTCCATACTTTCTTCTTTTTTTAAGCAAACATAAAATAATTTTATCAGATACAACAAAAATTAAAACATAATAAAAGTATCACATATAATGTTATATTGTCTTTTAAATATAATACAGAAAAATACTACAAAATAAGAAATACAAAACCAAAACCTAGATAAGATTTTATTAATTATGATGGGTGTGCTTGCTTGTTCATAAGTTCCTTCCAGTCTGGAACACAGGAAGATAACGCTACCCACACAGCTGCTGCACCATTCGACACATTTCTTTCTGTTGCTTTTAACTGAGTTAACATAGAACACCCTAGTTCACACAAACTAGTTGTGAATGGTAGTAATAGCAGGACACTCTTTCTACTTAACAAAGGAAAGTCTTCCTTTACCTTAATCCAAAATGCTGATAAACTTAAGGTCTCATAATCATTCTTCAATGTATATGAATGACTAAGCTGAGATAATTCATTCTCTTCTTCAGGCACTAGTTATTAATTAAGCCCAATTATTGATTCCGGGTTTCAAAAAGCAAGTGGATTTTCTTTTTTTTTGAGATGGTCACCAGGCTGGGGTGCAGTGACACAATATCGGCTCACTGCAACCTCCTCCTCCCAGGTTCAAGCAATTCACCTGCCTCAGCTTTCCGAGTAGCTGGGACTAGAGGCGTGCACCATAAGCCCAGCTAATTTTTGTATTTTTAGTAGAGACGGGGTTTCACCTTGTTGGCCAGGATGGTCTTGATCTCCTGACCTCGTGATCTGCCCACCTCAGCCTCCCAAAGTGCTGGGATTACAAGCGTGAGCCACCACATCTTGCCGCAAGTGGATCTCTTACCCAACCGTTTTCCCTTAATGTTTCAAATTTTTCTTCTGGAAAGAAATGTTTAAAAGTTTGAGATAGAGAAGTCAGATTCAACGATATCTCTAATTTTATTTCTTTCAAATGTTTGTATTAATAATATTCTCTTCAATGTGTTGCAAAAATCTTGGAAACATGTAGTAGCTAAGACAGTTACTTTTAAGTCTTGCTTGCCATAACAATGATGTCTTTCGAAATCCCTGGATGTGTTTGACATGTTGGAATACATCACAGGGAACACAATACATTTTTTCCCTGTGGTTTTAAACTCAGTTCATTAAGAATACCAAAAATATCAGTTAAATATGCCAATTTTTTAATCCAAATGTCATCTTCAAAAATATTTGTCAAATGAGATTTTTTTCAATGAGAAAAAAAGTAAATCTGATTTCTGAACTCATAAACCCTGCTTAGTATTTTCCCTTGAGACAACCAACGAACTTTGGTATGACACAGAAAGTGGGTACAATTAGTTCCAATCTCTGAACAAAATGTTTCAAGAAGCTGGTTGTTCAGTGAGTTTCCTTTAATAAAACTGACAACTTTCACTGCATTTTTCAATACTTCCATGAGATTCTGTGGAATTTCTCTGGATGCTAAATCTTCATGATGTAGAAAACAATGATTCCACACAGTACAACTATTAGTCACTTCTAGTAATTTTTTAATTACTCTGCTATGTTTTCCAGTTCCGTTTGCTGTGCTGTCACCTGCAATTCCTTTACAGTTTTTCCAGTTTAATTTATATTGACCAACTATGTGCCTTTCTAATCCTGTAAAAATATTTAATCTAATTGGGTGTGAGGTTATTTAAAAAACACAAAAGACCCTTCATAAAATCATCTTTCCACGCATATCTGACGTAAACTGAATGTCTTGTGCAGCTCCCAATATTATCAGTGCTTTCATCACACTGGATTGCAAAATCTATACCAGACTGTTACCGAGTAATAAGCATTGTTTCTAAATGCTCTGCAATAGTATAAACCCAAAGAGATAATTGTGTTATCATTAGGTATAGTTTTTAATTTATCAGCTGATTTCTCATCAAAAATCGTATGCATCGTATCCAAACATACTGGAAGAATAATTTTTTCAGCAGCTATGTTAGCTATGTTCTTTTTGCCACATGATATGCAACTAGATAAGATGAGAAGACTTTCTCACTAACAGTAGTAGAGCAACTAAGAAATTGTGTTGATAATTTTATATCTTTTTTATTTCTTTGAAAATATTACTTATCAATAAGTTTAGCATGCTGAATTTCTAAGTGCCTTTTAAATTTAGGTTTTAAGATTTCATTTGCAAGAATATTATCACAAATAACACACTGAGGTCTGTCATTTTCAATGGGCTTTTCACATTCGATAAAGCAATACTTTAATCTTCATAACAGCGTCTTGCACTGAAGATTTTCTTTTTGAAATGAGGCTCAAATGGAGTTTAAGTTTGCAGATTAGAGTCTGTGTTTTTCTCCATATTGTCACTACTCACACTTCCAAATACAACAGATGAACTTGAACATGCTTCTGTATATTTCAGTTCATGATTCCTCTTTCTTTTAATAAAGAAATTATGCATTTTAATAGCAATTTGTTCCAGTTTGATTAAAATGGTATAATTGGTACTAACTCAAAAAAGAAGAAAAAAATACACATACACACACATATATATATAGTTTAAATGACATCTTTTCAAAAACTACACTCCAAGTTTGCAATTGAATCTCAGTTGAATATCTCTAGTTTCAAGTCATTATAATATAAAACTTGACTGCACAACATTAACTTTGCTAATATGAAAACCAAGCAAGACATCCAAGAGCAAGTGACTGAAAACCACTTCTTAGCCAGTATACGTTCTATTCATCATATCCCCTCCATCAAATACCTTTCTCACATATTGAAATTGACCTCAGTATTCCTTGCAACATGCACAATTCAGACAAAGGATCCATGCAAAGCACATTGATATTTTACATTTTTAAAATTATACTTTAAGTTCTGGGATACATGTGCAAAACATGCAGGTTTGTTACATAGGTATACACGTGCCATGGTAGTTTGCTGCACCTACCAACCCATCGTCTACATTAGGTATTTCTCCTAATGCTATCCCTGCCCCAGCCCCCTACCTCCCAACAGGCCCCAGTGTGTGATGTTCTCCTCCCTGTGTCCATGTGTTCTCATTGTTCAACTCCCACTTATGAGTGAGAACCTGTGGTGTTTGGTTTTCAGTTCTTGTGTTAGTTTGCTGAGAATGATGGTTTCCAGCTTCATCCATGTTCCTGCAAAGGACATAAACTCAAGCTTTTTTATGGCTGCACAGTATTCCATGGTATCTATGTACCACATTTTCTTTATCCAGTCTATCATTGATGGGAATTTGGATTGGTTCCAAGTCTTTGCTATTGTGAACAGTGCAGTAATAAACATACGTGTGTAAGTGTCTTTATAGTAGAATGATTTATAATCCTTTGGGTATATACCCAGTAATGGGATTGCTGGGTCAAATGGTATTTCTAGTTCTAGATCCTTAAAGAATTGCCACACTGTCTTCCATAATGGTCGAACTAATTTACTCTCCCACCAACAGTGTAAAAGCATTCCTATTTCTCCACATCCTCTCCAGCATCTGTTGTTTCCTGACTTTTTAATGATCACCACTGTAACTGGTGTGAGATGGTATCTCATTGTGGTTTTGATTTGCATTTTGCTAATGACCAGTGATGATGAGCATTTTTTCATATGTTTATTGGCCACATAAATGTTTTCTATTGAGACGTGTCTGTTCATATCCTTTGCTGACTTTTTGATGGGGTTGTTTGTTTTTTTCTTGTAAATTTGTTTAAGTTCTTTGTAGATTCTGGGTATTAACCCTTTGTCAAATGGATAGATTGCAAAAATTTTCTCCCATTCTGTAGGTTGCTGTTCACTCTGATGATAGGACTTTTTTTTTTTTTTTTTTTTTTTTTTTTTTTTNAACTTGATGGGGATAGCATTGAACTTATAAATTACTTTGGGCAGTATGGCCATTTTCATGGTATTGATTCTTCCTATTCGTGAGCATGGAATGTTTTTCTATTTGTGTCCTCTCTTGTTTCCTTGAGCATTGGTTTGTAGTTCTCCTTGAAGAGGTCCTTCACATCCCTCGTAAGTTCTATTCCTAGTTCTATTCCTAGGTATTTTATTCTCTTAGTAGCAATTGTAAATGGGAGTTCACTCATGATTTGGCTCTCTGTTTGTCTGTTATTGGTGTATAGGTGCAAATGCCTGTGAGTTTTGCACACTGATTTTATATCCTGAGACTTTGCTGAAGTTCCTTATCAGTTAAGGAGATTTTGTGCTGAGATGATGGGGTTTTCTAAATATACAATCATGTCATCTGCAAAGAGAGACAATTTGACTCCCTCTCTTGTTATTTGAATACCCTTTATTTTTTTCTCTTGCCTGATTGCCCTGACCAGAACTTCCAATACTATGTTGAATAGGAGTGGTGAGAGAGGACATCCTTGTCTTGTGCTGGTTTTCAAAGGGAATGCTTCCAGCTTTTGCCCATTCAGTATGATATTGCCTGTAGGTTTGTCATAAATAGCGCTTATTATGTTGAGATACGTTCCATCAATACCTAGTTTATTGAGAGTTGTTAGCATGAAGTGGTGTTGCATCTTGTCAAAGGCCTTTTCTGCATCTGTTGAAATAATCATGTGGTTTTTGTCATTGGTTCTGTTTATGTGATGGATTACATTTAGTGATTTGCATATGTTGAACCAGCCTTGCATCCCAGGGATGAAGCTGACTTGATCGTGGTGAATAAGCTTTTTGATGTGCTGCTGAATTTGGTTTGCCAGTATTTTATTGAGGATTTTCACATCAATGTTCATCAGGGATATTGGCCTGAAATTTTCTTTTTCTCTTGTGTCTCTGCCATGTTTTGGCATCAGGATGATGCTGGCCTCGTAAAAGGAGTTAGGGAGGAGTCCCTCTTCCTCTATTGTTTGGAATAGTTTCAGAAGGAATGGTACCAGCTCCTCTTTGTACCTCTGGTAGAATTCGGCTGTGAATCTGTCTGTTTCTGGCCTTTTGTTGGTTGGTAGGCTACTCATTACTGCCTCAATTTCAGAACTTGTTGTTGGTCTATTCAGGGATTTGACTTCTTCCTGGTTTAGTCTTGGGAGGGTGTATGTATCCAGGAATGTATCCATTTCTTCTAGATTGTCTAGTGTATTTGCATAGAGGTGTTTATAGTATTCTCTGATGGTAGTTTATATTTCTGTGGGATTAATGGTGATATCATGTTTATCATTTTTTATTGTGTCTATTTGATTCTTCCATCTTTTCTTCTTTATTAGTCTGGCTAGTGGTCTATTTTGTTGATCTTAAAAAAAAAAACAGCTCCTAGATACACTGATTTTTTTGAAGGGTTTTTCATGTCTCTATCTCCTTCATTTCTGCTCTGATCTTAGTTATTTCTTGTCTTCTGCTAGCTTTTGAATTTGTTTGCTCTTGCTTCACTAGTTCTTTAAATTGTGTTGTTAGGGTGTCAATTTTAGATCTTTCCTGCTTTCTCCTGTGGCTGTTAAGTGCTATAAATTTCCCTGTAAACACTGCCTGAGCTGTGTCCCAGAGATTCTGGTATGTTGTGTGTCTGTTCTCATTGGTTTCAAAGAACTTATTTATTTCTACCTTAATTTTGTTATTTACCCAGTAGTCATTCAGGAGCAGGTTGTTCAGTTTCCATGTAGTTGTGCGGTTTTGAATGAGTTTCTTAATCCTGAGTTCTAATTTGATTGCACTGTGGTCTGAGAGACTGTTTGCTACGATTTCTATTCTTTTGCATTTGCTAAGGAGTGTTTTACTTCCAATTATGTGGTCTATTTTAGAATAAGTGTGATGTGGTGCTGAGAAAAATGTATATTCTATTGATCTGGGGTGGAGAGTTCTGTAGATGTCTCTTAGGTCTGCTTGGTCCAGAGCTCAGTTCAAGTCCTGAATATCCTTGTTAATTTTCTGTCTTGTTGATCTGTCTAATATTGACAGTGAGGTGTTAAAATCTCCCATTATTATTGTGTGGGAGTCTAAGTTTCTTTGTAGGTCTCTAAGAACTTTATGAATCTGGGTGCTCCTGTATTGGGTGCATCTATATTTGGGATAGTTAGCTCTTATTGTTGTGTTGATACCTTTAACATTATGTAATGCCTTTCTTTATCTCTTTTGATCTTTTTTGGTTTAAAGCCTGTTTTATCAGAGACTAGGATTACAACCCCTGCTTTTTTTGCTTTCCGTTTTCTTGGTAAATATTCCTCCATCCCTTTATTTTGAGCCTATGTGTGTCTTTGCAAGTGAGATGGGTCTCCTGAATACAGCACACTGATGGGTCTTGACTCTTCATCCAATTTGCCAGTCTGTGTCTTTTAATTGGGGCATTTAGCCTGTTTACATTTAAGGTTAATATTGTTATGTGTGAATTTGATCCTGTCATTATGATGCTAGCTGGTTATTTTGCCTATCACTTGATGCAGTTTCTTCATAGTGTCAATGGTCTTTACAATTTGGTATGTTTGCAGTGGCTGGTACTGGTTGTTCCTTTCCATATTTACTACTTCCTTCAGGAGCTCTGGTAAGGCAGGCCTGGTGGTGACAAAATCTCTCAGCATTTGCATGTCTGTAAAGGATTTTGTTTCTCCTTTGCTTATGAAGTTTAGTTTGGTTGGATATGAAATTCTGGGTTGAAAATTCTTTTCTTTAAGGTTGAATATTGCCCCCTCTCTCTTCTGGCTTGTAGGGTTTCTGCAGATAGATCTGCTGTTAGTCTGATGGGTTTCTCTTTGTGGGTAACCTGACCTTTCTCTCTGGCTGCCCTTAACATTTTTTCTTTCATTTCAACCTTGGTGAATCTGATGATTATTTGTCTTGGGGTTGCTCTTCTCAAGGAATATCTTTGTGGTGTTCTCCATATTTCCTAAATTTGAATGTTGGCCTGTCTTGCTAGGTTGGGGAAGTTGTCCTGGGTAATATCCTGATGAATGTTTTCCAACTTGGTTCCATTCTCCCCGTCAGTTTCAGGTACATCAATCAAACATAGGTTTGGTCTTTTCACATAGTCCCATATTTCTTGGAGGCTTTGTTCTTTCCTTTTCATTCTTTTTTTCTCTAATCTTATCTTCAGACTTCATTTCATTCATTTGATCGTCAATCACTGATATCCTTTCTTCTGCTTGATTGATTCTGGTATTGTTACTTGTATATGCTTCACGAAGTTCTTGTGCTATGTTTTTCAACTTCATCAGGTCGTTTATGTTCTTCTCTAAACTGATTGCTGTAGTCAGCAATTCATCTAACCTTTCTTCAAGATTCTTAGCTTCCTTGCATTGGGTTAGAACATACTCCTTTAGCTTGGAGGAGTTTGTTATTGCATACCTTCTGAAGCCTACTTCTGTCAGTTGGTCAAACTCATTCTCCATCCAGTTTTATTCGCTTGCTGGTGAGGAGTTGTGATCCTTTGGAGGAGAAGAGGCATTCTAGTTTTTGGAATTTTCAGCCTTTTTGCGCTGATTTTTCTTCATCTTTGTGGGTTTATCTACCTTTAGTCTTTGATGTTGGTGACCTTTGGATCGGGTTTTGGTGTGGATGTCCTTTTGTTATGTTGATGGTATTCCTTTCTGTTTGTTAGTTTTCCTTGTAACGGTCAGGCCCCTCTGCTGCAAATCTGCTGGAATTTGCTAGAGGTCCACTCCAGACCCTGTTTGCCTGGTTATCACCAATGGAGGCTGCAGCACAAGAAAGATTGCTGCCTGTTTCTTCCTCTGGGAGCTTTGTCCCAGAGGGGCACCTGCCAGATGTCAGCTGGAGCTCTCCTGTAAGAAGTCTCTGTCCATCCTGCTAGGAGGTGTCTCCCAGTCAGGAGGCACAGGGGTCGGGGACCCACGTGAGGAGGCAGTCTGTCCCTTAGCAGAGCTCAAGTGCTGTGCTGGGAGATCTGCTGCTCTCTTCAGAGCTGGAAGGCAGGAATGTTTAAGTCTGCTGAAGCTGCACCCACAGCTGCCCCTTCCCCCAGATGCTCTGTACCAGGGAGATGGGAGTTTTATCTATAAGCCTTTGACTGGTTCTGCTGTCTTTCTTTCAGAGATGCCCTGCCCAGAGAGGAGGAATCTAGAGAGACAATCTGGCTACAGCAGCTTTGCTGAGCTGTGGTGGGCTCCATCCAGTTTGAACTTCCCCATGGCTTTGTACACATGGTGAGGGGAAAACTGCCTACTCACACTTCCGTAATGGTGGACGCCCCTCTCCACACCAAGCTCAAGCATCCCAGGTGGACTTCAGACTGCCGGACTGGCAGCAAGAATTTCGAGGCAGTGTATCTTAGCTTGCTGGGCTCCAAGGAGGTGGGATCTGCTAAGCTAGACAACTTGGCCCCATGGCTTCAGCCCCCTTTCCAGGGGAGTGAACGGTTCTGTCTCACTGGCATTCCAGGTGCCACTGGGGTATGAAAAAAACTCCTGCAGCTAGCTCGGTGTCTTCCCAAATGGCTGCCCAGTTTTGTGCTTGAATCCCAGGGCCCTGGTGGTGTAGGCACCTGAAGGAATCTCACCTGGGTTGCGAAGACTGTGGGAAAAGTGTAGTATCCGGGCTGGAGTGTACCATTCCTCACGGCACAGTCCCTCACGGCTTCTCTTGACTAGGGGAAGGAGTTTCCTGACCCCTTGTGCTTCCCAGGTGAGGTGACACCCCACCCTGCTTCAGCTCATCCTCTGTGGGCTGCACCCACTGTCTAACCAGTCCCAATGAGATGAGCTGGATACCTCAGTTGGAAATGGAGAAATCACCTGCCTTCTGTGTTGATCTAGCTGGGAGCTAGAGGCGGGAGCTGTTCCTATTCAACCGTCAACCATCTTGCCAGCCACCTACATGTTTTTTTTTTTAAAGTTTATTGTGACTCACAGAATTGATTTCATGCCTCACTAATGGGTCACACACATAGTATAAAAAATACTCACAGAGAGACATATTGTGCCCTTTGCTGTGTTGGTGCCTCGAGTATGTCAGCTTGATGAAAGAGACTAGCTGATCTGCTAGACTGTTGTCTTGTATAAGAACATCTTGAAGTGGTAGGAATGTATCTTAAGTTTTCATTCCTGATACTTTTTCATGGGAAGAGTTTTTAAGAATGCCAGCTATGCTCTGATCTAGTGAGGAGTCAATGAGGTTTTCCACAGTTTGGTTAAATATCAGGTTGGAGCTGATGATATATTTTTATGGAACTCTCCTGGAGTGCATCCTTGACCTCCAGCTCAGCCGCTGCAACCTGGCCAGGCCCAGGACTGCAAGCCTCATGTCTCTCCAGTGGGACTGCAGTTGGGCTTGCCCCCGATTCCCTCCAAAACACCACTTCCCCATACTCTCTTCTAATTTCTTTTGCAAAGAAGACTGAAAGCTTATCCATTAGGCACATTAGGGACCAAGGCCTATAAAAAAGTATCAATTTTAATTTCTTTTAAATATAGAAAAATGAATATAAAATATGTAACAATGAACTCAAACTGGATTATATGTGTCTTTATACTCATGAACTCATAAAATATAATTTTAAGTATTATTTTATGGAGGAAGGACCTCAGGAAGACAAAAGTATTGGGGGCTCATGAAAGCCATAAATAATGTGGCCCTGATAGGACCCTGACTCATTGGTCATTTTGGTGCATTGACTTGCTGTATAAATTTGGATACGTTTCTTAACATAAGAGTTTTTTTTCTGCCAGAAAATGAGAAGAAAATTTCTGTACCTGCTCATTTCCCAGGGCTTTTGTTAAGACAAAGGAAATAACTCTGACAGTGTCTAAACTTTTCAGAAGACAGGCTTATATAATAGGACTATTTCAATTGCACATAACTGGTATCCATCTAAATCAACATAGAAAGAAAGGAAATATATTGGCGGTCATAACTGAAAACTCTAGCTTTCAGCTTTAAGTGTAGCTGGCTCAGGAAACCCAAAAATTTTGCCAGGAATCTTTCTCTCTTTTCCTGTCTTGTGGGCCTGCTTCTCTCTATGATGAATTTCTTCCCTAGCACACTTTTCCCACATGTTGAAAGAATCTCAAAGACTCCAGGTTTTCAGAATTCTTAAGCTTGTGACCTCAGAAGAAGAGACTCCTCCTAGAGACCCAACCTGTTCCTCAGAGGACTCCAACTGCTCCTTGCTTGGGTGTCTTGGGCATCCCTGTGTCCAGGGGATGGGTCTTCTGTCTGGCCAGCTTATCATATTTGCCCCTCTTCTTCCCTATTACTTGAGTGGCAGTCCCACAAGTCTCCCTTGGAAGCAGGGGCAGAACAGTTTCTAAATGAAGAAACACAAGCAGACCAAATAACATGTCCATTCCAAGGCTGTATCAGTCTGAGGCATTGTTAATATTATTACTCTTGAAGGATATTAGAACCAACTGAGATTCATTCAGAACCTCTACTTAATTTTCCAGACCTGAGTTCTGTGGGTGCCCATCAGGTTTTAGTAGAGACTGCACAGACTCATTTAATTTTCACAAAACCTGTGAGGCAATTATTAGCTCTACTTCTACAGATAATAAATGCAAAACATTATTGAAAGCTTGCCATAAACTAAACACTTTGCCCTACACATATCTAATAAAAATTCCATGAGGTGCTGAGTCTGTTGAGGTTCTTTAGATTGTAAGCAACAGAAACCAAGTCTAGCTAGGAAAAGAAGAAATGAATTGAAAGGATGATAGAGTATCTAATGGATACCCTGTCAGAGGAAGGATTGAACAATCAAAACTTGGAAGGACAAGAACCCATTCTTTCCTGATCTTGTCCCCTTAGAAGGTGGATTTGGGAATAAACTTGGTGAAGCACTACTGGCTCCTAGTCCCTGTTATCGCTCTGTTACAAATACCACATTTCAAGATGGGAGAATCTGATTGACCTATCTTGGGTCAGGTATATATTCCTGGACCAACCAGGTTGAAGGACCCTGTAGCATAGGCATGGCCACCAGGCGCTCTCAGCTTTATATAGGAGCTGTGCTCAGAGAAATGGAATCTCTGTGAGCTGATTGGTCACTCAAAGAGTGCTAACTGCAAGCACATAGTTGTATCAGTCAGGGTTTTGGCACACTCAAAAGTGGGTAATTGAAGAGTATTTAATAAGGAGATTAAGTGAGAAGAGTTTAGGGAAAGCAACAAAGGATGTTGAAGTATCTTGGGGCTAGTGAGTGTGGGAACTGTTACCATCCCAGGCCTGAAGGGGAAAGAGGAGGTAGTGGCTTCTGGAACCTATGGAAAGAGCTGCCAAAAGGCTGCCTGAAAGTAGCTTCAGTCTTTGGGAGAGTCATAAGCAACCCTCAAGCAACCCAGTGGTGTGGGTACCAGGGGAATAAGCACCAAGATGTCACTCTCCTCCCACCCTCCCGTTTCATGGGTGCAACTGGAAGCCAGAGAGCAAAGGAGTCCCTGGATATGGTTCATATAGGTCAGCCTCCTGGGACACAGGTCAGGGTAGAGAGGAATGAGAGCACATATGGAAGGGCAAATAGAAGACAACCGAGACGATAATGCAAATCCCAGTTTACAGATGAATAATCTAAGGCTCGAAGGACTTAGTGACTTCTTTAGATTCACACAGTCAACTCAAGGGAAGAACTAGGACTTGAAGTCAGTAAGTCTGACTCTGGAACCTGTGCTCTTAACCACCAGGCTCTATCACCTCTCAGGTGAAGACCCTGAAATCAGACAGCAGATTGACTGTGCACAGCTCAGATGAATTATGTTATCTCACGGATCCCCTTATAGTATCACCTCTTAGCTGTGGCAGCAACAAGAGCTCCTAGTCCTGCTGCCCAGAATGGTGCTGCAAGATTCACACTTGCCGTTTTCCCTCTAGGCTCTCCCACTGGGATTCCCAGATCTATAGAGTGGTTAGAAATATCAGAGGCAGCCCAAGTAGAGTCCAAGCTTCTCGCCACCAGGCAGGCAGCTCTACTGTCCTGAGAGGAGGGATGTGATTGAGATTTAAATTGAACTTCAATTAAGTCTCTCCTCTCTTAGTCCTCAGGAGGGCATTCTCAGGCCTGGACTAATGCACTTCTGAGAGCTAATACCATTATCAGATGCCTGTTCATCTCATATAAGTAGGCCTATTAGCGTCTCATCTGTCTTGCCTCCTGTTTCCTGCCACTGCTTAGAACCCCCAGACATGAGCACTTCCAATCAGGCATGCAGAGGGAAATATCATTAACAATTATAATATTATCTGTATGGTTTTATTTCATGTCCCATTATTTTCTAGCTCTTTAGCTATAATAGGTATATCTGTTATACATTTAATGTGTGCTAGGTACTGCACTGGAATGTCTCATTTCATGTTGACAATAAACCTAGGAGGTAGGTAATATTTAATCCCCACTTTACAGATGAAGAAATTGAAGCTTATAGGGCTTAAGTATGCCTAAGGTGACATAATTAATAGACAGCAGATCCAAGATTTGAACCCAGATGGACTGGCTATAGAGCTAATACCACTTAATCATAATGCTTCTTAGAACCCTACATGGCCTGTATTCATAAAATAGTTGACTCTAGACAGTCTTCTCCCCTTTCAAAGGCGAAATTTTGATTTGTTTATGGAATAGGGGTGTGGTGGAGACTACTAGTGATCACCAAATACCAACGTGTTCCTATAAAGTCCTATTTCTGTTGCAGTTGATTTGGAGTTATGTGATTATGTGTAGCCCATCAGAAGTGAGCAGAAAAATTTGTGCCATTTTCTATCTTGGAAATAACACCTCCGACCCCTGGCCCTGCCGCATTATCAACCACTCCTCTTCACTCCTTTCTATGGCTCCAGAAATGAAGAGCTCTGAAATGCCTAAATTGCCAGATGTGAACATCCTTTACTGCTTGGAGAAAGCCACACAAGAGTTACCTGACCTGCCTTGAATGGTGATATGAGTGAGAAATAAACCTTTGTTGAGTTAGACTGCTAATATTTAAACTTAAAAATGTTTTATTAATGTTTAATTTTCATGACTGTATAGTAGGTGTATATGTTTATGGGGTATATAGAATCTTTTGATATGTGCATACCATGTATAATAGTCACATTAGGGTAAATGGAGTATCATCACCTCAAGCATTTATTCTTTCTTTATGTTACAAACAATTCAATTATACAGTTTTAGTAACTTAAACTATATAATTAAATTATCATTAATGATAGCCACGCTGTTCTACTGTCAGATACTGTTCTTTCTATTTTTTGTGCCCACTGATCAATCTCTCTTCCCCCTCACCCCACCAACTACCCTTCCCAGCCTTCGGTAACCATCATTCTACTCTCTATCTCCATGAATTCAATTGTTAGTTTTTAGCTCTCACAAATAAGTGAGAGCATTTGAAATTTGTCTAACTGTGTCTGGCTTATTTCCCTTAACATAATGACCTCCAGTTCTATCCACATTTTTGCAAATGACAGGATCTCATTTTTTTTATGGCTGAATAGCACTCCATTGTGTATATGTATTACATTTTCTTTATCTCTTTGTCTATTGATGGACACTTAGGTTGTTTCCAAATCTTGGCTATTGTGAATAGACACTAAGATTTTTGAGTTAATTTATTACTAGGGTATAGTTTATCATACTATGACCAATATAAATATCATACTAAGACAGATATAGGTACATTGAAATAGGGCACTGCTATAATAGCTGATGGCGTGCTGAGAGGAAGACTGATGTTGGAGACCAGAAATATGTCAATGCATGTTAATGTTGTTCCAAAATATTATTAACCAATCTAACTTGGGAGGCAAGCTTCGTGTTTACTTATATGGCATCTCTAGGAAAAGAGACTGAAAAACAGAACATTAGTAGATGTGTTGGCTGCTATTTCTGCATTTGGCAAGTATTACAAGAAAACCTCAGAATAGGACTGGCCAGAGACTTGCAGAATGGATAATACATGATCCAACTATATGTTACGTATAAGGGACACATGTTTGATTTGAAAACAGAAATAGGTTCAAGGTAAAAGAATGGAAAAAGATATATCAGGCAAACAGTAACCAAAAGAAAGCTGGAGTGGCTATACTAATATCAGACAAAATAGACTTTAAGGCAAAAATTGTTATGAGAGACAAAGAGCAGTTTTATAATTATAAATAAATTAATTTGTCAAGAAGATATAAAAATTATAAACATATATGCACCTAGTAACAGAGACCCAAAATATATGAAGCAAAAACTGACAGAATTGATATGACAATAGTTGAAGACTTCAATACTCCACTTTCAATAATGGATAGAGCAACTAGACAGAAAATCAGTATGGGAATAGAGACTAAATAACAATATAAACATACTAGACCTAATAGCAATAGAACCCTTCACTCAAAAACAGCAGAATATACATTCTTCTTAAGTGCACAAGGAGCATTCTCCAGTTTAGACTGTATGTCAGGTCATTAAACACGTTTCAATAAATCTAAAAGTTTTGAAATAATATAAAGTATGTTTCCTAACCACAAAGAATGAAATTAGAAATCAATAACAGAGGTAAATTCACAAATATATGGAAATTAAACAACATTTCTGAATAATCAATGAGTCAAAGAAGAAATCACAAACAAAACTAGAAAATACTTTGAGATGAATAAAAATGAAAGCATAACATACCAAAACTTATGGGATGCAACCAAAGCAGTGCTTAAAGAATATTATAGCTATAAACACCCAAATTGAAGAAAAGGACAAAGACCTCAAATTAGTAATCTAAACTTCTACCTTAAGGAACTAGAAAAACTAAACGCAGAACAAGCAGAAGGAGGAAACTAATAAAGATTAAAGCAGAAAGAAATCAAATGTAAATAGAAAAGAATAGAGAAAATCAACAAAACCAAATTTGGTTCTTTGAAAAGGTCAACAAAATTAACAGACCTTTACCTTGACTGATGGAGAGAGAGAGAGAGAGAGTGAACCAAATTACTAAAATCAAGAATGAAAGAGGCAATGTTGCTACTGACCTTGCAAAAATAGAAAGGAATATAAGGCAATATTATGAACATTTGTGTGTTAATGAGTTAGATAATCTGGATAAAGTTGACTCAAGAAGAAATAGACAATTGGAACAGACCTGTAAGAAGTAAAGAGATTGAATTAGTGATTAAAAATACTTGCCACAAAGAAAAGTAGATGACAAATGGCCTCACTGGGGAATTTTATAATACCTAGTATTTAAAGAGTTAAGCCCAATACTTCACAAATACTTCCAAAAATTATAAGAGGAGAGAACATTTTCCAAGTCATTCTGTGAGGCAGTATTACTTTGATACCAAGGGCAGAACAAAATATCACAAGCAGAAACCAATATTCCTTACAAATATAGATGCAAAATCCTGATAAAATATCAGGAAACTGAATCGGCAACATATAAAAGTATTTCATACCATGACAAAGTAGGACTTATGGCAGGAATGCAAGATTGATTCAACATAAAAAAAATAAATGTAATATACCATACTAATAGTATAAGGGACAAAAACCACATTATCATCTCAATAGATGATGAAAAGCATTTGACAAAACCAGCACCTTTTCATGGTCAAAACACACAACAAAGTAGGAATTAGAAGAAAACTTTCTCAGTCTTCTAAAAAGCATATATGAAAACCTCACAGCTAACATCATACCTAAAGGTGAAAGAATAAAAGCTCTCCCCCTAAGATAGGAAAAAAACAAGGATGTCCACTCTTGTTACTTCTATTCAACATTGTACTGGAGGTTCTAGTTACGGAACTTAATAAAGAAAAAAATTGGCATCCATATTTGAAAGGAAGAAGTAGAAGGATCTTTACTTGCAGATAACATCTTATTGAATATAGAATATCAAGGGAATCCACAAAAAAACTCTTAGAGCTAACAATGAGTTCAGCAAGGCTGCAGGATATAAGGTTAATATACAGAAATTGGTTGTATTTCTGTACACTAATAATGAACAATCCAAAAATGAAATTAAGAAAATCATTCCATTTACAGTAGCATCAAAAAGAATCATACATGTAGAGACAAACTTAACAAAAGAATTGCAATATTTGTACACTAAAAAAAGATGAAACACTGGTAAAGGAATTTAAAGAAGACCTAAATAAATGAAAAGACATCTCATATTCACAAATTTGAAGACTCAATATTGTAAGATAGCAGTACTCCCCAAACTGATGTATAGTTTTGAATACTATAAAATATGTTCCCTAACCATGACAGAATGAAATTAGAAAATCCCAGCCAGGTTATTGCAGAAATTGACAAGCTGATAATAAAATTCATGTGGCAATGCAAGGGATCCAGAATAGCCAAAATAATCTTGAGAAAGAAGAACAAAGTTGGGGCATTCACACTTTCAGATTCAAAACTTACTACAAAGTGTAATAATAAAGATAGTGTGGTACTAGCATAAGGATAGATATATACCTCAATCAACAGAGAGTCCAGAAATTAGCCCACATATTTATAGTCAATTGATTTTTAACAAAGGTACCAAGACCATTCAATAAGGAATGAATAGTCTCTTCAACAAATGGAGCTGAGAAAACTGGATATCCATGCAAAAGAATGAAGCTGGACTACTACTCACACTGTACACAAAAATTAACTCAAAATTTACCAAAGATTTAAACTTAAGAGCTAAAACTATAATACTCTTAGAAGAAATGGCCTTGGATTATGCAATGATTTCTTACATGTGATACCAAAAGCACAAGCAACAAAAGAAAAAATAGACTTCATCAAAATTAAAGGACACCATTTGAAACACCATAGTGTTTCAAAGAACACTATAAAGAAAGTGAAAAGACAACTCAGAACATGAGAAAATATTTGCAAGTCATGTATATCTGATAAACATCTAGTATCCAGAACATATAAAGAACTATATAACTCAATAATAAAAAGAAATAACCTAATTTTTAAAGGCACAAAGGATTTGGCAGATGTTTTTTCCAAATAAGATATACAAATAGACAAGAACCACATGAAAAGATGCTCAAAATCATTAGTCATTAGCGAAATGCAAATTAAACCTAAAATGAGATACCACTTCCTGCTCACTAGCATGACTGTAATTAAATAGAGACAATGACAAGCGCTGGTGAGGATGTGGAGAAACTGGAACCCTTATACACTGCTGGTGGGAAGTCATATGGTGTTGTCAGTTTGGAAAACAGTTTGAAAGTTCCTCAAAATGTTAAACACAGAATTTCTATATGACCCATCAATTCCACTCTTAGGTATCTAACGAAGAGCAATAAAACACACACATCCCCATAAAAATCTGTATATAATTTTTCATGGCACAATTATTTATAATAGCTCAAAAGTAGAAACAATCCACGTGTCCATCCACAGATGAACAGATAAAAAAATAATATATCTATACAATGGAATATGATTCATTCATATAAAGAAATAAAGTACTAATCCTCATTATAACATGGCTGAACCTCGAAAACATTAACTGAAAGAAATTGGACACAAAAGGCTGTGTATTATATTATCTCATTTATCTGAAATGTCTAGGATGTGCAAATCCATATCCAGATCTACAGATAGTAGATTAATGGTTTCTAGGAGACAGGAGAAGTGGTAAACAGAGAGTGACTGTTAATGGTTCCAAGGTTTCTTTTGGGGCTGGTGATAATATTCTGAAATTAGATAGTGGTGATGGTTGCACAACTTTGTGAATATAGTAAATACCACTGAGTTGTACACTTCAAAAACAGTGAATATCATGGTATGTGAATTATGTGTAAATTTTTAAAAATTAAAAAAAGAGTTGCCTGTTTTGCCAGTAGAAATTAACTAAAATAGAGAAAATCCAGAATATTGAGGCCTGTAGAATTGAAAAAGTTAACTGTTTCTAGTTTCCGGATAGTAAGAGATGGAAATTTAAAAGGCTTTGCATAATAAGGCCCAAGAAAATGCCTCAGTTGATTAAAATCCCAGCTCATGCCTATAATCCCAGAACTTTGGGAGGCTGAAGTGGGAGGATTGTTTGAGTCCAGGAGTTCAAGACCAGCCTGGGCAATATAGTGAAACCCCGTCTCTACAAAAAAATTAAAAAACTAGCTGGGCAAGGTGGTGCACACCTGTAGTCTCAGCTACTTGGGAGGTGTAGGTGGGAGGATTGTTTGAGCCCGGGAAGTTGAAGTTGCAGTGAGCCATGATCGTGCCACTGCACTCCACCCTGGATGACAGAGCGAGATCCTGTCTCAGAAAAAAAAGGAAAAATAAAAAAGAAAATATCTGATTAAAGGTTGCATTCCTTTGTTCTAGCTAGCTTCTAGACTCTATCACATTGAAAGAGAGAGTGAGCAGGGGGACAAGAAGGTGAAAGATAAAGCAAGTTGGAAAACTGTATCTTACAAAAGCAACCTTGAATGTGGATATTGGCAAATAGATCAGATACTTACCAAATTTTTGAGGAAACAGTATTGTCAAAGAAACCACAAGGCTGTATAAAAAGCACCAGTCCGTTAGCTAAGCCTTAAAGCCACCTCTGGTAGGAAGTTGCACATCCCCTAAAGAGAGTATTCTCCCTAACTCCCTCTTTACATGTGGTCAAGCAGAATCAGGGTCCAGGAGGAAGCCCCTTAGAGTGTGGTGCCAAGGATCACAAAGAATAGTGGAGGAGCGAGTTCCTGCTCTAGGGTAAGCAGTCTTTATAACATCTGCCCATTGGTATTTCAGCACTGTCACAGGCAGTGACTACTGTGGGTCTCACAGTCTTCCCCTTTCTGAAGGGGAGTTATCCTGTTCCTGTTATTGTAGTTATCCTATTCTTGTTCTATTATCGCATATTTGTATGCTGGCATGGTGTGTTAGTCTGTTCTCATGCTGCTAATAAAGACATACCAGAGACTGGGTAATTTATAAGAAAAGAGGCTTAATGGACTCACAGTTCCACATGGCTGGGGAGGCCTTACAATCATGGTGGAAGACAGAGGAAGAGCAAAGGGACATCTTACATGTCAGCAGGCAAGAGAGCTTGTGCAGGGGAATTCCTCTTTATAAAACCATCAGATCTTGTGAGACGTATTCACTATTATGAGAACAGCCTGAGAAAAGACCCAACCCCATGATTCAATTAGCTCTCACCAAGCCCCTCCCATGACATGTGGGAATTATGGGAGCTATAATTCAAGGTGAGATTTGGGTGGGGACACAGCCAAACCATGTCACATGGATATGAGGCAGACATCTTTCCTTTTCAGTTCACAGATGTAAGAGAAGCCATGTCTTTTCCTGATAGAGAGGACTAAGAAATGCAATGCTATAATAGATTGGACTTTGGATTGTCTTCCGTGAGGAGTGGTGGAAGATGCTCTACCTTCAGGAAGAAGGGAACAAAGGGATATTTCATGGCCAGAAGAGTGAACCGCAGTGGAGACTGTTGTTGCTCACCAAGTTGACTCACCATGTGCTTCTCTAAATTTCCCAGCCTAAGATGTTGTCCAGTAATTTTCCTTTCTTGTAATATCTTTCTGAGCTTTTGGTATCAGTGTTTTGTGGGCCTTATAAAATGAGTTTGAATGTTTCCCTTTTTCTATTTTCTGGACACACCTCTGCATGCCAGTATTAATTATCCCCTAAATTTTTGTGAAGCCATCTGGGCATATAGTTTATTTTTTGGAAACAGTGTTAATTTCAGATTTGATTTCTTTGGTAGATATACGGCTATTGGTATTTTAAAATTTCTTCTTGTGGCAATTTTGGCAAATTGTATTTTAAGAAACATATGTTTCACTTAGATTTTCTAATTTACTGGCATAAATATTGGTATATAGAATGCCTAGATCTATTGGCATAAAGTTTTTTCTAACATCCTCTCATTATCTTTTTAACGTCTGTAAGGCTGGTAGTGGTACTTTCTTTTCAAGTCTGGTTTTGTATTTATGTTTTTTTCTTTCTCTTGCTCTCTGTTTTCTTGAATGGTCTTGCTAGGAGTTTATGAAGTGTACTAATCTATTCAAAGAATAAACTTTTGACTTTGTTGATTTTCTCTATTAAATGTCTGTTTTCTATTTCATTGATCCTGCTCTGTATTCCTCTCTTCTACTTTTTGAGGGGGTTAATTTTTTTTTTTAAGCACTTTTCCTATTATTTTAAAATATATATTTAGGAAAGATTTTTCTTACATAGAGACAGGGTCTCATTATGTTGCCCAGACTTGTCTCAAACTCCTGGGCTTAAGCAATCCTCCAGCTTTGGCTTCCCAAAGTGCTGGGATTGCAAGTGTGAGCCACCATGCCTGGCAACTTTTCTAGCTTTTTGAGTTGAGAACTTAGATGATTGGTTGTTTTTTGTTTGTTTGCTTGGTTGTTTGTTTTGAGATGGAGTTTTGCTCTGTTGCCCAGGCTGGAGTGCAGTGGCACGATCTCGGCTCACTGCAGCCTCCACTTCCTGGGTTCAAGCAGTTCTCCTGCCTCAGCCTCTCGAGTACCTGTGATTACAGGCACCCACTACCATGCCCGGCTACTTTTTGTAGTTTTGGTAGAGATGGGATTTCAACATTTTGGCCAGGCTGGTCTCAAACTCCCTACTGCAGATGATCTGCTGGCCTCGGCCTCCCAAAGTGCTGGGATTACAGGTGTGAGCCACCACGCCCGGCCTGATCATTGGTTTTTAACCTTTCTTATTTTTTAATATATGGACTTAGTGGTATATATTTCCTTCTAGACACTGCTTTAGTAGTGTTACTGACCACATTACTTCTCTTTTCCACTCATATCCAGTAGTGAAAGACTCCTGGATATGATGGAAATGCAGAATGAATCTGCATGAATCTCTGAGTCACTGTCTGGAGGAGAGCCGTGCAGGAGAGTTGCCTCACATGCACTGGCTTGTAATATGTGCAAGAAACATAACTTTGATGTGTTGAACTGCTTTGTTTCTTTCTTAAGAGGCTTGCTAGGATAGGATAGGCCAAGAGGGCTTGTTTTACATCAGCTCTTTTATCTGTCCGTATTGCAGTTTGCCAAGACTGCCCATTGATTCCCCAAACATCAATATTAGGAGATTGTTGTTGTAAGTGTTTTTCCTGAAGATGTGGGGTTAACAGAGGGGTATTACAGCATTGCATACGAGACAAAACAATTTTAATTTAATATACATTCCCCTCCTTCTCCCAGGGAATTTTTCATTGCCTGTCTTTCAGGTTTGGCCCTGATCTATTGTCAAGTTTTAAGGTCCCCTTCTCTATTTAAATTCTTTCCTCACATTCCATATTCTCGCTTCTTCCCATCTGTCCTATTCCAAAGCAACCTGAAGCTCTCCATCTTTGCTGTTATAGCTTTTCTTTACCTTGGATCAAATCAGATTCTTACTCAAGGTCTCTTTTCTGCTGACCAATGCATACTCAGATGTCTGTGAGGCAGAAATGGAGCAGTGGGAAGACTGTTGGAGAAACAGGGCAGGCCCTCCTGAGCTGAGAGGGTTTTCCCCCAGAATCTAGAGTGGTGTTTTTCTTTATTGTACTGCTACTTACTTCTATGCTCAGGTTTTTAATGATTTTATTTCATTTGCTTTATTTTTTACATAGTTGAAATCATGTTCTTGTGGCCTGCTTTTCTAACTTAATGTTCTATCATAAGCATTTACCATATTACTGGCTAATATTGGGAAACATCTGTTTTATATTCACATTTTTTCCTATTTAAAAATACAATTTTCAGTCCTAAAGGATATGAGAAGAACATGCAACTCCCCAAAATCCTACCCCCGGGCAGAAAACACTTAACAAATTGGGCTGCATGATTTCAGCTGCTGACAGCTAGACAGAAAGAAGAATATTTCTAAATATGTCTGTGGAGAGACTGCTTGGACAGAGCTGTCCCTTGCAAGACTATACCAGAGGCATGGTCTTAGTGGGACAGCCTAGTGTTCTGAGCACCAGGGCTGTCGGATTCACGTGCGTTTGGATGGTCCTGAGCAATTGTGGTGGCGGAAATCTGTTTGCAGAAGGATCTGGAAACCTCTTGGTAAAGAGTCTAGCTTGCGAATGTTGTTCACTCTGGCCCAGCCTCAGAGGGAGGGGCCGTAGTAGAAAATGAATAAAAACAGGGCAGTTCACTGAAATTGCTGTGAGAGTACAGGGTCACCGTGTTTTGTGTTCTCAGTAATAGTGATTCACAGGGGACAGGGAGGTGATAGTGGGAGGGATCTCTCCCCTTCATGGTGAAAACCCTGGGACACAACTGCTGAACCTTAAGGCCATAAGCCATACGGCCTGACTGAGTGCAAGTCACCAGCTACAAAAAAGGCAAGGAAGGTCAGGGGGCAAAGGTGGTGACCCTTAGCACTGTTTACAGATCCTCACTGAGGAGGAAAGAAAAGCTAGAGGGACAGGTGGGCTTGGCCAGGTCCTTGTAGCCATCAGGTTCACAGGAGGCCTTGAGGTCAGGTCAGAGGCAGGAAGATCTTGTGTTGAAGAGTAAAACTTGGAGAGGGGCCTTGTGAGATCTTGCAAGGGATCTGAAGATACAGGATAGGGTAGTGATTAAAAAGGCCTATCAGGACCACAGGAGTTACCCAGGGAACACGATGCAAATAAATAACTTGGAATCTGGCTTCATTGGAAGCTTGCTGCATAATCACTATAGCTGCTCTCTCACCTTGGCCCTTTAGGCCCAGAAACTCTCATTGTTTCCCTACACACTTGCCACACCTTTGAAAATAGTCCTTCTATGAAATGACCTGTTAAATCAATTAGCTTAATATGAATGCACCATCTGCCTGCTGCTGGGACTCTACTGATGCAGAAGCCATTCTGTTGATGGCTCCAGAGGGACCCTCTGGAACTCTGGCTCTCAGTAACCAGCTCTGGAGATAAAAGACGGGGACTGGAGTTTAAATGGTGGACCCCTTATATCACATAAAACTAAGGATATAGATTGTGACTTCATTGACATAATTCAGAGATCCCTGGTAGAAATTTGGTAATACATGGCAGCCTAACTCATCAGGATGAGTAGATATTAAAGAGATCTGATTTGAGGCAGGAATGGGGTGGTGGCATTACGGGACAGGAAAGCTACAGTCAGACCTCAGCCCAGGGCCATGATCATCACTCTTGCTCTATGGAGAGGAGCTGAACAGAAGGCCAGACCCTGGAAGAGAGGAATTAAAGTTGAAGTGTCCCCTGAAGAAGGGGTAGGGTGGAATGAGTGGGACCTGGCAGTAGAGTGTCTGCACAGGGAGTGGCATGAGTGGGCACCTCTGCAACTTTGATGGAAGGAAGCAAGGTGCTTACAGAGTAGCTGTGGGGAGATGGACTTTCTTCCCCTCTGATGTTCAGAATATACTCACGTGGAAGGAATGCATTAGACACACAGCTGGAAATGTTGAGAAAACACAAGGGCTTTGGCCTGAGGAATCTTAAAATAGGTTTGTTATATATTTAATAAATGCTGGAAAAGTGACAGGATTTGGAAAAGTTAACAGAAAAACAGCACCACCCTGGAGCACTGAATCTGGTTTTATTTACCCAGGCCATCTGGTACTTCCCTTTGGTAAAGTAAGGAATTTATACACATTGAAAACCAAGCTTTAATGTGTAAACTTAACAGAATGTCCAATCACAAGTATGTGATAGAAGTAAAGTAGGGGAATAAATGACTCAGGTATTACTCCCCTCAATTTTCCCAGGGCCTTTGCACATGCCATTCCCAATGTCTCCTTCCTCATATCCTGAAGAAGTTGGAGTTTTCTTGTTATGCTCTGGTACGGTTCTTGTATTTTTTCTTCACAGTTCTATCATAGTTGGAAGTCATTTGATTAATGTCCCATGTGACCCATTAGCTGATGACCTCCATGAAGACAAGAATGGTGCTCTGCTCACCATTGTTGCTCTAGGACCCAGTGGCTGACACCTAGATGCCCAATAGATCTTTCATAAATGACTGCATGAAGGACTTTTAAAGCATGTCAAGTTGAGACTAGCCTCCCAAATTAGAGAAGGTGACACATAATATATTAATATAATCCTGGTAACCTCAGGCCTATGTTGCCTCCATTTCTCTGGGTAAAGACCTTTTTCTGACACATTACCAGGAGTGAGTCCTGCTGATGTCAGGAATTCATGAGGAAGGGGGGTGAAATTTTAATCAGATAAAATCTTACCTTTACAGCAGGAGAGGCGTACTTCTCTTTGATCTCCCTGAAACTGCCAAAAGGTGTTTGCTGAACTCATAGGTCTTTGGACCTTTCAGTGGCTGCTACAACTATGCAAATATCGTGGTGCACCAAGACCAAGCTGGAGATTCTGAGGTTATGAGGATATCTACACTGTGCTGTGTTGATATTTTTATCTGCTCTCTTTGATGCAAGCTTCTAGGCCTGGTATACTCAAGTTAACCACAAAAACCAATGGCGGTTATATTTGGAAAGGAAGACTATGCCCTGGTGAAATTATATGTGAGACACAAAAAATACTGATGTCACTGGTCAGTGATGTTAGAGAGCAGCTTAGTAAGGCCAGTGGGAGGTGTGATATGATGGCTTAATTAAAAGGCCTCTGGCCTGTGCCCTCTGCCTGTTATTCTTCATCACTTCCTCCTTTCTGTTCCATGAAACATGGGTGTAATGGCTGAAGCTCTAGCCTCCGCCTCTTCATAACAAAGGAAGAGCTAATTCCCCACCCC
Source organism: Rhinopithecus bieti (assembly GCF_001698545.2). NCBI lineage: Eukaryota > Metazoa > Chordata > Mammalia > Primates > Cercopithecidae > Rhinopithecus > Rhinopithecus bieti. Next base: position 540,709 of record NW_016813281.1, read on the forward strand.
CCGGCCCCCCATCACAAAGCATGAGGGTCACACTCGAGGGATGGTAGAGTGATGGCTGGAAGAAGTGTGGGGATTTTGTGGAACAGCCTGTAATGTCCAACTATGGACTATTAAGGGAAAGGAAATGAGAAAGAAACTTTCCTCTTGTTTATTGTGGGTCTCTGTGACTATCAGCTGAACTTAATTCCCGTGAATATATTTGTGAATACTAAATTCCTGGTGCATCATAAGCTTTCACCATGTTCATTTAGATAGGGATCTGAACTTTGCCATAGGTGACTGGTAGTGATCTGTCTTCAGTGGGGATTGTCTGGAATGTGATCGAGACATGAAATGTGCAGATGGGCCAGTGACGGGGGCTTACCTTTTGGGAGCAGTTGACAGGTGATAGATATTGATGATTTCTAGCTGATTTATTCCTCTTTCTTAAAGATTCATCCTTTGGATGAATTGTGAGCTATGGAAGCGATTGCTCACCCTGAGCTGTTTGGGGCTTGTGTTCTTCTTAAGATTTCTGAGGACCTGGCTGGAGCTTCTGTGTCGGAGTCCTCATTCTGACTATGGAGCCTCAGTCCTTGTTTGGTGTTTATATTCTTTCTCTGGCTGCTGCCCTCCTTTCCTCTTCTGAGCCTTGCGAGTGTGGAACATGACTCTTTCTTCTGTGTTCCCCTAGAACACAGCTAAACCGCTTTGCCTGAAGGCTTGGGAATACTGGATGGTGGATAGAGACCCACATGCCTTGCCCTGTTCATACTTAATGTTCCAAAGAAATAGTAGAGTTCTGAAATAATGTTGTTTCTAAAAAAAATTCAATTTTTAATTTTGTTGTTCTTTTGATAATTTTTTATTGTAGTCAAAATATATGTAAATATAAAAGTTACCATTTTAACCATTTTCAATTCAGCAGCATTAATTGCATTCAAAATGTCATACAATCATCACAATTTTTTGATTTCTCAAATTAAATTCTTTAAAAAATGTTTAAACATTTTTAAAAAATTTGTGTTATTTTAGTTTATTTTAGATTCAGGGGGTACATGTGCAGGTGTGTTACATCGGCACATTGTGTAATGCTGAGGTTTAGGCTTCTACCAAATTAAATTCTTAAGTAGAGTCCTCTTTCCTGACCCAGAGATGTAATAGCCCCAGTGAGGTCATAGTTAGGCTCCTTTTTAAATAACAGGAATTCAGGAACGTGAAAAATCCCCATGCTTTTCTCTGGTATAATTTAAGCCACCTCTTCCTCCAGATGTCTGTGGTAGAATGCACAGAGTTGTGGATGTATTGAGTGTTGATGGTACTGTGGAAGGCTGATGGTGGCCAGCCCTTGGAGTCTGACATTCAACTGGGAAGAAAACACCGTGGGACAGGAAGTCTACAGACCCTCACTTCAGATTCAGCTTTTGACCCTATTGCCCATTGAATTGTTGGGTGAGCAGTTCTGAACAGGGCACCGGGAGGAAGGTAGCTTGAGACTAGGAAAACTAGAAGCTACAGTCAGGGAACACTCTTGGGAAAGAGTATGGCCTAAGGGGAAAGTGTGTGTGGTGGGCAGGTGGGCGGCAATGGGGAAGACTGCATCTCTGGGAGACAGACGTCATAGCCTCACCTGAGTTCCACTCTACTCACCTCCCTCTCCCTGCTTCCAAAAATTTTAGACAGCTATGGTCAGGCTAGAATTTGAAGTCTGAATTTCAGATGATAAGGCAAAAGAGTTGAAGCAGATTGAGGGCAGAGAATTTGGGAATTTCTGTTTGAAGCTGTGACTCTCACCTATGGATGTTCAGCTGCAGAGTCTCACCAGAATAATGTAATGTTGAGGCTGCTGGTGGCATTTTGGAGACTTTGAAAGATACACAAACATGGAAACAAGATAGTGGTGACCTATTTCTATCCTAGTGTCAGGCCATATGCCATGATTTCTGTCCACTCAATTAGCAGAAGGCCCCAGGGCACTTTGGTTTGAAAACTGGCTATATCTGATGAGGCTTTGCTAAAGCACTCTCAGAAGCAGAGTCCTTCTCTTGTTGCCTCTTGAGGGGAGATTTGGACCTCTGTAGCAGAGAACACTGTAAAGGTGATAGAGAAACTGGGTTTTCGGAGGCTGCCATGCCCATCTTGTATATATGTGTGCATTGTGCAACCATTATTCAGAAGGGAGCATAAGTCAGGGCATGGGAACAGAGACCCCAAACGGATACTGGCTTCCAAAAATGCATCCCCCAGTGTATTAGAAGTCAGAGTATTGTTGGAGGTAACCTGAAGCTCTGGTCCAAGTGCTTTCCTAGGTGTTCAAAGGTCTGAATAAGTGGAGCATCAAGCCAATTGGAGGAGAGGAGCCGATGGCACAGAATGTCTGTTCCTGGTGTGAAGCTGGAGGAGAGACTGGTGGTACTCCTTGGGGTGGGATGAGGATGACAGTGGGAGTGAGAGCTGGAGGGGGTGAGGGGTCGGGGAGGTGGTTGCATTGGCAGACTAGTTAGGTCGTATTCATGTTGAACTGAGGCAATGGAAGGGTTACAGTAAATCAGTGGTCTTCACAGGAGGTGTAAAATGATCCATTAAAATTTAAAAGAAAATTAAAACTTTTATTTTTACTCATTTTTTAGTCTAAAAATAAAAAATTAACCTTCACCAATGTTTACTACTATATATTTTACCCTCACTCAACTCATGCATCAGGTGTCCATGTCATGCATCATATCAGAGGCAAGTCAGGGAAGAGAGGAGGTTCTACAACATGGGGGATGGAGAAGGGGACCATGGCACCCTCCCCGGCCCAGCTGCCCTCAAAATGTATTGCTAGTTCTTAAGAACTATTTGTGTCCTGGGCAGTGGATAGACATATTATCTGGTTTTCACTAAACTCTTCTCACAAAAGAAACAAGTGGTTTGAAGACATTCCTCAAAGGAACCCATAGACTGAAAATAATATGAATAATGCAAGCAAAAGCAAACTCAGAAAATGGCAAAGCTGACAATTTCGTACTACTAATGTGATATCCATTGTGATGATTAGTCAGCTCAGTAGTAGTCAGCTCTGACAACTAAGAAGTTCACCTTTATAAAAAAGACTACTTGAAATATGGATTTACACCACCATATATTGGCCCTTGAGGTATTAGCTAATAATAATAATATAAACATGACATCATGATCAGCAAGACATGTAAATGCTCTAAACGCAGGGCAAGAAGACAAACCTCTACAATTTTTTTTCAGGGATATTCCAAGTCATGCAATACTTAGTTGTGTACTTTTTAAAAATTATTTTTTGGCAAGGTGTGGTGGCTCATGCCTATAATCCCAGCACTTTGGGAGGCCGAGGTGGGCAGATCACGTGAGGTCAGGAGTTGGAGACCAGCCTGGCCAACATGGTGAAACTCTGTCCCTACTAAAAATACAAAAAAATTAGCCGGGCATAGTGGCACATGCCTGTAATCTCAGCTACTTGGGAGGCTGAGGCAGGAGAATCACTTGAACCCAGGAAGCGGAGATTGCAGTGAGCTGAGATCACGCCACTGCACTCCAGCCTGGGTGACAGAGCGAGACTCTGTCTCAAAAAAAATTATTTTAAATATGTCATTTGCCCAGGCTGGACTTGAACTCCTAGGTTCTGCCTCAGCCTCCCAAATAGCTGGGAGTGCAGTCACACTTCACTGCGCCTGGATACTTAGTTGCATGCTCTTGTGAACTATTACTGAGTGCATAAAAATGCTCAGAAATCTCTTTTGAGGCTCCTTACTTAATAGTAAAAGACAAAATATCAGTCAATATCACTGGAAAAAACAGCTGTTGCATTTGCTATGGTTAAAGTGACTGAGTTAATACAGAGAGAAGATGGCAATACATAAAAATGTATTCTGTTGGAAGACACACAGACTTTAAGTTTGAAGAATAGGTTTTAGAACACATGGTGTGTTGTGGAGGTTGGCTATATGATTGGATGCAAGTTGCTAACATGTTTCACCTTGAGTCTTTGCTATGCTTTTTGATAATGACATGCATAAAGAAATATTTTTTGTGACCTACTAAAGGAAAGATAGATATGTTCACAATAGTGAACAACTTAGTAAAACATGCCATGGTTTTATGGGTAAAAGTAAACCACTGAGGGAGTGGCTGCCCTCTCTGGAATACAAAGTGAGGGGTGGTTCATGTTTTGTATGACCAGCAAGACATATAAATGCTATAAACTCAGCAAGACATGTAAATGTTTTGTACTACCACTTGTCTCTTTTGTGAGAAGAGTTTAGTGAAAACCAGATAACATAATCTGTCTATCTACTGCCCAGGATACAAATAGTTCATAAGGCCTAGTAATACACTTTGAAGGCAAGGGTGTCATGGTACCATTCTCTGTCCCCCATGTTGCACAATCTCCTCTCGTCCCTGACTATGCCTCTGATATGACACATGGCATGGTCACCTGATGCATGAGTTGAGTAAGAGTTCCATGTAGTTAACATTGGTGAATGTTAATTGTTTTTTTTCTATTTTTAGACTAAAAATAAGTAGAAATAAAAGTTTTAATTTTTCTTTTACATTTCAGTGGATCATTCTACACATTCTGCTTTGAAGACTACTGATTTAATGTAACCCTTCCATTGCCTCAGTTCAACATGAACTAGTCTTCTGCCAGTACAACCACCTCCCCTACCCCTCACCCCCTCCACCTCTCACTGCCGCTGTCACCCTCATCCAAAAAAAAAGCACCACCAATCTCTCCTCCAAAACTGGGGGGTGGTTCGTGTTCTGGTCCATGGGGACTACATGTGAAATCCAGCAATTACATTATTCATTTACAAAGTACAACAAGAAGTTGAAGCAAGAAGAGCACAAAATACTATAGGATGTCAATAATATGGTTAATTAAAAGTTAAAATATAGCAGAATCTTTATAGCACCTTGTATTGAGATGTGGAATGAGACTAAAAATCTTTCTTATGATTCAAAGGTTTACTGATTATCTCAAGGCAAACAACTTGAATGTTGTGAACTTAAAGATGAGTTTCTTTAACAAAGAACAAGTGCTCCAAATTTGCTGACCTCCGATGTGCTGGCCTGCGATTGTCACAAGTGTGATATATAGCAGAAAGAAACACACACACACATATATACACACACATACACACAGTGCACTTTTGGGTAAACGTGATATTTCAGCAATGAACTGACATAACAAATGTGCTTTAGAAGAATTGTGTTACAGGGAAGGCACTTTGAAAATTGACATTTGGAACTGTTTCTGTTATCATGTGATTTTAATGCCAAAATGAAACGTGCCCCAGTGTCACCTATACTCTCACAGTCACAATCTGCAAAATGTAGAAGTATACTTCTAAATCCATTTTACAATATTCCAAATGCAGAATTTCAAGTGTTTTAAAAGTCCCATTTGTTAAAACGATTTGCAATAACAGCTGAGGAAAACACATTGAGAATGTTGTTTTCATGGACAAAGAAGAGTTTTCACATTTGCAAAACTGATAGATCAAATTTAAACAGTAAGACTTTTGATTTAATAAGTGCAAAGATACAGTTCTCCTATTCAGGCCTATTTAATCTTATTTAATCTTTGTGAGATACCTTTTTTTTTTTTTTAATTTAAAGAATAGGCCGGGCGCGTTGGCTCATGCCTGTAATCCCAGCACTTTGGGAGGCCGAGACGGGCGGATCACGAGGTCAGGAGATCGAGACCGTCCTGGCTAACCCGGTGAAACCCCGTCTCTACTAAAAAAAATACAAAAAACTAGCCGGGCAAGGTGGCGGGCACCTGTAGTCCCAGCTACTCGGGAGGCTGAGGCAGGAGAATGGCGTAAACCCGGGAGGTGGAGCTTGCAGTGAGCTGAGATCTGACCACTGCACTCCAGCCCGGGCAACAGAGCAAGACTCTGTCTCAAAAAAAAAAAAAAAAAAAAAAAAAAAGAATAACCATTAGGACCAAGTACTACCATTAACTGAACTTACAAGTACACTTTCTGGTCTCATAAAGTATTAAACTAAGATTTATTTAAATCATTTTTAATCATGTTACTCTCACTAAACAGATTATTGCTAATAACTTCAAAGTGAAAGGAAAAAGGTATATTGTACCATTCATACAAATGAAGTAATTTAAAATTGTTTCATCTTTGCCACATCCTTTAATTTTTTTTAAAGTTCTTTATAATATGTAACTCATTAATGCAGTCTTATGCGCAAAACGTTTATGAATACATGAATTGTGAATACCAGACTAATCAGACTATGGGGTAGAAAGAATAAAACTTGGTGCTTACATGAGACAACTCTGTGAAAGTGGTTGACACAGTGAGGACCCACAGTGGGGGCTCACTAATGAAGTTTCCTCTCCGAGCTTGGTGACTTACTTCCTGAGAGAGGAAAGGGAGACTGAGTCAAGAATGGCTCCCAACTGTGGCCCCATGGTGGTGCCGACTGGAAACACAGAAGTCGATTGGACTAAGACTGGAAACACAGAAGCAGGCTCTGGCGTTTTCCTGGGAAGCAATTAGGAGTTTGGGTCTGGACAGCTTCCTTGGGGCTAGGAAGCTCTAGAGATGTTCCCTAGACAGTTAGATTCAACATCTTCAGCAGCTCGGGGGCATTCTGGACTAGAGATGAAGTTCAAGAGTCATCATCAGGCAGGAGGTTGTTAAAACCATGGGAGTGGCTGAGATGCCCAGAGTGGGCCTCAGAGTGGGAGAGGGGGCTGGCACAGTGGGACCCTGGGGTGGGACCACAAAGAAAAGCCAGGCCGCGGAGGTGGAGAAGCTGTAGGTACCCAGGTATGTGAAAAATTCGGAGGTGGGGGCCGCGAGTGCCAACTTTGGAAACTGCACTCCAAGAGTTTCAGGAAGGAAGACGTCGTCAGCAGGCTCAGATGCCAGGAAGAGGTGAGCGAGGGAGGCTGCACGGCACCCAGTGGCTTTGGCAACTAGGGGGTCATTCAGACTTTGAAGGGCGGGTGAAGGCAGAGCGCGGAGGGTTGGAGAGGGAGCATGTGCATGTGTGTGCGTGTGTGTGTGTGTGTGTGTGTGTGTGTGTGTATCTAAGTGACCAGAAGAACGCCTGGAAGAAACCGATGCTTGCGGGTTTCTGCAGCTACAGGGAGTAAGTCACCTGTGTGGGGCCAAGACCCCCAGAGTCTCGCCCCGGGAAAAGTTGTGTGGGGAGGGGAGGACGTCGGGCAAGCCCGGGCGGCACGGGGAGCTGTGTGGGAGCCCAGCGCAGTTGAGGTCTGGGAGCCGGCTGGCGTCTGCCCCGGGCTGCGGCGCGGGCCGGCGGAGCCCAGGAGACGGCGGGTGCTTCCGGCCAAGGGCCCTGGAGGCCGCCGCGCTCCTGCTGCTCTCAAGTTTCCCGTTGGCCGCGCGGCCCGGGCGCTTCAGGTAGCCCCTCGGCTCTCTCTGCTCCGCTCCGCGCCCAGGTAGGGCACTGACGGGGGCTACACGCGGCTGGCTGGCTTCCTCCCTGCGGAGGCGGCCTTCCCTGCTCTCGCGGGGCCCGCCCGGCCGGTGATCCGCAGGGCTGCACCCTCTGAACGCCCGGCCCCCGCGCCTGCTGTGGGGCGCGGCCTGGTCCGGCCCCGGCCCCGGCTGGCCTCAGTGCCCGGCAGCCCCGCTCCGCCCTGCCCAGCGCATCCCCTTTGCTCCAGCCCTGCGGCCGTCCCCTTCGGCCGCAGCATGGCCCTGTCCTCAGAACCGGGTGAGTGCGCGCGAGGCTGCGCTGCTGACCTTGGGCCAGCCCCGCGGACCCTGCGGCCCAGGCGGGAATCGGCAGCGCCCTGGGGTCTGAACCGCGGCTTCTGCCTTCCCTGCTCGCAGAGGCGGTGGCACCGACCCGGTCTCGTCCCTTGCCCTGTCCCCTATTCCTGTCCCTGTCCCTGCCTCTGCCTCTGCGGTGGCCCGACCCCAGCAGCCTCAGGTGAGCCGGCAGCATCCCGATTCCCTGGCGGCCTAGAATGGAATGGCAAGGTTTAGAGAAATTAAGGGACTGGGACTTGCCTGCCCTTAAGCGCCTGGACATGTTTCTAGGTGCTTGAGGGATGGCTGGATGTGGACAGCTGAGGTGGACTTCTACCTGGAGGCGGGGGATAGACTGGATGATAGGGTGATGAGGTCATTTGAGGCCTTCATCCTTACCTTTGGCTATCTCCCAGCAAGGGAGGTGTACAGCCTTGGGCTCTGGCAGTCTTTCTGCCCTTGATCTTCTGGTAGCTGCTTTGCCAGCAGAGCTGCTAATGGCTGGTCTAGGCTGGCAGAGGTCGTTGGGGAGAGTTTTGAGAGGCCTTGGAGTAGGAGAGGCTTGCTAACTAGAGTATCATTTCCCCAAACTGTATGTGGCTGAAAGCTTGATGTCGACACATCAAAAAAGGAGCGGGGCAGAACAAGGAGGGATTTTAGCATGGTCTTGAGCCCTTGCTGGCTTTCCTCTGGATGTGGTGACCAACATTTGGCCATCGTCGTGGAAAAGCTACCTGCAGCTGGAACCTGCAGAGGAGAAATTCTTTCCTTGGCTGTGCAGCATTAAGGCCGAGTGTTAGTGGAGCCATTGAGCCAGGCAGATGGAGCCTCTGTCACTTCGCACCTCTGGGACTGTTGACAGCAGGTCTGCGGGTAGTTGACCTGGCTTGGCTGCAGCTCCATGGGGCCTGGCTTGCTCTGAAGATGATGGTATGGGACTGCCCTCTCTAGGAATGATGACTCTTGCATAGGTGGTGGCTGGGAGACTCTTTGACCTCTCAGCCCCATCCTTAGCTCAGCCTCAGTCTTCTAAGGTTCTCCTAGCTCTCAGCTAGGTCAAGAAGCCCTTTGAGAGATAAGGCTTTTTTTTTTTATCTTTTATTTTTTATTTTTTTGCCTCTACACTGACTGGATCACTGTTCAAATGACCTCAAAATCTGTCTCAGGTGTTGAAAATGTCATGGGCAGATAATATGTAGCCTTCAGGTTAACAGGGAGATACCCTTTCTCCCCTAAAGCTGCCCATTGGCCTCCATGATTCTTCCACCAGGTACAATAATCTCTTAGTTCTTCTGTATGCTGGTTGCATATCTAGGACAGCAGACAATTGCTTTGGGCTTTTGATTTGTAAGGAACTGACTGGGGCATGGGAAGATGAGCTCGTGCTGGAGTCCTGGCTGTGTACAGTCACTGAGAAGTACCATTCATAGGGAAGAAGGATGTTCCTTCTGCTGATCTGGCTTCACATTTAAATATGTTTTCCTTCTTCCTGCACCCAGGTAATAGAAATGGAGAGTGCCAGGCACATGGTGGTGCTCAATAAATAAGGTTGAATAAAAGGATTCAGTGTCTAGATAAAATTTCATGTTCATTTTCCTAGTTATACGCTCTCGTATCTGATATAATGATAATGACAATGATGTTGGCAGATAATGCTTATAAAACACATACTCTATGCCAGGTACCAGTCTAAACACTTTACGTATGCTTATTGTCATGGCAACCTATGAGATTGGCTTTTTATTATCCCCACTTTATAGGGAATAAAACTGAGCCACAGAAAAGTTATTTAACTTGCCCAAGGTCATGCAACTAAGTGGTGGAACAGGATTGAAATGCAGGGAGTCTGGCTGGAGTTTATTTTTTTGTTTATTTGTTTGAGATGGAGTCTCACTCTGTCACCCAGGCTGGAGTGCAGTGGCACAATCTCAGCTCACTGCAACTCCCACCGCCTGGGTTCAAGCGATTCTCCTGCCTCAACTTCCCAAGTAGCTGGGATTATAGGCGCTCACTGCCACGCCGGGCTAATTTTTGTGTTTTTAGTAGAGATGGGGTTTCCCCTTGTTGGCCAGGATGGTCTCAATCTCCTGACCTCGTGATCCCCTTGCCTCGGCCTCCCAAAGTGCTGGGATTACAGTCATGAGCCACCATGCCCAGCCGTTATCTTTCTTGATGAGGCACATTTTGATTCCATCCTCTTCTGTCTTTTAGAGTTTGTAAGGGGTGCTTAAGTGATAAAAGGGGATGCAATCTAGTCTCTCGGGCAGGAGAAGCAGGCCCTGTGTCTGGTTATCATAAATTGTCTTGATGTTTGTTCGAAATGGAAATAAGGCTTCAGCTTGGGATCAGTGGTCTTCAGTCCACAGAGACATCTTGGCTGGAGGAGCAGCAACAAGTTAGGCTCAAGGTGGAATTGCGAGGTCCTGAGAAGAGCTTGCTCTTCTGGGACAGAACTGTATTTTTCTTCTAAACTGCTCATGTTCTGGAGAGTCTTCCCTCCTTTTGGCTTCAGCAGGACCCTTGGCCATTGTTACAACCTGTGTCATCTTAGTGGAGCTGCTGCTGGTTTCTGTCTGAACCTGATGCAATGGGTCTCATACCTGTAAACTGGGCTCCAGGAAGGTAGCTTTCTCTAAGTTGGAAAATGAAGACTCAAGGTGGAGGGTGTTTCCCAAAGCCCATGCCACAAGATATTAATAGGTGTTTTTTTCCTATGATAGCAGTTCTAGGATGGTCAAATAAGTGGGTCGAGTTAAACAAAGTTAAGCAGCTTTCTTTACTGCAGGAATTCTCAAGTGTTGAATCTGCTAGTAGAAATTGTGCATGAAAACCCATAAGGGACTATGGGATGCAGTATTTTCCAAGTCTTCTGACCTTTCAAGTTCTGCAGACTGCACTTTGAAAAATGCTTGTTTAGACTAAGGCTAGTTGGGATCTGGTTAAAGGTGCAGAATAAAATTCCCTGAATGTGTTGGACTTAAATCCTTGGGCTGGAATCCTTCCATTGCAGTCCCCACTCTACCTCCCCCTTCCCCAAAACACTAGCAGAAAAAAATCATCGGCCCCTCCTCCTTCTGGCAGAATAGTACTAAGGGCTTGCATTTTTTTCTCATACTGTAAGTTCATTTAATTGTTTAATGAATAAATATTACCTTCCCTCTAGGTTGCTTATAGCCTGCTGATTGCACTGTTTATGAAACAGCTGTGAGGACAGGTGGGTCATAATCTCTGGGTAGCTAAAGCCTAGCAGCAGCCCGAGGATCATGTGTCAACCCTGTAATACTGCTCTGTGCACCAAGGAATTATGATGTGAGCTCTGTAAGACACAACCTCACGATTGGACATGCAGAGGTGACTCAGGCCTAAGTCAGGGTTACAGCTAGCCTCCCGGTAAACAACTGACCCATTCTTCCTGGACTCTTCTCCCCAGGATTTCAACAGCACCACAGAAATAGCCATTTTGCTCATGGTTATTTCCCAGACCCACGCGATTTGCCTAAGTCACTGGGAGGCTGTGTGTCTGTTCTGAGCCTTCTCACTCTTCTAAAGGGCAGATGAAGATCAGAGCTTTGCACCCTGTGATGCCATTTTAATTAACCCTGCTTGGTTTTAGAGGACTACTCCTGTGGGTCACTTGAGGCAGGCTCCACCTTCTCTAGGAGTGGCAGAGTCCAGCCAGCACTCCAAGCTGGAGGCCCATGTGGGAGCCGTGAGCAGCTGTAAGCAGGGGAGGGTTTGGGGTGGGCTCCGGTGGGTCAGTTGGGGTGTACTCCTTTTCTGTGTGTGTGGATGGGGGTGGGGGTTCTGGTAAAGCTTGTCAGGCTTCGCAGTCACCTGTGATGTAGGCTTCTTTCTGGGAAGAAACGAAGGAGTGGGATGGGGCTGTCAGCTTTTCATCCTAGCCTGCCCCTGTCCGCTGTCTGCCTCTCTGCTGAGGCAGTTCCCGCTCTCTGAGTCTCCCTGCAGTGCTTTCCTGGGAAAGGTGGAAGCAGTTCATGGTCTTTCCCTTCCAGAGGAGGAGGAGGGGATGGAGAAAATTGTATTAGCAACTGGGATTGAAAGCTCCCCCTGCCAGTTCTGGGGTGCCCTCGGGAGGGTTGCTTTTGGGGGGGCTTTCTGAGAAGAGGCAAGGCGGGCTGTACCTGAGACAAATCCCCTTGATAAAATGGACCCAGTTGTCTGGCCAGGCCTGAAGCACGTTCAGAACGGAAGCAGCAAAGGTGATTATATCGCTCGTTGCTACTCAGCTTTCAGGAGGAGGCCGGGCGTTAGAGGGAGGCTGTGGCTTATCTCCTGCAGCTGGGCAGGATGGCTGAGTTTACTGTTGTAATGAGGAAGCCGCGGCTTTAGTTTCTTCTTATGAGGGCTGTGAAGAGGGCCAGAACACTACATTCGGGATACCACAGCCATTTTGCCTTAGATCACTGGCATTACCTGGGGACTTCAGGGATCTTGGAAATTTTCCACTTGTATTTCATTTTCACGAAAGAATTTCCAGCCCAGGCTTTTCCTGCTCTGGCTCACTGCTGCTCACAGATATGCAAAACAGAGACCTCCCACTCCAGCCGGCAGACAGGACCTAGCCAGCTGCACGCACGCACGCACTGACTCAGCTGAGCCTCCTGGGCGGCAGGCAGCACCTGGCCCGAGTGCATCGCTTGAGTGGCATCTTCAGGACCAGTCATGGAGCCAGGCTCAGGTCTGTGTCGGGGCTTCTGCGAGGGGAGTCTGGCAAGAGTAGCAACCAGCTTCCTTTGTATAAGGAGGGAATTTCAGTGGCACTGGGTTTCCTTTCTGGAGGGATTGTGGCACCATGAAAAGTTACTGTTTGTTGAAACTGGCAGTGTTTTAGAACTTTCTAACTTTGTGACTCTTCTTCAAGTTCATCGGAACGTGTTGCATGTAACAGTGAGATAAGCTGTATCACTGGCTGACTGATGCTGGTGAATTCACAGCTGAGCCTCCCAAGCCTGCTAGCTTCAGCTGACAAATGGTTGGAAGCCAGGCGCAAACAGGCAGCTGGAGCTGAAGCTCAGCTTGGCATCTGCAGAGTGGGCTTTCCTTGTCATGCCTGGCCTGGCAGGTGTCTGAAGGGTCTGAGAGGAGAGACACTCTGGAGGGACAGGTTGGCAGGTGGGACCTGTCTGCCAAGGACATCCAGAAGGCAGCAGATATGCAAGCAGCTGCTAAGGCCTGCAGCACCCCAAGGGGATTACTTGGTCCATGCTAAGATATGGAATTAATTCTTCTGTTGTTGTTGCTGTTGTTTCTTGCTTTGTTTTGCTTTTTTGAGAAAAGGTCTTGCTCTGTCACCCAGGCTGGAGTACAGCAGTGCCATCATTGGCTCACTGCAGCCTCCACCTCCAGGGCTCGAGCAATCCTCCCAACTCAGCCTTCCAAATAGCTGAGACTACAGGTGCGTACCACCACACCTGGCTATTTTTTTTTTCTACTTTTTGTAGAGACGAGGTTCCAACATGTTGCCCAGGCTGATCTCGAACTCCTGGCCTCAAGCGATCCTCTTTGGCCTCCCAAATTGCTTGGATTATAGGCATGAGCCACTGCGCCCGGCCTTGGAATGAATTATCTACCAACTATTTAAGACACTGGTAGTAGTTCTGCAGAAGATTTTTACGGGTTCTGTGAAACAAAAGGGCTCCGTAAAACAAAAGCGTTCTGTATGGTAACACTACTCTCTGATCCTTGATTTTTAATGAGCCTTGTGAATGTGAGTTGAGGGGCTGTGGAATGCAGCATCTCCCAATAACTGACCACAGGACCTGTTTTACCAGCAACAGGTATCAATTTCTTATGGCATCCAGTTTGGGAAAGGTTGATTTAAGCTAAAGAGAAAGGAAGATCTTTTATAGAAAGCTGTGTCCTGAAAAGTATGTTTAGTTGATTGGAGCAAGCTAGAAATGCTTTGTGCGCCGATGTGATGGCTCACACCTATAATCCTAGACCTTTGGGAGGCCAAGGCGGGCGGATCACTTGAGACCAGAAGTTCAAGACCAGTCTGGCCAACATGGTAAAACCCCATCTCTACTAAAAATACAAAAATTAGCCGGGCAGGGTGGTGTGTGCCTGTGGTCCCAGCTACTCAGGAGGCTGAGGTAGGAGAATCACCTGAGCCCTGTCGAGGCTGCAGTAAGCTGTGATTGTGCCACTGAACTCCAGCCTGGGCAACAGAGACCCTGTCTCTAAATAAATAAATAATAGATAAATGCTTCGTGAACAAACATGGCAAGATCTGGCAGAAGAGCCCTCAGACATCAAGGACTTCCTTCCCCCCGCAAATACTCATTGCCAAGGGAGCCTGATTGGGGGTGTCTGAGTCAGGCCTGTGTGCATCTGAGGGCATGGAGGAGGTATGAAGCTGCTGGTGGTGGTGGACGGCTTCTGTCCAGGGTAGGAGCTAATGCAGAGATAGGTCTCAATGGTGAAACTCCCTTTGGCCTGGTCTCTCAATAGTGTGGGTTAGGCTGATCTCGAACTCCTGGCCTCAGGTGATCCTTCCTCCTTGGCCTCCCAAATTGCCTGGACAACATGACAAAACCTCATCTCTAAAAAAAAAGAAAAAATTAGCCAGGTATGGTGATGCTCCCTCCCTCCCTTTGGCAATTAAGGAGGGAGCCCTAATTGCCAAAACCTGCCAGAAAAAGCAGTTTGATTTGCTTTCTTATTTTTCTCTCATTTCATAGAGTCTTAAGTCTACTCGTTTTCTTTCTATTCTCTTTGTGTGTTTGTTAAAAATGGCATTATAATAGCATTCATCGTGAAAATAAAATATCCTCTCACACACAGGCAGCCCTGCCACCTGGTCATTTTGAGTGCGTGAATCTCTTGCAGGTCTTGCCCATAAAGGGATGCATTTTCTTATCACTATAAATAAAGCATGGGTACAGTTCTATGTATTAATTTTTTCATTTACTGTATTTTTATTTTTTTTATGTGATTGCACCATCCTCATAATTATAATTCTCATTACTTAACATCTTTTTCAAGTGAGTATGCTCTAATTTGGGCATTTTAAAGCTATTTATGTAAAGAATGCAGGTAAATATCCTTGTGCTTTTCATTCCTAGGATTCTTTTTTTAAAAGAAATTTCTAGAAGTGGAGTTGCTTAGTCAAATGGTGTGGTGCTGTATGGCATTTGCAGCCTTTTGCCTGGGCCTGTTGGATGTCTTCTTCTGAGATGCAATGTGAGGTTTTGGGACAATGCTCTTGACTTGTGGCCTTGGAATAAGAGGGGGAGGTGAGGATCCAGCTTCGTTTCAGCCTGATGGAGCCTCCTGGGTCTGGTTCTTTGTGCTGTTCCGGACTTTCTCTCCCCTGTCACCTCCTTTGATGGCCTCCAGCTTCCCCACTCTCTGCTATCAAGATATGAAAATCTCCACAGTCAGCTCTGTTCCTCTTCCTCTTTGCAGAGGCCAGGCCTCACTGTCTTGGTATCTGCTCCCTAGACAGTTGTGTGCTGAGAGGTTCTTCCCCACCGGCTCCCTCCCACTCCCCTCATCAGGGAGTGGCAGGTCCTTGGGTCTCAGAGTTAAGGGAGCCACAGACCTCGCTCTGATTGCCTGTTACTAGCCTGCTTTCCTCCTTCCTGTCTGTGTCATGACTTAGTCCCATAAGCCACTCAGACTCAGAGCAGCAAGCCCTCCTCAGGCACCGGAAATCACTCTGGTACCTAGAATTATGCCACTTAGAGCTGAGAGGGCCTTAGAGACCACTTAGCTCAATCCCTTTATCTCACAGATGAGAACATTGTGAGGCCAGAGAATGTCCCAAGATGGCCTAGTATGTTCCTCTCCCCTGTAGTTGCACTTCTCCTTGCCGGACGGCAGCGGAGATCTGTCTCACCTTCATCCTTGTCTGTCTGGTCCACAAAACCACTTCTCTCTTTAAATCAACCTTAAAGAAACTGTCGTCATAGATAGATGGGAAACTCCTCTTCCAGAGCTGCTTCCAGCGAGGGTGGCTTGTCGAAAAGTGTGCAGTATTAATCCATTCCAGGAGTGTTATGCTGGGGACTGTGAGGAGCCCCTGCCCAGACACGTACATGGACAAAGAGAAGCAGCACAGCATGGTAGGTGAGGGCACAGAGGTGGGAACCAGGTGCCTGGGTTCAGATCCCTGAGCTGAGGATCAGAGAGGAAACAGATGAGGAAGAAAGGCTGAGAACAGCACAAATCTCTGCTAACTTATTAAAAGTGTGACTCTGGGTATGTTAGCTCTCTATGCCTTCATTTTCTCATCTGTCAAGTGGGAATAATAAGATTAACTGAGTTATTAAGTATGAAGTTCTTTGCAGAGTATACACACACACACATATATATATATATATTATTTTTAAAATTGAGATGAAGTCTCACCCTGTCTCCCAGGCTGGAGTGCAGTAGTACGATCATAACTCACTGCAGCCTCAACCTCCCTGGCTCAAGAGATCCTCCTGCCTCAACCTCCCTAGCAGCTGGGATTACAGGCATCACCATACTTGGCTAATTTTTAAAATCTTTTTTAGAGATGAGGTTTTGCCATGTTTTCCAGGCTGGTCTCAAACTTCTAGGCTCAAGAAGTCCTCTCGCCTTGACCTCCCAAAGTGCTGGGATTACAGGCGTGAGCCACCACACCCGGCCCCAGAGTGTACTTTTTTTTTTCTTTTTGAGACAGAGTCCCACTCTGTTACCCAGGCTAGAGTGAAGTGGCTCAATCTTGGCTCATTGCAACCACCACCTCCCAGGTTCAAGCGATTCTCTTGCCTCAACCTCCCAAACAGCTGGGATTACAGGTGCCCACCATCACGCCCAGCAAATTTTTTTGTATTTTTAGTAGAGACAGGGTTTTGCCATATTGGCCAGGATGGTCTCAAACTCCTGACCTCAGGTAATCCGCCTGCCTCGGTCTCCCAAAATGCTGGGATTACAGGCGTGAGCCACTGCGCCTGGCCAGAGGGTACATATTAAGTGCTATATAAGTAATTGCAAAAAAGGAAAGAAATAAGGAAATGAAGAAAGCAAGCAAGCAAGAATGAAACCCAACCAACCAAGCAGGTGCTTGAGGCCTGTGACTGTTAGTAAGGAATCAGTATGTGAGGAGGTAGATAGAGAAAGCTTCTTTGAGAGAGTGAGTTTTCAGCTGGGTAAAGAGTGTTCCTGTCCTAAAACCTTTATTTTATTTGCTGTGTCTCGTTAGGGGGTTCCAGGGGGTTTGGAACTGCAACAGCAGATTCTTTCTCTTCAGCAAAAGGCCTTGTTTTATGTAATGAAGAATGCAGCTTTGGATTTCCCAGGGCTCTGCTGTAATCTTGTAGGACCTTAGCTATTAAAGCCTTTGGACTTCCCCTCTGTGAAGCTGGGGAGGGAGGTTTGATTATTGTTGCAGCTATAACAGTATCCTCATAGTCTGGAGGAGGGAGAGCTGAACACTCTCTTGTCCCTTCTCAAACATGGGAACAAAGTCAGGAGGGCAGGGCTGCCAGGCGCTGCAGGTTCCCTGAGTTTGGGAAAATGGAAGCCCACCTAGTTGAACAGTTCATTCTTTGAATTTTGAACACTTGCTGTCTCCTGACACGTAAGTGGCCCTACATGCTTCACATCCAGTTACTTGTTGAGCTAATTTTGAAACTGGCATGCTGGGTTTGGTCTGCGGAATTCCTAAGTAGACAGCTGACCCCAAGTACCAGGTGGGCCTGGCCCTAACTTCAGTGACTTCTCCTCCCCGGTGCTGTTGACTCAGGGCATCCCGCTATTCATTAAGTTAATGCTTGTTCTTTCTTTGCTAGCCGAGATGCCGCGGCAGTTTCCCAAGCTGAACATCTCTGAAGTGGATGAGCAAGTCCGGCTCCTGGCAGAGAAGGTGTTTGCTAAAGTGCTCCGAGAAGAGGACAGCAAAGATGCACTGTCCCTGTTCACTGTCCCAGAGGACTGCCCCATCGGGCAAAAGGAAGCCAAGGAGAGGGAGCTGCAGAAGGAGCTGGCGGAGCAGAAGTCTGTGGAGACCGCAAAAAGGTTTGTTCCCAAGGCTTGGTTTTCGTGTACATAGAGTCATGCAGACCCAGGCAGGCTGTGGGTGTGTGTCCTGATATGAGGCACCTCATGGAGACTGGTATGTCTCCGAAGCTGTGTTGGTTTCTTAACCAAGACCACTTAACTCACCTCTTATTTATTGAGGAATGTCTCGGTGCCTCTCTTACACTGAAAATATCAAAACCCACTTTGCTGCTGATGTGTAAAAGTACACACCATTTCCAAATGGCGTTTCTCTTTCCTTTTTGGAAATTTGAGGATTTCTTAGGAGACAGCAATTGTACTTCTTCTCATCACTTGAAAAGCATTTTGCATTACTAATGAACGCAGCTTACTATTTGCCGGGTGCTGTGCTGGGACTGGAAATGTTATAATGAACAAGATAGATAAAGTCCCTGGGTCTAGACAATAATTAAGTAACTGGACAAATTAACTTAAAAATTACAAGTTATGATAAGTGCTGTTATCAGTCAGGGTCCAATCAGAAGATCAGAAACCAATGAAGTATTAGAATTTTAATGCAGGGAATTGGTTACACAGGTGATAGAGAGCTGAGAAACCAAATAGGGGAGAGAGAGGCAGTTCAGAGATTAGACACAGTAAGGAGCAGCTACTACCCAGGACAGGAGTGACAAGGAAAGCAGTAGTGTTGCTGGAGGCAAGGTGGGATCACACTGGGGAAGGTAGAACTGTGGTGGCCTTTCCAGTGGAAACTGGAGCCAAGGGGAAGAGGTGGCAGCTGCAGAGATGCCTCTCAAGGCAGAGATGGAGGCAGGCAATACCTAGCCTGACCCTTCCTGCACATTCGAGGTTCTCCCAGTGGCTACCATGGGCCAAACCTAGCCAGAATCCTGCTGGTACCCTTGGGAAACACAGGAGAGGATAAGGAATGGATCTGAGGGCATACAGGCCCAGGAGCAGTGCAAGTGCTATGAAAGGGATGAATAAGGAGGAAAAGGGGTTGGGGGAGAGAGAGGTGGGGAAAGAGAGAGAGAAAATCCTTTTTTAGACTGGAAAGTCAGGGGAGGTCTCTCCAAGGAGGTGACATCTTAGCAGATGCTTCAGGGTATAAAGGAGCTAGCTATGTGGCCTTCCAGGTAGAAGAGTCAGCTAGGGCAAAGGCCCCCCAGTTTCTTCGAGGAGGCTCATGTGGTTAGAGGTCTGTTAAAGGAAGAAGTGCTGTGGCCAGGGCTGGAGGACTTGTGGGGCCCAGATCAGACTGGCCTTGTGCTCCCTGATAAGAAGTTTGGATTGGAGTCTAAGTGTAATGAGAAGACGTCATCCTTTCACAGTTTATCTCACCCCAGGCTGTATCTAAGTTTCCGCCTGGTCTTCCACCCTGCAAACATCAATAGTTGACATGGTAGACCTTTGAACCTTCTCGGACCTAGTCCGTGATCACAGTAGCTACTGCCTCAGTTTTAAAGGCAAGTCTTTTCCTGTCTTGGTTATGTAGAAGCTCAGCATTTCCTTAACTCATTTGGAAAGAAGTAAAAAGCTGACTACTGGTGTAAAGGCAAGAACAGAGCTTCACCACTCATAAGACCAGTGCTTTCCTTCCTTGAAAGGACGGTGAGCCCATAAAGGCAGGAGTCATTGGTGCCACTGGTCAACCTCTGAGTGCCAGCCTTGTGTTGGATAGGGTGGGGTGGCCCTAGCCCCAGCAGTGTGCTCATCCTTGGAGGGTCAAGAAGAGTATGACTGTGGAGACTCTCATTCACACTCCATGGGTGGAACAGAAGGGCTGACTTCATCAACTGAATGGTCTGCAGGGCCCTCTGTGTGTTACAAATTGAGCATTTCAGACCCTTAACAATGAGAGGAAAAGGAATCCTGGCATTTTTTATTTCCAGGAACAACAAGTTTCTAGGACCAGTTTCCACTACAGAGTGACACTGGGCCTGACATCTGCTGAAGAGACTGTGCTCTTTTCAATGCCCAGACTCAGGGCGAAATGAAAGCTTTCTTACTCTAAGTCTGAATGGTGCTCTGTGGTTTCCAGAAATTCCCCTGCAAACTTCTCTCCAAAAACTTTGTTCTGTCCTTGCCTAGGCTATGCTGTCTTAGTTTGTATCTGTCTGCCCTATTTGACTAGAAGCTCCTTGAGGACTGGATCCAGTGTGGAACTTAGCTGTTGGTGGGCAGTGGATATCCGGCAGAGGAAGACATCCTGCCTCCTCATTGCCACCACAGACACTACATCAGAGTGGCTGCAATTTCTTGGACCTCTGTGTTCTGCCACTCACTGGCATGCCCTGTGATCTTGGGCAAATTTGGAAACCTCTCTGGGCCTCAGCCTCATCCTCATCTATAAAGTGGAGATGCTAACAGCTCTCCACTTTATGGGGTGTTGTGAGGAATGAGGGAATCCACAGGTAAAAGGCTTAGGACAGTGTGTGGTTACAGTCCATCCCAAGTAAATGTAAGCGATTTCTCTGAGTTCCTGTTGCTAAGACAGGGAGCAATAGCAACTCCTGCCATTGAATACTTAACTGTGGACTAAGTACTGGCCTGTGTAGGTTGGATTCATTCCTTAATTCTCACATCAAGCTTATCAAGTGGATATTCTTAGTATTCTGATTTTGCAGATTAGGAAATGAAGGCTCAGAGAAGTTGAATGTACTTTCACAAAGACACATAGTGAGTAAATGACAGAGCAAGAACCAGAGCCCACATCTTTTGAATCTAGACCCCACACTTCAACCACAAGGCTATCCCCTCTTCAGGCAGGGGTGGAGTCTTTGGTTCCCTGGTCTGTAGACCCTGGAATGACACTAGGTGCCGCTCCCTAGAATGTAGTTGTTGCTTCTAAATGAAATGAAGGGAAACTGGCCAAAGCTCATGCTCTGTCCATTAGCTTCTTTCCTGAAAGAAAGCCTGGTGCCTGGACTGTCAGACACCCCAGCATCCTCTTCTGGGGTCCATGCACACCCAATTTTGTCTTTTAGTTTCTCTTCTCACTAGAGGTGCCTTTATATGTAAACGTTCAAAAGTTAACATTTTCATGGAGGACACCCTCTCCCCAGCTCCCTCTCCGTCCGTGGCACCTCCCATCCCATCTCCTATTTATTCTTACTTTACACAGAGTTCTATAATCTGGCTATCTTGTTTCTTATCCTGTGACAGATTTAAAGAAGCAAATTAGAAGTAGGGAGAGAGACTCCTATAGGCAGGGTCACAGAGATGATGTGTGGTGATCATAAGCCTGGGCTTTGGGGTCAGACCTATTGGGTTCAAGTGGCAGCCCTGTCACTTACTACGAATGGCCTTGGTCAAAGCTCTTGACTGCCTGAGCTGGTTTCCTAAACTACAAAATTGGAATAATAAAAGGACGTACCTTGCGAGAATTAAATGAGCTAATACACAAAAAATCCTTAGCACAGTGCTTGGAGCACCATTAATGTTCCTGTTTTGTTATTGTTGTTACTTGACAGTCAACAGTGAGAGAGGAAACAATTACAAAAAGCAGACACAAGAATTTGAAGCACAGTAGTTTAGGGATAACACACCTCTGAGATCATAACTGGATAATACAGTGATGATCCTGAGTCATTGAGAAAACTTTAAATTATGTTCAGCATGCTTTGAGGACGAATGCAGGAATTATGTATTTTTTTAAGAAGCCAGACCAAAATTGATTTTTAAAAAATTAGGATATAGTTAAGGCTGGCAAGATGGCCAGAAAGGAACAGCTCTGGTCTGCAGCTCCCAGTGATATCAATGCAGAAGGTGGATGATTTCTGCATTTCCAACTGAGGTACTGGTTCATCTCACTGGGACTAGTTGGACAGTGGGTGCAGCCCACGGAGGGTGAGTCAAAGCAAGGTGAGGCATTGCCTCACCTGGGAAGCACAAGGGATGGGGGAATTTTATTCCTTACCCGAGGGAAGTCATGAGGGACTGAGCCTGAGGAACTGTGCACTCTGGCCCAGATACTGTGCTTTTCCCACGATCCTCGCAACCTGCAGACCAGGAGATTCCCTCCGGTGCCTACACCACCAGGGCCCTGGGTTTCAAGCACACAACAGGGTGGCTGTTTGGGCAGACACCGAACTAGCTGCAGGAGTTGTTTTTTTTTTTTTTTTTTTCTGTACCCCAGTGGCACCTGGAACATTAGTGAGATAGAATCATTCACTCCCCTGGAAAGGGGGCTGAAGCCAGGGAGCCAAGTGGTCTGGCTCAGCAGGTCCCACCCCCATGGAGCCCAGCAAACTAAGATCCACTGGTGGCCAGATGTGGTGGCTCATGCCTGTAATCCCAGCACTTAGGGAGGCCGAGGCAAGTGGATCACCTGATGTCAAGAGTTTGAGATCAGCCTGGCCAACATGGTGAAACCCTGTCTCTACTAAAAATACAAAAATTAGCTGGGTGTGGTGACAGGTGCCTGTAATCCCAGTTACTCAGGAGGCTGAGGCAGGAGAATCGCTTGAACCCAGGAGAAGGAGGTTGCAGTGAGCTGAGATTGCACCATTGCACTGAGCCTGGGTAACAAGAGCAAAACAAGTCTCAAAAAAAAGATCCACTGGCTTGAAATTCTCACTGCCAGCACAGCAGCAGTCTGAGATCAACCTGGGACACTCGAGCTTGGTGTGGGGAGGGGCGTTGGCCATTGCTGAGGCTTGAGTAGGAGGTTTTACCTTCACAGTGTAAACAAAGCCACCCGGAAGTTCGAACTGGGTGGAGCTCACCGCAGCTCAGCAGGGCCGCTGTGGCCAGACTGCCTCTCTAGATTTCTTCTCTCTGGGCAGGGCATCGCTGAAAAAAAGGCAGCAGCCCCAATCAGGGACTTATAGATTAAACCCCCATCTCCCTGGGACAGAGCACCCGGGGGAAGGGGCAGCTGTGGGCACAGTTTCAGCAGACTTAAACATCCCTGCCTGACGGTTCTGAAGAGACCAGCAGTCCTCCCAGCACAGCGTTCAAGCTCTGCTAAGTGTCAGACTGCTTCCTCAAGTGGGTCCCTAACCCCCGTGTATTCCTGACTGAGAGACACCTCCCAGTAGGGGCTGACAGGCACCTCATACAGGAGAGCTCTGGCTGTCATCAGGCAAGTGCCCCTCTGGGATGAAGCTTCCAGAGGAAAGAACAGGCGGCAGTCTTTGCTGTTCTGCAGCCTCTGCTAGTGATACCCAGCCAAACAGGGTCTGGAGTGGACCTCCAGCAAACTCTGGCATAGGGGCCTGACTGTTAGAAGGAAATCTCACAAGCAGAAAGGAATAGCAGTCCAATCAGAGACCACATCTGAAGGTCACCAGCATCAGAGACCAAAGATAGATAAATCCACGAAGATGGGGAGGTAAACCAGTGCAAAAAGGCTGAAAATTCCAAAAACCAGAATGCCTCTTCTCCTCTGAATGATATAACTCCTTGCAAGCAAGGAAACAAAACTGGACAGAGAATGAGTTTGACCAATTGACAGAAGTAGGCTTCAGAAGGTATGCAATAACAAACTCCTCTGAGCTAAAGAAACATGTTCTAGCCCAATGCAAGGAAGATAAGAACCTTGAAAAAAGGATAGATGAATTGCTAACTAGAAAAACCAGTTTAGAGAAGAACATAAATGACTTGATGGAGCTGAAAAACACAGCATGAGAACTTTGTGAAGCATACACAAGTATGAATAGCTGAATCGATCAAATGGAAGAAAGGATATCAGAGATTGAAGATCAACTTAATGAAGTAAAACGAGAAGACAAGATTAGAGGAAAAAGAATGAAAAGGAATGAACAAAGCCTCCAAGAAATATGGGACTATGTGCAAAGACCAAACCTACGTTTGATTGGTGTACCTGAAAGTGACAGGGAGAATGGAACCAAGCTGGAAAACACTCTTCAGGATATTATCCAGGAAAACTTCTCCAACCTAGCAAGATAAGCCAACATTCAAATTCAGGAAATACAGAGAACACCACAAAGATATTCCTTGAGAAGAGCAACCCCAAGACACATAATCGTCAGATTTACCAAGGTTGAAATGATGGAAAAAATGTTAAGGGCAGCCAGAGAGAAAGGTCGGGTTACCCACAAAGAGAAGCCCATCAGACTAACAGTGGATCTCTCTGCAGAAACCCTACAAGCCAGAAGAGAGAGGGGGCAATATTCAGCATTCTTAAAGAAAATAATTTTCAACCCAGAATTTCATATCCAGCCAAACTAAAATTCATAAGTGAAGGAGAAATAAAATTCTTTACAGACAAGCAAATGCTGAGAGATTTTGTCACCACCAGGCCTGCCTTACAAGAGCTCC
>NW_016813281.1:566776-632562 GCF_001698545.2 Rhinopithecus bieti
TGGGGAAAGGATTCCCTATTTAATAAATGGTGTTGGGAAAACTGGCTAGCCATATGCAAAAAACTGAAACTGGACTCCTTCCTTACAGCTTATACAAAAATTAACTCAAGATGGATTAAAGACTTAAACATAAGACCTAAAACCATAAAAACCCTAGAAGAAAACCTAGGACATTCAGGACATAGGCATGGGCAAAGAACTTCATGTATAAAACATCAAAAGCCATGGCAACAAAAGCCAAAATTGAGAAATGGGATCTAATTAAACTAAAGAGCTTCTACACAGCAAAATAAACTGTCATCAGAGTGAATAGGCAACCAACAGAATGGGAGAAAATTTTTGCAATCTATCCATCTGACAAAGGGCTAATGTCCAGAATCTACAAAGAATTTAAACAAATTTACAAGAAAAAACAACCCCATCAAAAAGTGGGCAAAGGATATGAACAGACACTTCTTGAAAGAAAACATTTATGCAGCCAACAAACATGTGAAAAAAAGCTCATCATCACTGGTCATTAGAGAAATGCAAATCAAAACCACAATGAGATACCATCTCACGCCAGTTAGAATGGCAATTATTAAAAAGTCAGGAAACAACAGATGCTGGAGAGGATGTGGAGAAATAGGAACGCTTTTACACTGTTGGTGGGAGTGTAAATTAGTTCAACCATTGTGGAAGACAGTGTGGCGATTCCTCAAGGATCTAGAACTAGAAATACCATTTGACCCAGCAATCCCATTACTGGGTATATACCCAAAGGATTATAAATCATTCTATAAAGACAAACGCACACGTGTGTTTATTGCGGCACTATCCGCAATAGCAAAGACTTGGAACCCACCCGAATGTCCATCAATGATAGACTGGATAAAGAAAATGTGGCACATACACACCATGGAATACTATGCAGCCATAAAAAAGGATGTGTTCATGTCCTTTGCAGGGACATGGATGAAGCTGGAAACCATCATTCTCAGCAAACTAACACAAGAAGAGAAAACCAAACACTGCATGTTCTCACTCATAAGTGGGAGTTGAACAATGAGAACACATAGACACAGGGAGGGGAACATCACACACTGGGGCCTGTTTGGGGGTGGAGGGCTAGGGGAGGAATAGCATTAGGAGAAATACCTATGTAGGTGATGGGTTGATGGGAGGCAGCACCATGGCATGTGTAACAAACCTGCACGTTCTTTACATGTACCCCAGAACTTAAAGTATAATTTTAAAAAAAGAAAAAAATTAGGATATAGAGGGAACAAACATCATTGAAAAATTTGGCTATCTAGGACAGCCACTTCCCTAGAATGTTTTGAGTGAAATTGAGAAACATATGTGCATTATGAACTGAGCATAGCACAGCTAAAGCTTTGCTAAGTCACTTCATTTTATGAAACTTGTGAAAATAAGAATGGGGAACTTTTTAAAAATTCAGGGTCATTGACAAAGGAGCTTCAGTTGAAATAGTCAGTTTATCCCCTTTTAAAGTTAGGGAGAGATTGGGCTAGGCGCAGTGGCTCACGCCTATAATCCCAGCACCTTGGGAGGCCGAGGCGGGTGGATCACCTGACGTCAGGAGTTGGAGACCAGCCTGGCTAACATGGAGAAACCCTGTCTCTACTAAAAATACAAAAGTTAGCTGGGTGTGGTGGCACACGTCTGTAATTCCAGTAACTCGGGAGGCTGAGGCAGGAGAATCGCTTGAACCTGAGAGGCAAAGGTTTCAGTGAGCCAAGATCACCCCACTGCACTCCAGCCTGGCTGAGGGAGGGAGACTCTGTCTCAAAAAAACAAAAACAACAAAAACAAAAAAACAGTTAGGGAGATTGGGAAGCCAAGGTGGGTGGATCACTTGAGGCCAGGAGTTTGAGACCAGCCTGGCCAACATGGCAAAACCGCCTGTACAAAAAATACAAAAATTAGCTGGGCGTGGTGATGTGCGCCTATGGTCCAGCTTTTTGGTAGGCTGAGGCACAAGAATTGCTTGAACCCAGGAGATGGAGGTTGCAGTGAGCTGAGATCATACCACTGCATTCCAGGTTGGGTTACAGAGCAAGACCCTGTTTCAAAAAAAAAGTAAAAATAAAAATAAAGTTGGGGAGAGAGATTGTAACACTTAAGTTAACAGATAGCACAGATTGTACTTCATTTTGATCTCCATGTCTTTAGGGAGGAAGGGCAGCTGGGAAGGAATGAGGAAGGGAGAAGCAAAGGTGAGTGGCAGAAGATGAGTGGAGATTACAGTAGGCCAGGAGGGGTTGGGGGGAAGGGAGGATGGAGAAGGACGGGGTAGGTTTCCAGAGGGGAGCTCAGGGAGAGAGACAGGGTGGGGCTGTGAGTTTCCACACCTGACTGGCTGCAAAGTGTTAAAATCAAAGTTACATCCATCTGGCCAGGATGCTGGTCATCTGGCTGCACATGCAGAGTGAGGGGTCTCTGTGGACCCCTCTTATAGTACCCGTCGTGCAGCATATTCTCCAGATAGGCTGGGACCTCTGGTCTCAAGTACAGAGGAGGTGCTACCTCCTCTTAGTTCCCTCCTTAGATGGGGGTCCCAATTCCAAGTGAGCCCATGCAGGGACAGCAGTAGCAGTGTGAGCCTGTGGAAGTGGAGGATGCCTGTCCCACCTAATGGCATTCAGATTCCCAGTGTTCGCAAAACCCTGTGCTGGTTTGTGACTCCTGATTCCAACCTTTAGCGTAACAATTCTCATGTGGAGGGGCTGCCAGAATGAGCTGAGTGTGTGTGTGGGAGGAGTTCAAACCAGCCTCCATGTTCTGAAATGTCCCCCCTCTGACCCTGTTGCTCCACTGCTCCCACCCCCAGTCTGGATTAAGTGCCTCCTCTGGGGTGCCAAAATATCCAGGCCATCTCATTACCTCAACCACATTGTATGATAATCTGTGGAACTCTGGGTTCATCTCGGCCATCAGTCAGCCCCTGGAGGCAGGAGTTATATTTTATCTACTCCTCTACCCCCAGGGCCTGGCACACAGTAGTTTATTGAATGAAGTGGGGTCCATGTGTGGCCCCCGGCTCATAGTGCACATATGAGAGCCTGGTGAAAGGTTGGCTTCAGTGCCCCTCCCTACCTGTTAGTCGTCTGGACAGACCACACAGGGCAATGGTCTTCAGATGGCCCCTGGGAAGATGCTGGATATTCTCTAGGAGAGCAAGGAGGGCCAGAAGGGCTCCTCACTTTAGCATATGAGTGCTATATAGGGAAGACCCTGGGAGCCTGATTACCCAGTGTAGAGGAGGGCTGGGGAGTGCTGCAGAGTAAGGGAGGGGCCTAAGTGACTGTCAGGGGCAACCAAGGGCCATAGAGCAGGTGGAGCACCAGACAGGTGCTGGGAGGTGAGATGCTGTAACAACAGCCCAGGTGACCTGATCAACTCTTTGTCTTGTGGGCCTGGTTAGCAAGAATGTGCTTGTGCGTCAGGAGGACCATCTATTTCAGGGATGACAAAACTGCTTCTGGCCCTTTGAGCCCTCAGGCTTGGCCTGGAGCTGGTGTCCTCACAGCCCCACACTCTGCTGGCTCCTTGGCAGGAGTGTGCTTCTGCCAGGTGCAAGTGTGGGTGGGGGAAGGAGGGGGTGTGCCAGCTGTGGCCTAGCAAATGCTGGTGCCCCAGGGGCTAGTGTAAGGTGCAGCAGGTGAGACAGTGGACAGACAGACCTTGGCCCATCAGAAGGAAGTGCTTTCTAACAGGGGCACCAGATCAGTTTTGTTCACACACACACTCATAGACACACTCATTCACTGTATTAGTTTGCACTTCTATAAAAATACCTGAGACTGGTAATTTATAAAGAAATGAGGTATAATTGGCTCATAGTTCTGCAGGCCGTACAGGAAGCATGGCAGCATCTGCTTCTGAGAAAGCCTCAGGGAACTTTGACTCATGGTGAAGGCAAAGTAGAAGCAGCCGTCTTACATGGTGGGAGCAGGAGGAAGAGGCAGCGAGGGTGGGTAGGGGAAGGTGCTGCACACTTTTAAATGCCCAGATCTCATGAAAACTCTATCACTAGAACAGCACCAAGGAGATGGTGCTAAACCATTCATGAAGGATCTACCCCCATGATCCAATCACCTCCCACCAGGCCCCACCTCCAACACTGGGGATTACAATTGCACATGAGATTTGGGCAGAGACATGGATGAAAACCATGTCACGCACCCTCTGACACTTACACCCACACACCCAGTCACTCAGCTCCAACCCTCTGCCTTTACTGGCTGGGCCTTGGTTGTATAGAATGGATGCTAGATTTAGGCCTAGGGGAGGTAGAATTTCTAAAACGGCCCTCGCAGATGTCCCTCCTTAATCTCCAGATGCGGTGAATAAGATGAGTGAATATTATCACTCCTGTGATGATGTTATGGAATATGGCACAACTGACCTTAAGATGGGGGTTTATTGGTAGGTCTGATTTAATCCCATGAGCCCTTAAAAATAGAGAGCTTTCGGCCAGGCGCGGTGGCTCACTTCTGAGAGTAGGAGGAGAGGGCAGAGAGAGTCAAAGCAACAGCACAATGACCACTCTTGGCTTTGGAGATGAAGGGGGCTATGTGCAGGGATTGGCGTGAGGTCAGTAGGAGTTGAGAGTGACCCCTGGTCAAAGCCAGCAAGCAGCCTGGGACTTCAGCCTTTTGGCCACTAGACCTGAATTCTGCCAACAACTGGAATGAACTTGGAAGTGAATTCTTTCCCAGAACCTCCAGACAAGAGCACAGTGTGGCTAACATCTTGATTTTGGCCTTTTGATACCCTGAGCATAGAGCCCAGCCAAGCCCACCCAGACTTCTCACCTATAGAACTGTGAGCTAATAAATGGCTGTTGTTTTAAGCCATCAAGTTTGTGGCAATTTGTTCTGCAGCAATAGAAAACAAATCCAGGGTCATCCTTGGGCTCCACACAGCTTTTCCAATTTCCTGAGATACAAGCTGTGGTTAACTTCCAGTTCTTCCAAGTCCAAGGGGAGTGAGCCCTGAGGAGTTAGCCCGTCTGTGGCTAAACCTATCCCTCGTGCCTGCAAAGTCTGAGCTCCCGGCCTGCAGATTCTCATATGTGACAATCTGGAGCTCATCTGAAGACCAAGGTTGTCACCATAATGGATATCCCCAGGAAGGAGAATTCTTTGGGCACCAGTTTGTGGGGACTAACTTCCTCACTGGGGCAGAAGAACATTCCCAGGATAAGCCTGGTAGGCCGTTGGCTTAGGCAGCCTCCCAGCATTTGGGTTGTAGTGTTTGTGTGTGTGTGTTTTAACCTTTCTTAGCTGTTGCTCACCTTAGATGTCACCTGTTGCTTCTTGTTGGTAGGGCCAGACCTCAGGCAGCCTTGGCTGAGGCAATTGGGGGTGAGGTTGCATGGAAATAAAAACAGTGACCTGGCAGGCATTTGAGTGACACAGAAATCAGAATCTCATGCGTCTCAGCTGAGGTCAGAATGTGTTGGGGAGCCCGAAGTAATGGCTCTTCCTCTGGGTGTGAACATCCAAAAGATGCCAAAGGGAGAACCTCATCCTCAAGGTGAATCTGCCTGTGAGGAGTGACTGACAAGGTGGCATCCCTGGGGCAGGATGCTTGACTGAGCTCCATTTGATGGAGGACAGACCAGGGAAAGCTGAGGCTGGGGGCTCCCAGGGCTCAGGTTGAGTTTCCCAAAGCAGCCCAGTGTGTCTCTTAGCAAGACCAGAGGCAAGGGGAAGGGGAATTCCTGAAAAGGAGCCACCTCTGTCTTTCAGGTTAAAATAACCTTGTCCCAAAGATGTGATAACACGATGTAGGCAGGTGAGAACCAGAGGACCATGGCAAGCACTGGGTGTGTAAACACAGGAGGAAAACTGTGGTTCTTGAAAACTCGGCAGTGAGGAGACCTGGCCACAGGCCAAGAGGAGGAGAGCTGCTTCCAGGTGAGCCCTGAAACCTATTTGGGGATCAACCGATTTCTCCAGGCCTGTAGGTATCACACTAGTACCTGGAGAGAAAAAGGGCTCTGGTGGGTCACAGTTGTTACTGAGTCCTTGCTGGTGGCTGTGGTTGTGGTAGAATAAGCACTTAGGAAGCTACTGGGCCTGTGGCACAAGGTAGGGCAGGTAGTCAACTGGTTTCTGGCATTGGGCACTGTGGGCTGGCACTGTGGGGAGGCCGGGTTCCACTGGAGGCAGGAAGAAACATGAGGTGGGAGAAGAGTACTGATGGCCTCATCTTAATGCTGGGTAATTCTCTTCCTGCAGAAGAGACTTGCAGTGACATCATCTGATGTCTATTTCATGAATGAGGAAGGTGGAGTCATCACAAATCAGCCTTGCAAATAAGCATGGGCTTGTGGCAATTTAAACCAACCTTGGGCCCAAGAGCCAGTGTACTCATCTTTTGGTGCCAAGGCAACAGGTCCAGAGGGACCTGCATTTGGTACTGATCAATCCCTCTCCCCAAACAGAGGTACATATCTGTGCTTGCTCCAGCAGCGGCAGCCAGGATGGCACACGGCAGGCTAGAGGAAGGAGCAGCAGGGGTGGAGGCTGGATGGAGCAGCCACTGTGCCGTGTGACTTTGTGCCAGCCCTTTCCCATCTCTGGGAAAGTGTCTGTGAGAAGCAGGCTGATCTTATAGATGTCCTTGGCACCCAGTAGGTCTGCTGCCAGCCATGGGGCCTATGATGCCTGTAAGCTTGGATGGCGGTCGCTAGTCCACAGGGGTCCTGAGCACTCTCTCTACTCCTTCTTTGTAAAACAAGGAGATTGGACTGATTAAGCATCCTGTCTCTTCTGGCTCCAATGCCCCAAATGTCTGTGTGAAATGCAGTGTGCTTGTCTCTCTGTGACCCTATTCCCGGTCCTTTCTGAGACTGTTCATATGTTGGGACTGAGAGTTTGTGTTATCTGAAGCTAGCATGCTGTCCACACTGTGGGGAAAGCCCACATGATTTGCTATTGTCCTCCCCTCTAGTGCCTGTGGTTTTAGAGCCCATGCAGTGT
Source organism: Rhinopithecus bieti (assembly GCF_001698545.2). Taxonomy (NCBI): domain Eukaryota; kingdom Metazoa; phylum Chordata; class Mammalia; order Primates; family Cercopithecidae; genus Rhinopithecus; species Rhinopithecus bieti. The sequence continues at coordinate 573,772 of NW_016813281.1, forward strand.
GGTCTGCCATTTGTCTGTCTGTCTCCTGGGACATTTGCCTGCTTTAATCTTCTGTGGGCTGTGCAAACAGCCCTGAGTGGTGCATGGTGACCACAGGTAGGGGTGTCTGGAGGGCTGTGTTCCATCTCATGCAGACATGTGTAAGAGGAAGGCATGAATAATTAGAAACTTCTTAATGGTAGGGCCAGCACCAGTGATTAATCATAGCAAAATTCTCCTGCCACACACACAGCAGAGTCTTTATCACTCGCCCCAATTAGCTGCTGATGTCTCCCACTTTTCCTTGTCCTTGGCTCTTAGAAAGAAAAGTTTCAAGATGATTCGGTCCCAGTCCCTGTCTCTGCAAATGCCGACACAGCAAGATTGGAAGGGCCCCCCGGCAGCCAGTCCGGCCATGTCTCCCACAACCCCTGTGGTCACTGGAGCCACTTCCCAGCCCACGCCAGCACCCTATGCCATGCCTGAGTTCCAGCGGGTCACCATCAGCGGAGATTACTGTGCCGGGGTAAGGCGTCGGTGGGAGTGTTGAATGTGCCTTGCATACAGAGGCCGGGGCCCCATGGGCCACAGGGTCGTGCCCACCTCTGGAGCCTGGTCCTGTCCACGGGTGTCTGGGAGAAGGCAAAGAGGAGGCACAGGAGGCAAGGAGGGTCCTAGCAGAGGTTGTGGGGTGTGGGTGTGGTGTCTCAGTGGCTGCCTGTTCCCTGTGAGGAGGGCCTTGGGGTGCAGGCTGGCACACTGTGTCTGTGGCTTGTAACTTCCACATGTTCTCTAAGTCTAGAAAGCTGGAATTGGTCCCTGTAGCCCGATGAGAAAGGTGCCAGCTTGGGCCTTTCAGTGTTGCCAAATGTTTAGTAGATTCAAAGTAATGATACTGAACGGTTTGTGTGAAATTAGTTGTTGCTAAATCATCTCTTCTTACATGTAGGTTCAGTACCCTTAAATATAGGCTAGATCCCCCCAGCTGGGAAGAGAGAATCTTGTTTAGAAATTGAGCAAATTGGTTTACACTAAGTGAGTTAATGCAGTCACTGAAAATGTGCTAATTTTACCTGATTGGATGATGCATTTTTTATGCATGCCTACTTCTGGGAGAGAAATATCACTGAGTTAGTGCCCTGGCCCCAACTCACTACTTAACGCCTCAGTTGGCTTCGTTAGTCTCTCTTTTTAACAGTAGCTGAGAAAATATGGTGAATCCGAGACAGCAATGCAACTTATTGCTCTTCCTATAAAATATACCCTAGCTTTCAAAAATTTTTTGGTTATATGTAATGGAGAACACTTGCATATGGTACAAAATTTAAAAGATACAAAAATGGTATCAATTCAGCCACCCATTCTCCTCCTCAGAGGCAACCATTGGTTTTGGTTTCTTATGTATTCTCACATATATGATCTATGTACCTACAATTATTTATGCATACATAGTTTATTTACTTATTTTTATAAAAATCGTAGTTTACAATCTACATTATACTGCATCTTGCATTTTCCACTTAACAATACATCTTAAAGATAATGCCATATCAATATATACATAACTTCTTTGTCCTTTTAAAAAATATGTACATAGTATTCCTTTGTGAGGATGTGTCATAGTTTATTTTAATTAAGTTCCCATGGTTGGGAGTTTAGATTGGATTGAGAAAAATGCAGGCCTTGTCTGGAGATTAGCATCTTGACCATGAGTCTTTGGTGTTCACCCAGCCTCAGGCAGGTGGGCAGAGCATTGGAAAGCAAGAGTCGAGGTGGGCCGACCACCAGCTGAACAGGAGGACATCAGCCCGTAGCATGTACTAACATGTACTAGCTTCTTTCTCCTAGTCTCCTGGCTGGCACAGAGTAGTACATGGAGCACCTGAACTGGGCAATTGGTCCTCAGAAAGCTAAGTGTCCATGAGAGGCAGGCTGATCTTGCAGATCTCCTTGGCACGCAGTAGGTCTGCTGCCAGCCATGGGTCCTGTGATGCCTATAAATTTGGCTAGTGGCTACTAGTCCACAGGGGTCCTGAGCATCCTCTCTGATGTCCTTAGCCATGGCCTGAGCCCCTGTCATGCTGAGTCCATTGGTTGCCCAGGGAAAGTGTTTGGCTTTGTTGTTGGCAGGGACGTATTTTTGTCTAAGATGTCTGTGTCTGCTCACCTATTCCTGCTGCTCTCAGAAGCCATCCACTGGAAGGTATAAAAGGAATTCACATACCCTATGGGGACATTTGGAGGCAGGAAAGGAGAATCTACCACTGTAACAAAAAGCAAGAAGTAGTATTGAGTAAAAGTATAAAAACATGCATAGGAAAAATATATTCAGACTTCTTTCCTCTGAGGATGGGGTAGGGAGGAGGGTAGAGTTTTAGCTGTATCTGTGATGATTTATTTCTTTAAACTTGTGAGAAATTTGAAAGAATTATGCTAAATATTAATATTGTCAGCTCTAGAAGGTAGATTATATTATCTTTGGTGCCTGTGTGTATGTTTAAAATATTGCAAAATTAAAAATGATGATTTTATTAAAGCAGAGGGGAACACTTTCAGGCCCCAGCCCTCCCTCCTCTGGGCTATACCAGCATGTGGTGCTTCCCTCTGCTGCACCCCTTACCCCGCATTGTGTCTGTTTGGCCACTTGTCTCCCCAAGCATTTTTCTGTGATTCTCATCCTTCCCAAACAGACTAAGATTAATGAGCCTGTTGGAAGGTGGGAATTTATCTCATTCATCTTTGAATATGAGGCTGCTCTGGTAAAGCAGAACATCCTTAGACTTTGGGGCTCAATCAGGTTAGAGTCTGAAATTTGACTTTGTAGCTTCCTGGCAAGTGATTTATCCTCCCTGGGCCTCAGTTTTCCCATTTGCAAAATGGGTTGCAGTAAGGAGCAAAATGAAATCTATGGAAAGGTCTGGCACATAACACATGACAATGGGTCTTGTTGCCTGGATGAGTTGGGTGATTAACAGATTTAATCAGAAGTGTGGGGTTGGCAAAGAAGCAGGCTGAGCATGCAGAATTTGCTTTTGCTTTTTGATTTGTTTCAACATATGAAGGACACATGAATTTTATCAACTGAAAATGATGGCACTCATCACCTTCAGGGGTAGGACTCAGGCTTTGTCCCTTCATGGGCCTGGTGCAAAAACAGACTTTTGGCTTAATTAGCTGAATGTGAAACCAGCTTCTGGGTGTGCTGGCTGGAGCACTCATCTCTCTTCCAACGCCCCTCACTCCTCCTGTGTCTCCTGTGTTGGGGTTCTCCAAGACCATTCCCAGGTTGGATGATTCACCAGGAGGACTCATAGGACTCTGCATATAGCTGTACTTACAGCTTTCATTTATTACAGTGAAAGGATACAGAGCAAATCAGCAAAGGGAGAGATACATGGAAGATACGAGGTGCAAGCTTCCAAGGTCCTCTCCCAGCGGAGTCATCAGAACTTACCGAATACCTTCAGCATCACATTGTGACAGCACACGTGGGAAGTGTTGTTTACCAGGGAAGCGCATGAGAGATTCCGTGCCCAGGGCTTTCACTGAGGCTGGTCACACATCTGCATAGCAGATCTCAAATTCCAGGCTCCCAGAAGGAAAGCAGGTGTCCAACATGAACCATATTGTTTGCACAAGTAGTTTAGGTGCAATGAACCACTCTTACTAGTCAGGGAGTGGTGAGAACCCTCCTGAAATCCAGGTTCCCAGATACCAGGCAAGGGCCAGTCTTACAAGCACATCTTTCCAAGGATGGCAGTCTCAGGCCTGCTGTGTGAACCCTTTCCTGCCTGCCTCCCTTCTGCAGATCACTTTGGAGGACTACGAGCAGGCAGCCAAGAGCCTGGCCAAGGCCCTAATGATCCGGGAGAAATATGCAAGGCTCGCCTACCACCGCTTCCCGCGGATCACATCCCAGTACCTGGGTCATCCGCAGGCAGATACTACACCTCCGAAAGAGGGCCTTCCAGGTACGGCGCTCTGGCTGGAGGTTGGGTCCCAACTGGGGGGGACCGAGAGCTACTCGGGCTTTTTGCTGGCTTGATCTATTTCCCCTGATGGTATTTTAAGAGGACAGTGTTCTTGCATTGACTTCTCCCACACTGATGTTTGATGGTTCCCCCAAGGATTGATTGTATGTGTACTGTATGCCTCACCTGTGAAGAGCTGAACTGTTGAAGTTAAGAGAGAGAAGTGAAAGACAGTCCTTGTTCTTAGGAGTCCATCAGGGAGACAGGCAGTCTCATGTGGGATTTTTTTTTTTTTTTTTTTTTTTGAGATAGGGTCTTGCTCTGTTGCTCAGGCTGGCATGCAGTGGTGCAATCACTGCTCACTGCAGCCTTAATCTCCTGGGATCAAGCAATCCTACCACCTCAGCTTCTCGAGTAGCTGGTATCCAAAGGCACACACCACCACACCCAGCTAATTAAAAAAATATTATTATGTTTTGTAGAGATAGGGGTCTTACCATGTTGCCCAGGCTGGTCTCAAACTCCTGGACTCAAGTGATCCTCCTGCCCTGGCCTCCCAAAGTGCTGGGATTATAGACGTGAGCCACTGCGCCTGGCCTCATGTGGCATATTTAAAAGAATACAGACAGTAAATACCAAATTGGTGGTAGGGTGGATTGGGGAGGGAGCAGGAACAGAGGGCATGTTCCCTGGGAAGATGATGTAGGCTCTGGTGTCAAACACAGCTGCATTTGTATCTGGCCTCCATCAATTTCTTGGGATTTGGGGAAAGATATTTCTCTAAGCCTCACTTTGTAAAATGTAATCTATAAAATGGAAATGCAAATAATATCTATCTCCAAGAGCTGTCGTGAGGATTAAACAGGAGAATACATTTCAAGTACTCAGTTCAGTTCTGGCATCTAGTGAGTATTCAGTAAGTGGTAGCTGCATTTATGCTGCCGAGTTCAGGGAAGGGGAGATCCGAGAGGTCTGGGTGGTTTCCTCATGAAGCCTCACCGTGAAGGACCTAACAGCAGCAGGGGCGGTAATGAGGACAATAGGAAACCCCACTCCTGAAAGTTGGTGGTAGGGGGACACATAAGGGCCCTGGTGATCTCCATCAGTGCCTGGGACCCTGGCTGCCTCTGGGGGTAGCTGGTGGTGCCAAGTTGCCCCAGTCTCTGGCTCCCTTGAATTTCAAGTCCTGTACTTTGAACATCTGGGGCCCTAGGTAAATTTCAGCCCTTTGAGTCCATTTCCCTATCTGAGGGAAGTGGATCCTACCATCTCAGTTTTGGCAAAGACAGACAGAAATGACTGTCAAATGTGTACTTTACGTGGACAGAGGACCCCCGTGTTCTGGGCATGAGTATGGGGAAGAGGAGCAACTTCCGAGTGTGCAGGCTGTAGCTTTACCTGGAGCTTGAACTGCCTGCATCTCACAGACTGCTGCATGCATTAGGGCCTCCTGAGCTGGCCTGTGACCATACCTGATGGGGCACGTCCCTCTCCACCTCTGCCTGCATCAGCCCCTTTGTGGCTCCTTACATGTACTCTAGGGATGGTCTGTTCCTTCCAAGCACGGATGGAGGAGGCCCAGGCAGGTCACTCTGCCTTGGCAACTTCCTTTGATGCAGATCTTGAGGTTTGCTCCTGCCTATGCCGGCAGCTGAGCAGCTGATCCTGGATGGTGCCGACTGAGCTGCATGGAGTTGAAGCCTCCAGCTCTACTAATATTTAGCATCAATACATTCCTTAGGGACAGAGTTTATCAAGAGTCAGGAAAACTAATTATGAGAATAATAAGAATAATATCCTATAATTCATTATTTGTAGTGCATTACTCTTTATGAAGAATTTTCCTATACACACTATTGCAACCCTCACAGCAGCCAGTTAAGGCAGGGGGTGTTATCTTCAGATGAGGAGATAGGCTCAGAGAGGTAAAGGAGTTTGCTGAAAGTCTCACAGCAGGGAAATTGCATAGAGGAGTTTTCTGCCTCCTGTTGGCTAATTCTAACCTTAACCTATAGTGGTGGGGAGCAGATGGCTTTATCACTGGCATTCCCCGCTCTGAGAGAGACAAGTTCCCTATCCTTTGCTCCTTTGGGGAGGGAGTAGCTTCTTTAGCCCCTCAGCTGGCCTGGCCCAGGACACTTATTCCCACTGGGCAGTCCAGGTGCAATCTGTTCTCTTCCTGGGAGAAGATACCGCTGCCCTTCTTAATATTCCTGGGATCTCTGAAGTGCTGAGGAAAATGAAGCCCATTTCAGTTAAATTTTAAAAAATTGTTGAAGTGCTAGCCATGTGCCAGGGACTGTTCTAGACACGTAGCAGTAAACAGCACAAATTAAAGTCTCTGCCTGCATGGAGTTTCTATTGGAGTGGAGAAGATGTCATATCTGAAATAAAGAAGTGACATGGTTTGACATGGTGGTAAGTGCTGGGAAGGAAGCAGGGAAGAGCACATCGGATGCAGGGCCGGTGTGGGGTTGGATTTTGGGCAGGAAGACCAGGGCAGGCCTCCATGTCTTTTGAGCCCATAGAGGGGCACTTTGCCATCCCTCAATCCTGTTTTGCAGACTTCCACCCTCCTCCACTGCCCCAGGAAGACCCCTACTGCCTGGACGATGCACCCCCCAACCTGGATTACTTGGTCCACATGCAGGGGGGCATTCTCTTCGTGTATGATAACAAGAAGATGCTGGAGCGCCAGGAACCGCACAGCCTGCCCTACCCTGACCTGGAGACGTACACGGTGGACATGAGCCACATTCTGGCTCTCATCACTGATGGCCCCACGTAAGCCAGCTTCTCCGCAGCTGCCTCTCTTTGCACAGGTGCTGTTCTGTAGGAAGGAGATAAGAAAGGCCTTACCCCTCTGCCCTGGGGTCCTCTGTACTTAAAGCATCCCAGAAAGAGTGTGGTTTCTCCTTTCCTCAGTGCTTTGTGGGTTTCTGCAACAGTTTTCCTTCATAGACTGGCATAGCCTTAGACTTGGTAGTCCCTGTCCCCACCTCCTTTTCTTTTTGAGACAGCATCTTGCTCTGTTGCCCAGGCTGGGGTGCAGTGGTATGATCTTGGCTCACTGCAGCCTCTGCCTCCTGGGTTGAAATGATTCTCTTGCCTCAGCCTCCCAAGTAGCTGGGACTACAGGCAAGTGTCACCATGGCTAATTTTTATATTTTTAGTAGAGACAGGAGTTTCACCATGTTGCCTAGGCTGGTCTCAAACTCCAGAGCTCAGGTAATACACCCAACTCAGCCTTCCAAAGTGCTGGGATTATGGGTGTAAGCCACCATGCCCGGCCTCCTTGTCCCTTCTGCATGCATAGTGTGGAGCCTCTGCTTGCTGGTGGCCACCCAGGTGCCTCTGAATGTCTGTCATCCGTCTCCCCAGGCAGGACAGCAGCCTTGCAGAGAGTTACCAGCCCAGAGCATATCTGTATTTGGTGAGGAGTGATGAAGACATTGCTTCAGGCCTTGGATTTTCTGGGTTTCTGGAGAGGAGCATGCAGCGAGCCTGGGGAACTTTGCTCATGGGCATGATGCCCCATGATGCTTGTGGGCTTGGCTCCAGCTAACCTGGTGGGCAGCCATCTTTCTGAATTTGGCCCCCTCACTTCTTGGTGGGCACTTAGGCTGATCAGTAATGCCCGGACCCAGTAAGCCTCAGAGTGGCTGTGCTGGGAGTGGGAGTCTGGGTGAGGGGAGGTGCTGGTCATTCCTGAGGACCTTCTCTCTGGTTTTCTGGGAATCCTGTGATGCCAGTCTCCAAAGTGGCATAGTGAGCCCAAGGTTGATGGGCAGCATGACTCTTAGTCCTCCCTGATCTGAGGGCAGGACTAAGGCATGGGAAGGGCAGGGCGGTTCCTCGGAGGCTGTCCTCAGCCAGGTGTGCAGGCAGTGGCTGTCCCATCTAGGGGGTTGTGAGGATCCTGCCTGGGGAGAGAGATTGAGTGAGGCGGCGTTTAAACTCCCTTCTGACTCTGAGGCTGTCCTGTGCTCCATCCACTCTGGGGCTTGTCTGGGCAGATGGCTGACTGTGCCGTTGCAGCACTGACAGATGCTCTTATGGAAGTCTACGTGATTAGATGCCAAGGAAGCTGCTGTTTGTTCTGGGGGCACAAGGAAGCAGGGTAGCATGAATTGTGGTTGAAGGTTCTGTGTGGCTGTGGATGCAGGTGTGTGGCTAGGCACCTGGGCTGGGTGTGGGCTGGTGGTTGGCCACAGCAGTGAGCATCCCCATCCCCAGTGGCCTTTACTGGCTGAGAAATCATAAAAACCCCTTCTCTGAGTTGGTGGGAATCTGGGGGCATCAGTCCTTACAGAGATTTCTGTCTTGGTAACAAATATCCCTACAGTCCCAACCCGCCCATGATGCAAAACATCCTCTTGTCGTGAAGCCTCAGAGTTGAGAGGTCCTTGGGCCATGGCCATTAGGTCAGGGGGCTGGTTCCTCTGCAACCCAAGGCGGGCAGGTCATGCCTTGGAGTTTGACTGTGTTATCAGTCCTCCGGGCAACAAATTCCTTCTTCAAGGAATGACAAGTGGCTGAGGATAGAAAAGAGGAAGGAAAGGAGGGGATGAAGGAGGGAGACCTCCACTGAGCATCCACTGTGCTTGGAGCCAGGCCCTTTCTCAGGCGTAAACCAGTTTAACCCTTACTTCAGCCTTGGGTGTTACCACCTGATATTTACTCATGGGAAATGGAGGCTTGCGGTTAATTCCCTAAACACATAAACTAGAAGTCAAAACACCTGTATGAGGTCCCAGAGCTGGCCTGCTATTGCCCCATCTCCTGACTCTCCACTGACTTTATAGAGTCTGTGGTGTGACTCAACAGTTCAGCAGGGTCTGCAGAAAACCGGAACCTCCTCATTCCACACTGCTTCATCCTGACCCTTCCAGCCAGGGTTGGCCCCTGCAGATGCTGGGGGCCTCCAAACTGGAGAGCTCGATGTGACTTCTGCTCAACTGTGGTCTCTCCCCATCTCCAACTTTCAGGAAAACCTATTGTCACCGACGACTGAACTTTCTGGAATCCAAGTTCAGCCTTCATGAGATGTTAAACGAAATGTCTGAGTTCAAAGAGTTGAAGAGTAACCCCCACCGGGACTTCTATAACGTGAGAAAGGTGCGTTAGGGGCCAGTGTTCACAGCTGCCCTTCCCGGTCCCCCTCCCAGCCCATGGGATGCCCTGAGCCAGTCTGAGGTTTGTCCCCTGTGAGAACGTCAGGGCTCCTGGCTAAGGGCGGCCTTCGTGGCCAGAGGGGTATGAAGTATACATGCAGAAGGAAGATGGGTGAGTTACGTTTGTGTCAGGCTGGGTCTCAGACAGCACTTGAATCACTCTAGGTGGAAACCATTGTACTCATTGTATATCTGTTGGGATGTGCCCTCTTCCTTGGAAAATAGGGCACAGCCTATTAATTGGTCATAAAAGTTGAGCACAGCCTACTTTTAAGGTAGGGTATGTATTAGAGTCATCAAGGAAAGACACAGCTGTAAAGATCTCTTTGGTCCCCTCCTTGTGTCCACGTGTTCTCATTGTTCAGCTCCCTTATGAGTGAGAACATGCAGTGTTTGGTTTCTCTGTTCCTGTGTTAGTTTGCTGAGGATGATGGCTTCCAGCTGGGCTTAATACCTAGGTGATAGGTTGATAGGTGCAGCAAACTACCATGGCACACATTTACCTATGTAACAAACCGGCATGTTCTGCACATGTATCCTGGAACTTAAAGTAAAATAAATAAGCTAATAAAATAAAATTTAAATTCCCTGAAAAAAAAAAATCTCTCTGGAGTTGGGAGTTTGTGGTTTTGCATCCTTCAGGATCATGTGGATTTAAAGAAAAGTCTCTGATATGCTCAGATGTCTGCCTCTCTTCTCCCACCGAGGGGATGGCAGCCTTGCCTGGGGCTCCTGGCAGTCTTCGCCTGCAGGGGCTGCAGCTGTGGTAGGAGTGAAGGTTAAATGATCGTGGCCCCAGCCTTTCTATTCTCTTCTGCTGAAGCGCGGTGCAATGAGGCACAGGGTCAGTGCTAGGCAGGGGGCGTTTGATGGTGAGCAAGAGTCACTTCCTGTCAACCAGGTGGTTTGAGGGAGAGGCCAGAACTGAGCTGACTTAGAGTGAGTAGGAGCTTGCCAGGCAGAGGGTGTGGTAGGGGAATAGAAGTGGTGGCATTCCAGGTAGAGGCACGTGATGTGCAAATGTCAGGAGGGAGGGATGATCTGAGAGAGTCAGAACAGTGCGTTGACGTAACTGCAAGCAGTGCAGTGTGGCTGGAGCTCAGTCATCGGGAGCAGGGAGCAGTGGGTTGTGGGGAGAGTAAGGCTGCAGATATGTGGGGAGGTCCTGGATCATGCAGGGGCTATAGGTTTCCCACAGAAGGCAGGGAGGTGGGCTGGGGTGTGGTGGTGAGCTGGGAGAGAAGCTCCTTGGGGAAGAGTGGGCATCAGGCTTTTCTTGGAGGAGGGATGGCCGAAGCTGAATGGAGTCACAGTGGGGTTGTCATCTCCACAGGAGCTCTGTCTCAGCTGGGACCTCCTGGGGACTTCCTCTTTTTGGGGTCAGCTTTGATAAGGGAGGATAGGCCAGGGGAGGATGTGGCTCCTCTGGGAAAGCCCAGCTCTAGGCTCCCTGACCTCCTGACTGGGAGCACTCAGCAGTGCAGATGGAAGACCATATCTGGAGGCCCTAAGCCCACTTCTGTTACCCGTCAGGGGGTCCAACACAGACTCCCACTTGGATGGGATCAAGAGCTTTAAGAAGGGTTTGGCTTCAGCTCATGCACCCTGAGAGGCTTACGGAAGTGTCTTGGCGATTTCCAGGCAGAAGTGAAAGGTGTTTTAGACACCACTTACGTGGGCACCCTGGCATTTTTACCTTCGAGCACCATTTGTTCCTTCTCTGTGAGCCTTAGGTGTTCAGACAGGTGGATGTCTCTATCACTATGTGAACGCCTCTCAGCCCTGCCAAAAGAACTTCACATGCCTAGCACATGCCCAGGCCCATGTCCAAAGAAACGCCTCTCCCAGCCCGTTGCAGTCCTGTCCCGCGCATACGTGAATGCCCTGGGCTTACCTGCTTCCTGCCGCCTGGGGCCAAGGTGTTCTTACTGACTGTGCTGGCACTGACACTGTTTGCTTCTAAGGTGGGGCCCCCGTGGGTGTTCCTGGGTCTACCAACCACTCTGTGGTCACAACATGAGAAAGAGTCCTGGTGTGGGGCTAGGGTAACAAATCAGAGCCTATCCCCAGGGTTCTCCTGCAGTCTTAGGGTTAATGTTTTCTCTGGACAGAGACGACCTTGATACCTATGACACAGTGGCCTGTTCTTAGGCACCATAGTCAGTCCATAAACATGGGTGCAGGTCTGCTATGAGCCAGGCCTGTGCCCGCCCCTGGGTGCTGCCTACTTGATAGCACTCTCTTTTTTTGTTTTTTTTTTTTTGAGATGAAGTTTTGCTCTTGTCGCTGGAGTGCAGTGGTGCAATCTCGGCTCACTGCAACCTCCACCTCCTGGGTTCAAGCGATTCTCCTGCTTCAGCCTCCCTAGTAGCTGGGATTATAGGTGACTGGCACCACACCTGGCTAATTTTTGTATTTTTAGTAGAAATGGGGTTTTGCCATATTGCCCAGGCTGGTCCTGAACTCCTAGCCTCAGGTGATCTGCCTGCCTTGGCCTCCCAAAGTGCTGAGATTACAGGCATGAGCCACCACACTTGGCCTTGACAGCACTCTCATAGCCTGTACTACGGGGAGGAGAGCTGCTTTCTAAAATCCAGAACGGGCTGGATGGTGGCCTCCATCTGTCTAAAGCGGCTGTTGGTGTCCCGGGGCAGACCAGGGCTGTGGTCTGAGGCAGGAGCTGTGACGTGGCCGTGGATCTGTGTGGGTGGTGTCTGTGAAGGCACCCGTCACATTGCAGCAGGTGAAGGGCTGAGATACCCTGAGGCCCAGCCAGCAGGACTATGTGACCGAGACACTTGTTTTCTATGCAGAAGCAAGGTAGAAGGGCTGAGTGTGTTTGCTGCTTGGGAATTGGGTAGAAATAGGTGATGTCTACTGTGGTTTAAGTGTCATGTTAAGAATAGCAAATAGGTTTTATCTTCTATACTAAACCTGACCAATTAGGGGTAGTTACCAGAGGCCACTCCTAAAGCTTAGTGAAAAGAGTGCTGTCCTCGATGATCGATGCCTGCCATGGTTATGGAAATGGTCAGTGTTGGCTTAGGTCCCAAGTTTGGAAACTCTGCTCTTTGTTTACATCTGAATCTTAGGTGAACATGGGGAATGCACTTAGATCCTCTGGTGAATTGAAAACACTGACCTCCAATGACCTTCAATTATTTTGTTCCTAAAATAATCACCCTTGAGATTCTGAAGTTTGGATGGGGTGCTTCCTGGATTGTCCAGTTGTTTTCCTCATTTATCTTGTGACTCACGGGGGTAAGGATAGGCTGACCCCCCCTGTGGTGTGTCATTGGTAAGCTAGAGAACAGGACCAGAAAGCCCAGAATCCGCTGAGTCATGCCGAGTTCGTTGCACCAAGCTGTGTCCAGCTGAGCTGAGCTAGGCTGACCTTCTCTTGTGCATCCCACGTGAGCCCAGCCTCATCTCTGAGGAGCCTGGATTTTGGGGATGTTTCAGTTTTCTGCTTTGTTTTGTTTCCCCAATGTCCAGTGGTCTGTCTTTCTGGTAAAAATGGCAAGATTAATGGCAGGAAGGACCCTGATGAGTGAGGGCTGTGGCTAATGACATGGACTGGCTGGCATATTGCTCACAGAGGTCCAGTGGATCAAATATCTGGTTTGGCATGACTTGGAGATGCTCAGCCAGCCGTGGACAGCATTCCCTGCCCTGAGGTCAGCCACCTCCTCACCCCAGCCCAGGCTGAGCGCCCAGTCGGCCGCAACAGTAGCTCCAGAGTGTGGTCTAATGGCTGTCAGCAGCCTGGCCTGTGAGGCTGCTGTCGTCCTCCCCGGGAGCTCCCGTAGGTCCCTTGGGCTCAGGGAGGGGGAGCCAGTTTGCCCACAGTGACTTCAGGCCATCCCTCAGCTTAGCTGGGGCTTCATTTCTTAGGGCTTATGGCTGTCCTGTGAGTGAAGCACAGTGAAAAGGGTGAGTGGGGATGAGGGATGGGGACATGGGTAGGATCCAGGTAATATTAGCAGAGCCCTCATCCTAAGATTAATGAAGAGGGTTCAGTAACAGAATCAAATTACATTTTAAAAATCCCTTCTAGCTTCTGTGTATGGAGAATGAATTGAACCAGAGCACAAGAAAAAGGAACAAGACCAGTTAGGAGGTCACTGTGAATTCAGGCCTGAGAATATGCAGGCTTGAACTCCCGTGGTGGCAGTGGGGTTGGAGAATATTGTATGGATTTGACAACCATTGGAAGGCAGAATTGATGAGACTCACTGAGGGAAGGGAGTAGTAGGAAGGCCAAGGATGACTCCCAGTTTTTCAACGTGACCAACTGGATTCAGGACACTCCATTTCCTGGGATTCCAGAATCTGGGAGACAATCATCAGGCTTGAGCTGGGGTCAGAGATGAAGAGTCCACTTTTGGATATATTAAGTTTGAACTGCCTTTGGGTTATCCAGATAGAGATGTCAAGCAGGCAGTAGTATATACAGTTCTGGAGCTTTTGGCTGGTGACATAAATTTGGGAATTGGTATAAGTAAAATAATTAAATACACAGAAATGGAACAGATCACCTTTGGAGAGAGTTTATAGTGAGAGGACAAGAGAGCCCAGGACCAGGCATCAAGAAATTCCATTATTAAGAGGTCTGGTAGTGAGGATGAGCTGACTAAGGAGGCTGAAAAGGAGAGGACAGAGATGCAAGGGGTCAGTCTGGTATCACAGGACTTAGCACGATATAGAGGATGTATTTCGAGATCTTGCTGGGCTCCTTCTGCAAAGGCGCCTTCTGCAAAAAACTGCCTTTCCCTGCAATGTGGGGAGAAGTCTAAGCTGACTGTTCATTTCCACTTTTTAGGATTTGCTCTAAGATCTTTGGCCTTGGGCCCCACGGCTTGAGTCCATATGTTGGCTTAGGGTCACTAGAGTGGCTTCCAGTAGAGTGGCTTCTTCTTGGGAGTTGGACGCCCTGGAGTTTGGGTGAGGTGTAACTAGTCAAGGAAGGGTATGTTTGGGGGTTGGCCTCTAGTGTCTGTTCTCATTCATTCCCACTTGGAGGTTTGCTTTGGGAATGCTCTGAGGGTTCTGAGAGGGATCAATGGGAAGAGTGGGATTTGATGGGCCCTCAGAGTTATCACTGAAACCATGAGAACCTGTCGCACCTCTTAATTTGTTCATTCATTCATCCGTTGGTTCGACTTTGTACTAGGCTCTGGGGTAGGTGCTGAAGACTTAGAGGCATCAAACATGGCCTTTGTCCTTGAGGAGCTCCCAGTCTAGTGAAAGAGTAGACACACAGACATTAGAGTGATCAGGAGGGTCTGCACAGCAATGGGATGCCTGTGCCAGGTTTTGAGGTTGGGCGAGTGAAAGAATATTCAGTTGTGCTTGAAGGAACAAGGTTGGCTCCCAAATGGAGGAGGTTGTGGGAAATTTCTAGGTGGATGAGATGGTGGAGAGAAAGTAGGGCATTCCAGACTGAAGAAACACATAGGCAAAGTGATACAGTGTACTGTACCTCGGTGTCTTGTGTACCCGTAAGTGGTTTGTCATGGCTGTAGCACAGAATGGGGCAGTGGCAAGGCGAGAGTTAAGGCTTGAAATAAGCCTTGAATCCCAGGCCAAGGCACTTGGGCTATATCTTGAGGCTGATGGGCCCACAGGTCATTTGTTGACTGGGGAATGGCCTGATCCAATCTGCATTTTAAAAAGATTTCCTGGTGCCGTAAGGAGGTGGAATGGGCAGCAAGGCTGAAAGGGAGGGATGCCGGTTTCGAAGTCTGAGGAGAAACGCGGAGTGGGATCCAGGCATTGGTGGGGCCGCCCCGATGGCCCACGAGGTGCTGGGGTTCTGTGCACATTAAGGGTTGGATGTCTTAACTCTTGTTGCTAGGGGAGGTGGCCTGACTCGGCCTGGTGGGTGCTGTGTTCCAGGTGGACACGCACATCCATGCGGCTGCCTGCATGAACCAAAAGCATCTGCTGCGCTTCATCAAGCACACGTACCAGACGGAGCCTGACAGGACTGTGGCGGAGAAGCGGGGCCAGAAGATCACCCTGCGGCAGGTGTTTGACAGCCTGCACATGGACCCCTATGACCTCACTGTGGACTCGCTGGATGTCCACGCGGTGAGTGAGCTTCCGCTCCAGTGCTGCCAGCAGACAGCAGCCCTGGCTGGGGACTCAGCCCCCTGGAAAGCCACCGTGATTGTGCTTGCGGGGAGGCGCTATGGAAGCAACTCTTTCTCTTCTGACTAAGAGATCATGTGGCCTCAGAGAATAACAGGTCTGGGGCAGCCATAGGACAGGGAAAGAGGGTGTGTGGCTTGGGGCCCGACAGGTCTAAGCACTAATCCCACTCCTGCCACTTAGGAGTTTTGTGCCCTTAGGCAACTCACAGAAGCTTTTATTTCCTTGCCTATAAAATGGTGACAGCCATGTGCCTTCTTAACTTTAAAAAAAATATTGAAACACTAAATGATGATGTAACTGCTATGGAAAACAGTATGGTAGTTCCTAAGAAAGTTAAGTATAGAATTACCTATGCCTCAGCAATTCTCTTCTAGGTATATACCCAAAAGAACTGAAAGCAGGAACTTGAACAGATACTCACATACCAATGTTCATAGCAGTATTATTCATAGCAGCCAACAGATAGAAACAGCCCGTGTTCATCAACAGATGAATGGGTAAACAAAATGTGGTATATCCATACCATGGAATATCATTCAGCCATAAGAAGGAGTAAAGTACTGATACATGCAACAACCATCAATGAACTTTTCAAAAGATTACACTAAATCGAAGCCAGACTCCAAAGGACAAATATCATGTGATTCCACTGATATAAGGTACCTAGAATAGGCAAATTCATAGAAATAGAAAGGAGAATAGAAGTTACGAGGGGCAGGCGAGAGGAAGGCACGGGGAGTTAGTTTAGTGGGTACAGACTTTGTTTGGGATGATAAAAAAGTTCTGGAAATGGTTAGTGGTGATGGTTGCACACCAGTGTCAATGTACTTAAAGCCACTGGAACTGTACAGTTAAAAATGGTTGAAATGGTAAATGTTGTGTTGTGCATGCTTTACTAGAACAAAAAAAAACCTTTGTTAAACAGAACATTGAATGATATAATATGGAGAAAGTGCTTTACAAAATGTGAGCAGTGATAGGGAATGCTCTGTTATTCAATGGTCCAGCCTCTCTGCTCACTAAGCCAGCTGTGTCCCGAGCTGAGCTGTGGTGACTTGCAGATGGGGCCCCTGCTGTTCCTTCACAGGGGGCCTTACCAAAGGATCCCAGGCTGACCGAGTGAGGATACATGGTCCTGGTTCCCAGGAGTTTCTAAGGTTTCATGCAAGAATTGACATAGAAGATGTCTTTCGGTGTGGCCATACAGAAGGCCATCTCGTAAAGTTCTAGAGAGGGGAATGTGCGTGGTGGCTGCAGAATGATGCATCGATTGGTGTGGTCTCCTCCCGCAGGGCCGGCAGACATTCCACCGCTTTGACAAGTTCAACTCCAAATACAACCCTGTGGGGGCCAGTGAGCTGCGTGACCTGTATTTGAAAACTGAAAACTATCTGGGAGGAGAGTACTTTGCTCGGATGGTCAAGGTGAGTGAACCCTCAGTCTCTCTAAGGCCTCTCAGGTGCCTGCCAACATCTGCCTTCAGAGAGTGGGGGCCCTGTGTGCCCCTGGCTCCTTTCCCTCCCTTTGTCCATCATCAACTCAGGGAAGGGTGAGGTGCCCAGGTGCCCAGTGCTGTGGCCTTCAGAGGGTGGGGGCCTTGTGTGTCCCTGGCCCCTTCCCCTCCCTCTGTCCACCATCAACTCAGGCAAGGGTGAGGTGCCCAGGTGCCCAGTGCTGTGGCCTGGCTGCCTGTTCCAGGCAGTGCTGCATGTGCCAACTGCAGGGAAGAGGAGGGAAGGGTATCCACCTTGGATGAGCTCACAGTACCTGGCCTGTCTTTCCTGTCTCTGCAGCATGAACCTGGCTGGGTGCAGATGAGCTCCATGTGGAGATGCTTCTGCTGTGGCCTGGTTCTGCAGACCCAAGGCCTTCCTCCCCAGAGGGAGCCTCTGCTAAAGTGGAACAAGAGCTTACAGGAGCAGGCAGCCCTGGGGATTTAGATCAGTGCTTCCAGACTGGGAACAAGGTGGCTGGGGGAGCCACAGGACCCTGCTGGTGACGGAGAGTGAGGGTCTCCTATGTAGCTGGGATGCACTGGGGCTGACCCAAGCTCTTCTTGTGCCAGGAGGTTGCCCGGGAGCTGGAGGAGAGCAAGTACCAGTACTCAGAGCCACGGCTCTCCATCTACGGCCGCAGTCCCGAGGAGTGGCCCAACCTGGCCCGCTGGTTCATCCAGCACAAGGTCTACTCTCCCAACATGCGCTGGATCATCCAGGTGCCCCGGATCTAGTAAGTCAGGTGGCCCCGCTATCTGCCTTGTGCCCTACGGAGGTGACAGTCTGTCCCTCGTGGGCTGCTGAATCTGCACTCCTGAGGGGTAGGGCCTGTTCTGGTGCCAGCTTAGGCTTGTCCTTTCCAGGGATTTTTCCATAGAAGGAGTGATGAGCAAAGATGTCTGCACGATACTATAACTCTTTTCTTTTTTTTTGAAACAGAGTCTTACTCTGTCACCCAGGCTCTGAGTGTAGTGGTGTGATCTCGGCTCACTGCAACCTCCACCTCCTTGGTTCAAGCAATTTTTTGCCTCAGCCTGCCCGAGTAGCGGGGATTACAGACACCCACCACCGCGTCTGGCTAATTTTTGTATTTTTAGTAGAGATGGGGTTTCACCATCTTGGCCAGGCTGGTCTTGAACTCCTGATCTCGTGATCCACCTGCCTCAGCCTCCCAAAATGCTGGGATTACAGGTGTGAGCCACTGCATCCGGCCGACACTAGAACTCTTGATCTTTGAAAAATATAGAAGTGCAAAAGCCCTGGGGGAACTACCACCCTCGCCTTCTTCTCATTGTGGGTTGAGGATGGATTGTCCTTTTGGTGAGACCCGGAGTATGGGGAGAGCTGGTAGTGGTCTACATTGCTGGCCCTCTCCCTGGATATCACTCAGATGACTGCTGTCCTCTCCAGGTGGCTGGGCAGGGTGGAGCCCATGGCTCCAGGATGGACTGGGGTATGTGGTTTAGGGAAACAGAGCTGAGTAACAGAATGTTTGGGTCACTGGGAGTTTGAGGACTCATATCTCAGCCTCTTGGTCAGCCAGAATGCCACCATCCCACTCCCAGTGGCTTCTGACTTGAGAAAGTGCTCTGATGGGCGTGGGTAGGTGTGGAGCTTGCAAACCAAGGCAGGGTATTGCAGACATTGCTGGGAGAGGAGGAGAGAGGAGGGATCTGTGTTCAGGCCACATCTGACTTGACTCTGGGTGTTTGATGGGGACACAGGGTGCCTGAGGAAGTGACTGGGGCTGGTCTCTGACAGGGCAGCGGGCTGTTGGATCCACCTGATAAGCGAGTCTTTGCTGTCCCCTAGTGACATATTTAGGTCAAAGAAGCTGCTGCCAAACTTTGGGAAGATGCTGGAGAACATCTTCCTGCCCCTTTTCGAGGCTACAATCAACCCCCAAGATCATCGAGAGCTTCACCTCTTCCTTAAATACGTAAGTGTGGGTGGTACCCCAGGCAGGGCTCGTAGTGGCAGAGGCAGGAATGGATTCGCTGTGAGCTGGGTCAGGTTTGCTCCCGCCCTTCACCGAGGTATCTCAGGTCCTGCCACCTGTGATCCAGGCATGGGGTCACCAGCCCCAAGAAGCTGGATTTCTAAAAAGTCCCCTTCCCCTCAGGGGCAGCTCTGGGAGTCGTGGGTGGCAGGGTGGGGGGGTCTCAGGGCAGGCCTTTCCAGAGAGGAAGGCAACAGTGGACAAAGACTGGGAACTCAGTTCCTGCCAGGTAGGGCTGGAAAGGCTGGATCTAGCCCCCGACAGCACCAAGCAGCAGCCTCAGGGTTTTTTTTTTTTTTTTTTTTTTTTAGAAATGCAAACACTTTAATTCACCTGCTTTACCAGCAACAAAGGTCCTCACACCATGTGTGATTAAGTACAAACCCCCAAAACGTATTTCCTTTCCAGGTTCAGTTAGTTGTAGGAGAAGGAGAGGAGCAGTCTGGGAGAGACTTAACCAGGGAGAGAGGGAGAGGGGGCGGGAGCCAGTCCCTCCCTCTGATGCCTGGCATCCAGGGGTTATCAGATGGTGATACAGGCCAGTGCCCGGTGATGGATGACTTACTTTCTACAGGGAGAGGCGCAGTGGGGAGCCCGAGGGCTGGGGCACGGGGGAAGGATTGAGTCTGTGTGCCCAGAAAGTGATTGGACAAGCTGAGGGACATCATCGAATTTATGTTTTAGACAAACATATTCTGGCTGTTGTGTGGAGATGGCCCAGAAGAGAAGGTAGCTGGAGGTGGGGGCAAGGGTGAGAGTCAGGGGCCTGCCTGGGGACAGGAGGGGAGCTTGACCCAGTGGAAACAGCTCACACTTGTGTGTGCTTCTGCCTGGCCTGGTCAGACGCCACGATGTGATCTCACCTAAGCCTCACAATTACCCCATTACTATCACCATTTTGTTGTTAACAATAAGCAGAATTATTATGTGCTTGGTGTGTGTTGGACACGGTGTTAAGTGCTCTCCCTGGATTATCTCATTTAATCCTCGCCAAAGCCCTGTGAAGCTGCTAGCTCCAATTGACACACAAGGAAATTAAAACAGATCATAAAGCTAAAAGTGGCAGAGCTGGAATGCGTGTCCAGGCAGGCTGACTCCAGTGATGGGCCCTGAACCCCTATTCTATGTTGCCTCCCAAGTGAGAACAGTGAGGTGCACAGCAGCTACCAGCTTGTGTCTCTGAGGTGTGGCAGTGCAGGGACTCTGCACAGAGTGTGGGGTTTGGTGAGAAGGGGTGGGTGTAGACCTGGCAGGACCTGGACAGAGACTGAAGGAGGCATTGGGGGGAGTCTAGGATGCCTCCCAGGTGCCTGGCTTTGCAGGAACATGGATGGCGCACTGTTTGAAGGTTGCTGCCAGCAGTGGAAGAAGAGCAGGTGTGGGGAGGAGGAGGAGCAGGTGGAGGAGACAACGTATTTTGCGCCCGAGGCTGTGGGAGATGCAGTGGTGAGGCCCTGCTTCAGCTGGATAGAGCTCAGAAGAGAGGCTAAAGTTATCCCCATGCCAGGCCCCAGAAAGTTTGGGTGAAGTATGGGGCTAGTAAGCACAAAGCAGAGCTCACGGTCCTCCCTGGCCCCCCAAACCCGTCTAGGGCGTGCTTAGGGTCATAGCAGGGACCCTGTCATTTCCTTTGACACACAGGGCTCTGTGACATGGAAGATTCTGGCCATGACCCTCATGCTGCCTTGCTCCTCTGGGCCCTTGCTGCCCCCAGTAGGAACAGGAGAAGCCGGCAGACCTGGCTGGGGCCTGGGGCCTGGGCTGGGAGCCCCCCAGTTTGGGCCAGTTGTGGATTAAGGGGGACAGTCTCTTTCTCCCATCTGCTATTCAGAGGCCCCTTTCCAAAGCACTGCCGTGGCCTGGTAGCAAGCCTCCCCTCTGCGCTGAGAGCCCGCACCCTCCATGCATGTGGTCTTGGTTGGGGATGACCTCTGGGATCAGCCAGAAGGCTCCAGTGACTCGGGAGGGGCCCTCAGGGGTCTCAGCCAAGGTAGAACTGCAGTGGAAGGGTGCGGGTTTCCTGAGGCTACTCAGACCCATCTCAGAGGGCAGCTCCCAGTGGAGATCGGAGAGCAGAGCTGCCTCCCAGGAGCCACGGCTTAGCCCAGCAAGGACCCTCTTGTCTGTCTGTGAGGCAGCTGGGTGGTTTCTCCTGGGTTCACCTGGACATGCCCTAGGGTATCCTCCAACTACAGCCCCAAAGAGTGCAGACCCAGAGCCCAGAACCATTTTTTTTTTTTTTTTTCAGACGGAGTCTTGCTCCCAGTCTGGATTGCACCCAGTCTGGAATGCAGTGGTGCAATCTCGGCTCACTGCAACCTCCACCTCTTGGGTTCAAGCAATTCTTCTGCCTCAGCCTCTTAGTAGCTGGGATTACAGATGTGTGCCACCATGCCTGGCTAATTTTTGTGGTTTTTTTTTTTAGTAGAGACTTGGTTTCACCATGTTGGGCAGGCTGGCCTTGAACTCCTGACCTCGTGATCTGCCCGCCTCGGCCTCCCAAAGTGCTGGGATTACAGGTGTGAGCCACCGTGCCTGGCCGAACCTGGTTTCTTGAGCGATTTTCTTAGTTCCCTTGGCCCTGGTTTACTCAACTGTAAAATGGGGCTGGCAGCCAAGCCCTCCCTCCTGGGTTGCTCTGAGTATGAATGAACTGATGCGAGTGAAGTGCTTCGAGCAGGGCCTGATGCATGATGTGTACTAGGACCCTTACCCCTCACAGCTTGTCGCTGCTGCTGATGGCAGTTACTGCTGCTCCCTGCAGGCTGACCTTGGCACGGCAGAGGGGCAGGTGGTGGGCATGGCTGTCTCACCCTTCACCTGGCTTGGCAGTTTCCCCCACTGTCACCACCACCACACAGGGGCTTGGCACTCTCCTGTCTCACCTCCAGAGTACCTATGGATGCTCCGAAGGGGCAGAACTTGGTGTTGCACCCACTTTTCATCCCTGGGAGGAATGTGGCCTCAGCTAGGCTAAGGGTCCCCAGCTGAGGTGTGAACCTGAGGGGTCCAGACCCCCAGGCCTCTGGCAGCTATGAGCCCCGGGAGGCTGAGCCGAGACTGAGTCCTGGTCCTGCCTTGGCCTGGTGCTCAGGACCTCTCCTCCTGCCCAGGTGACGGGGTTCGACAGCGTGGATGATGAGTCCAAGCACAGCGACCACATGTTTTCTGACAAGAGTCCGAGCCCAGACGTCTGGACCAGTGAGCAGAACCCACCCTACAGCTACTACCTGTACTACATGTATGCCAACATCATGGTGCTCAACAACCTCCGCAGGTGCGTGAGGCCTGCCCTTGCACACGCTTGGGTTCATGTGTTAGCATGTGCACACATGCACACACTCATGCATGTGATCCTTATGTCCGTGTGCACCTGAACCAACATGCATGTCCATGTGCCCACATACCTCAAAACACACAGCACTTTCCAGCCTGCTATATGAGGCATGTCTCCACATGATCACACACATGCAAACATGCCTGCCATAACACACATACCAGTACAGACATATGTCATGTACAGTATGCAATGCAGCCACAGTCCACACGTGTCTACATGTTTATATGTACACACACCAGTGCATACTCCGTGTGTACCTGTACATCCCTGAGATAACAGAAGCATAGGACATGCTATCACACATGCACGTTCACTTACTGCCACACCAACAATGTCCACATGTGCATATTTTCGTTCAGCAAATCACTGGCATGCGATAGGCACTACCCTGGGCACTGGACAAATAACAGGGAAAAAAACAGACTAAATCCATGCATGCCCTTACAGGCAGAGGTCTAACAGGCAGAGGCTCCCACCAATATGCACACAGATGAGGCACATGTGGCCAGGAGTTAGCTACCCAGGGCAGCAGGACACCGAGCCATTCCCTTCCCTACAAGTCTTGCATCCCTCTTTCCCCTGCTGGGCCCTGGGTCCTCTCTAGCTCAGCCTAAACTGGTGCTAGTTGGTGGGTGTGGAGGTTTTGAATGGGGTCCTGAGTGAAAGAAATGGCCTGGCAGGGTGGAGGCAGTCCTGGGCTGAGCTTTTGGAGATGGGGGCTCTGGTTCTGGCTTTCCCACTGACCTGTTCAGTGGCATGGAGCATAGACTTCACTCTCCGGGCCTTGGTTTGCTCATTTCCCTAACACAGAGGTCAGACTCCATGGTTTCTCATGGCCTTCCCTGCCCTGGAGTTCTACGAATGCAGGACACAAGGCCAGGAGAGGAAGACAGGAGAGTGGCTGGAGGGCACAGCAGGGCCTCTTTCTACCGTGAGGCCCACTCTCTGCCCGTAGAGGTGATGCTTCTTGGTTCTAAGGGGTCCCAGGGCCTGGGCCTCTGCATTTTAGGAGAGGTAGTTTCCAGGGTGCACTGGGTCAGCACAGCTGACCATAGGTGGTCATTCCTCCTGGAGCTGACCCTGAGCTGAGGCTGTAGGCCACAGGCAGTGCCAACTGGGGGGGCCTTCCTGATTCGGGGCCCCTTCTCTTACAGGGAGCGCGGCCTGAGCACGTTCCTGTTCCGGCCGCACTGTGGGGAGGCCGGCTCCATCACCCACCTGGTGTCTGCCTTCCTCACTGCTGACAACATTTCCCATGGGCTGCTCCTTAAGAAGGTAAACAGGCCACTCGGGAGCCTGCCCTGAGTGACTGCCCTGCCTTGGGCTCCTGGGAGGCTCGGCCAGTGAGGCCAGAAGGCTGGGCCCTCTTCTGGGCTGGGATATCTGTCCTTATCTTGGTTTTATTTTTAATTATGAAAGTAATGTAATCAAACTCATCACAATTTCGATTTTCCAAAAACTGGAGAAATGAAAAAAAGCCAGCCCTTATTGCTATTACTTTAATAGAAATAGCCATTATTAGCTTTTTAGTATATCTAATTTCCATCTTTTATCCACAGCATATTTGTAATGTGTTTATTATCATAATGAACACAGAATTTGGTTCCTGCCTTGTCCTTCACTGTTGTATGACAAGCATTTTTTGATGCTGCAACATAATGTCTATGCTTTTCCTTCCAAAGGCTGTTGTTGGATGAAGGGTCTGCCACTTTGTCTGTAACTGACTCAACTAGTCCACACTAGTTGGACACAGAGTCCATCCACCTTTTCACTGGTGTACCCTTGAGCTCTGTGCATGCAGTCTTCTCCATATTTTGGATCACTTTCCACTGGCACGATGTTTGATCAAAGTGCTCCCTTTCCCTGATCCCGGTGAGGTGTAACCATGGGTCACATTTTTGGGTAGGGTGGGTGCTACAGTAGAAAACCACTCTATCCTGGGCAGGTCCGCCCTTCCCATCCCTCCAGGGATCATCTCCCGGGAGCTGGAGTGTTTATAGTCTCAACCTGGCTGTTTGCAGTCAAAGCAACGAAACAACTAAAGTAGGGCATCTTCTAGGCTGGGTCCATGCCTAGGGGCAAGGAGCTGAAGGTATAGGCTGGAGTGGGCTGCCCTTCCTGCCCTGAGCTTTGCCTCCAGTTTGGAGCAAGAGTGAGCACTTCCAAAAGTAGGTAGAGGCACCAGGGAGGGCTGGCATGCAATGTAGGAACGAGATGAACAGTGGGGAAGGGGGAGAGTGGGTCTGGGTGTCCTTGCTTCCAGGAACTCGGGTTGAGGACTTGGGCAGACACTGTTCAGACCCCTGGTTTCCACTGGTGAATGCTTTTTCCCTCCCTTCTCCCTTCCCTTTTCCCTTCTCCCCTCTGGCACTTGTCACATGAGTTTGGTGGTTCTTTTGCAGAGTCCGGTATTGCAGTATCTCTACTACCTTGCTCAGATCCCCATTGCTATGTCTCCTCTTAGCAATAATAGTTTGTTCCTCGAATATTCCAAGAACCCTCTGAGGGAATTCCTGCACAAGGGGCTGCACGTTTCTCTTTCCACCGATGACCCTATGCAGTTCCACTACACAAAGGTGAGGACTTTGGGGTGAGGACAGTAGTGCCTCAGTAGGCACCAGTCCTAGCCTGTCTTCCCATTTTAGGGACCTGAGCCCTTGGCTCAGTTCTGCTTTTGGGGTGGGATTGGTGGCCCAGTGAAGGCAAAAAGGAAGCCACTGTTGGGGGAAAATTGTGCCTTCCAGGAGCCCTCTCTTTGGGGTTCTTGAACCCTCAAAGGCACAATTAGTATCTTTGCCTTCCTCTATTTTTCCTTTCTTTGACATTTGTGAGCTCTGTGACCTTGGTAAAGTTATTAGACCTCTGGATCAAGTTTCTCTTCATCTGTAAAATGGAGATAAAATTGTCTCTATCCCTACCCTGTGAGGATTCATGAAGATAATGAATCAAAGGATTTAATATAGTGTTTGCATATATTCAAAATAGTTGCTACCTTTTAAATCAATGCTATTATAATTTCTACACTTTGGGTCTCTGGGAAAAGAAAAGAGGAAGGTAAAAGTGGTGTCATGCATGGGGACCAGCCGCAAGTGCACCCAGCATGTTTTGATGGTGTTGACAAGACCAGCCATTGCTTAACAAAAACAGAAGCACCAGAGTCTTTTAGGACAGAGGTTCTCCAACCTCTTGGTCTCTAGACCCCTTTATATTCTTAAGAATTGAAGCTTTCAAAGACCTGTTTATGTGGGTTATATCTACTGATATTTACCATGTTAGAAATGAATAAGAAATTTAAAAATATTTATTATCTCATTTAAAAACCACATCAATAAACCAATGAAATGTTACATAATAACAATTTTTTTTTCCTGAAAAGTAAGTTTCTCCTGCCTTTGTTTTGCATTTTTAAGCCTCTTTAATGTCTTAATGGAAGTCAGCAGGACTCTTCTAGCCACTTCTGCATTCAATTTGTTTTAATCAAAATATGTAAAATAGAAATCTTGCCTCATGAAAATACATAATTGGAAAAGAGAAGACCTTTCAAAAAGTCTTAGGACCCTCAGGGATCCTTGACCTGTACTTTGAGAACCATTGCTGTAGGCTAGAGTGGCAGTGGGGTGGGGAAGAGGTCACCGAGGGTTTGTGATGAATAGACACTTCACATCCCAGAAGGGAAGCAAAACCACAGCTCACACCCAGATCCTTCTGGGATTACACCATTTTACCGCTTATCCTATGATAACTTCTCTCTTTTTTTTTTTTTGATGTTCCATCTCTGCTTTTAGTACTTTACTCATCTATCTATCTATCTATCTATCTATCTATCTATCTATCTATCTATCTATCTATCGCAAACTTAAGAAAATAGTGTATTAGAAAGAAAAGCTAGAGGGCAAGTGCTAAAAGTGGTATGACTAGAGGCTTGTCACAGGACAGCAGAGACTGCCATCCCTGATGACTGGCACAGGGCTTCAACATGAGCTCTCAGTGCTGGTCAATGAACAAATGTGGAGGCATGAGTTCAGATTTCTCTTTGATAACCCGTGATTTCACAGAAGAAAAGATCTTAGGTGTTGAAGGTGTGATGTTTGATGATCCAGGTGTCATTCAGTGAGGAAAAGTTAAACCTGCAGTGTCTGATGTTGTTGTTAGCTTTGGACATGTGTGAACGATTGACATGGATATCCTCCTGTCTAATCCACATGCTTTGTTGGGGGGTCTAGGAAGCACTTATGGAAGAATATGCCATTGCAGCTCAAGTGTGGAAGCTGAGCACCTGCGACCTGTGTGAGATTGCCAGGAACAGCGTGCTGCAGAGCGGCCTCTCGCATCAGGTATGGAGTGTGACGGTGCTGCCTGTGTCCCTCCTGGGAAGGCTGCCTGCTATGTGCCAGGAGCCTTCCAGGCACTGGGGATCTGTGATGAACACAGCAGGTAAGGCCTCTGAGACACTCAGGCACGGGGAGAGAAAACGCGGCAGCCTCCTGCGTTTTTATAGTTGCTTCCTCACCCTTCTTAGACCTCTACGCCTCCTTGGAGAGGCCTTCCCTGATTGCCCGTTCTAAAGTAGTCACACACTTACTATTATTCTCTATCCCTTTATCTGTTTTTCTCCATACCATTTATTCCTGCAGATATTTGGTTATGTGTTTTTCTGTCTTTCCCTCTAGAATGTAAGCTCTGTGAGGGCAGAGACTTGTTCAGAATTATATCCCTGAGCCCTAGATAGTCCCTGGCACATAGCAGGCATTCAATATTTCTTGAATAGATGAACAGTATCTAGACTGAATAAAAATCTAGACTATGGGACCTAGACATCGTCATTTTTAAAAAAGCCCCGTAAGTAATTCTGATGTGGAGCTAGCACTGAGACCCATGTTCTGATGTATCTTAGGTCCCCCGACACCTCCCTGGGTGATGTCACTGGTGAGGGAGAGGTTGCGTTAGGGCCTGTGCTTGTCAGATGATGATGCAGCAGAGTTAAAGGCTTAAGATTCTTTTCATGTGCAGTGTAGTGCCTTGGATTGGCCCTCCCCAGAAACATCGTCTGTCCTTGTCAGCTCTCAGGAGGAACTTCTTTTTTTTTTTTGACACGGAGTCTCGCTCTGTTGCCCAGGCTGGAGTGCAGTGGTGCGATCTCAGCTCACTGCAACCCCCGCCTCCCGGGTTCACGCCATTCTTCGGCCTCAGCCTCCTGAGTAGCTGGGACTACAGGCACCTGCTACCATGCCCGGCTAATTTTTTGTATTTTTAGTAGAGATGGGGTTTCACCATATTAGCCAGGATAGTCTCGATCTCCTGACCTCGTGATCTGCCCGCCTCAGCCTCCCAAAGTGTTGGGATTACAGGCGTGAGCCACCACGCCCGGCCAGGAGGGACTTCTTAATTAGTCTTACCTCCTTCCCCTTGCCTTTCCCATCCCCAGCAGCTGCTGCAGACCTTGTATTTCCTCTCTGATCAAGGAAAGCATAGCCAGGAACGAAGGGTTGTGTGAGGATGACTGAGGTTGTCAGGGTGACATCCTTGAGGACACAGAGGCCAGGAGGAATTTTATGAGTTCTGTGGGGATAAGATGTCCTGACTAAAGATCTGCTTCAGGGGGACTAGTCTGATTTGCTGTGACTGATGTCAAAGCTGACTACATGGCTACAGAAAGTGAATCAAAAGTACATCGTTTCATTTGTATTTCTCTTGGTCCACAGGAAAAGCAAAAGTTTCTGGGACAAAATTATTATAAAGAAGGACCTGAAGGAAATGATATTCGAAAGACAAATGTGGCTCAGATCCGGATGGCA
The DNA here is from genome assembly GCF_001698545.2 of Rhinopithecus bieti. Classification (NCBI taxonomy): domain Eukaryota; kingdom Metazoa; phylum Chordata; class Mammalia; order Primates; family Cercopithecidae; genus Rhinopithecus; species Rhinopithecus bieti. The sequence goes on from NW_016813281.1 coordinate 601,682, forward strand.
TTCCGATACGAGACCTTATGCAATGAGCTCAGCTTCCTGTCTGATGCTATGAAATCAGAAGAGATCACTGCCTTGACCAAATAGGTCCAGCACTTGACATGCATTTGAACTTTTTGGTTCAATTTCAAGTCTGCTGTGGCTAATAGTGGTCAAGATTCTAAACTAGAACTTTCCTCTGTTAAGAGGATGCCTCTGAAGAAATTTTAAACTGGTGATTTTGGTTGCACTGCTCACTTTAAGATTTAACATGATCACTTGTATTTCTGAGTAACAAGATGGTGACTTCTCCTTGGGGATCTGGGAGCTGAGCACTTGTCTATACTTGTTCCTAATTTTCCAATTATTTCTCTTGAAACTGCCAGTGCCTGAACTGTTGGGGCCAGGATTTTCCATGGTCAGATGCCAAGTAACATGAGGTCTGTGTGGTTTTCTGCCATACTTTTCTCCATTGGCCCAAGTAGGCTTATTGGTAGTTGTTCATTTCAGCCTCTGGCTGGCTGGCTGCCTTAAACACAATCAATTTCAAAGCTCCATTTCATAAAGGGGCTACTTTGAGGGAGTTAAGATGGAAGACTTCCTTCTTGATAATTTGTGTTTTTAGTGAATTTCTTAAACCGTTTTATTTAGCCCTCTTCCCCCATTTCTAGTTGGAAGCCAAATGTACTCATGAAAACAGCCACTCCTATTCTTTTTTTTTTTTTTTTTTTTCTTTTCTTTTGAGTCGAAGTCTCGCTCTGTTGCCCAGGCTGGAGTGCAGTGGTGTGGTCTTGGCTCACTGCAGGCTCCGCCCCCGCAGGTTCATGCCATTCTCCTGCGTCAGCCTCCCAAGTAGCTGGGACTGCAGGCGCCCGCCACCATGCCCGGCTAGTTTTTTGTATTTTTAGTAGAGATGGGGTTTCACCGTGTTAGCCAAGATGGTCTCGATTTCCTGACCTCGTGATCCGCCCGCCTCGGCCTCCCAAAGTAGCCACTCCTATTCTGAGTCTTGCTTTCTTCACCTAGAAAGTGAGGGTTTGGACTAGACAAGTGGCTTTCAGGGTGTTCTGTGAATCCCCTCATGAATACTTTAGGGTGGGGGACGGAAGGGAGTCAGTGATGCTCAGGGGCTGTCAAACTGACTCTGGTTCATCAGTTTCACACTGGGGCTGCTACATAATACTTTCATTTGAATGAAGAACTTCAAAAAGCACAGGACTGGGTGATCTCTGTTCCTTTTGGCTCTAATATGCTACAACTGTAGGCCAATTATCACTTTACCAGTTAAGAGTTAGGCCAGATAAGTGAAATTTAACTGAAGGTCACACAGCTATTAAGTAATAGGCCTACAACTGGATTTTCTTATTCCAAATCCTGTCTTTTCCCCACTATTCCATTAGACCCCACAAATGTTAGTTGTGTGTGTGTGCGTGTTTTCTTTTTTAAATCACTGTAACCAGGTGCATTTTTTTAAGGCAAAATTTCTCCCTTACCTATGATGACTTCAGAAGATACAATGGTCCCAGGTGCCAGGTAGAAAGCATTTTAAAGACCAATCTGAATTAAGCTTTATCAATGTGCTCTTCATCTGTGTTACTAGTGCCTGGTATGTAGTAGGTGCTCAATAAATGCATACTAGCTGAATTTCTTTTGGCAACTTTTTAAGGACATGTGCTCTTAGTACTCAAGAGGCTGCTCGAGGACCTTCCTATCTATTTCTGTGGTCAAATTCAGACTACAGGAGGTCTTTTTGAATCATTATAGTTAGAAGAACCCGATTTCTGCCTGTGAACTTATCTGACTTTAGACTGTCTCATCTTGTGACTTTACAATGCCTGGTCAATTCAGCATATGGAACTATAAATGCAGTCTTTTTACTAGGCAGATATATATGCTATCTTGCAGCTAATTATGAAATTGAGTGAAAATTCATTGTTATCTTAGGGATTAGTTGTGAAAAGTCCCCATTTGTATACATTTGCCCTAACATAGGAAGTATTGTGTAGTTTCTCATTGTCATTTTATCTGTATCAAGTATCTTTTTTTTAATTGTTAAATAAAGTCTGCTAGGACTGTGGCTCAATAATTTAAAACTATGTAAAGATAATCATATTTAAAGCAAATGTTAGTTTTTTTACTCTTAAGATTGGGCACCATGAAAAGCTATCAATAATAATAGCTAATTTATCTGTTACTAAGACTCAGACATGAATGACATTCACTAGGAAAACTCAAAATTTTCAAACTGAAGCTCACTAGACCCGGAAGATAAATCTTTTGTTATCTTCTCTAACTTCTACCCTGTTATAGTTCATGAGCAAAGCTACACACGTTCATTTCCGTTTCCCGGGATATTATTTTAGTCTGTCCAGCTAACACCATGTTGGATTTTACCTGTCCTGCAAGCTTTTTCTATAGCACTTTGTGCTTTTATTACATTGTTATACTTAACTGGCCTTTTGGGGGACAAATCCCTACTTTCCTTTGTGTTTGCAATTGGAATAAAAGGCAATTAATAGCATACTGACTCAGGTTTCGAAAGGAACAGTTTTTGAGGCAGTTTTCCCTTCCTTATCCTTAAGGGCTCAAGTTCACTTTATGTGTTACTTCAAATTGTACCGTTGAAACGATCGCCATCATTGCTCTTTTGCCTCATGGAAACAAATCACAGTTCCTGGGTTATTTCTCATGGCCTCTTGGATTAAAAAAGAGCTGAAAGCACATTTCTCCTGCTTTCTCTTTACTTCTAAGTGTTGGTGAAACAATATTCTTCATTTCCTGGGTTTGAGACATGACTGAAGGTGATATACCCAAATACTCTCTGCCTAAACTATGATCGTTATAAAGAACAAGTGTAACTAATTCCAATAAAAGGAATACTAACCAGATAAACATAGTTCCTTGGAAATTTTTGCAATTAGTAAGGTAGAAGATGACAGAGCTGCAAGAGTGTCAAAACCTATCTCTGCAAAGGCTTTTATGTCTTTTGACAGTAAAATGTGCATTTCTCCCCAGTATGATGATACAGTCAATTTAACTACCAACTGCCACTCATTCTTATGTCTTTGTACTTTTCAGCACTGAGATTCTAAGATGTTTCTCTAATTATATTCTTATATTTTGTAAACAATTTTACATGGTAAACAAACTACAATAGGGTTGAGCATTTTATTTTTACTGTCTGTTGGGGTAGGGGTCCACAACCCCTGGGCTGTGGACACTAGTGGTCTGCTGCCTGTTAGGAACCAGGCTGCACAGCAGGAGTTGAGCTGCAGGCGAGTGAGCATTACCACCTGAGCTCCATCTGCCAGATCAGCAGCAGTATTAGATTCTCAAGGAGCGTAAACTCTATTGTGAACTGCACATACAAGGGATCTAGGTTGCATGCGCTTTATGAGACTCTAACTAATGCCTGATGATCTGAGGTGGAACAGTTTCATCCCGAAACTATTCCCACCCCACCCCTGGTGTGTGGAAAAATGGTCTTCCATGAACGCAGTCCCTGGGGCCAAAAAGGTTGAAGACCGCTACGGGAGGGTGAAAAGACGTAAGATTGAGTCTGTTGTCAGCTGCTTATGTTTATATTATATTGTCATTGCGTGGCCCAGCATAAATGTGAGTGACCTGTTGACTTCCCTAATCTCCAAGTAGTTTTCTTATTCCTGGACTTGACTTCAGACAATAACAGTTAAAATGGAAATTCTTTAGACTATCTTTTAATAAACTCAACTTCCCAATGTTAAAAATCACCAAATCAAAAGATATTTTCAAGCAGCCTTTTCCCCCAGATATACATTAGATATAAGGAAATCAAGTCCAATTTGAAATGAATTTTAAAACAGCACACAAACATTATAAGCCCCCAGCACACAATATAAAATAGTTCTCTACGGAATATAAACATTTAGTATATTAGAATGTGAAATTACGTAAGAAAAGAATCTCTTCAATTAGCTAAAATTACTTGTGAAAGATTATTTATTGCACAATTTATCAGTGGGTACTAAGAATAACACAGATACTATTATTCTCAACCTCTAAATTCAGTACATAGTAAAATTCATTTTCTCAAACTAAGGTTCTATACATAATCGGAGTAAACCCTGTTATTGAGTTAGGATAGGGAAAACAAAGTCCTTGAGTTCATGAAACCACTTCACAAATCCTAGAAGGCACACATTATATTTCCTATCATGGTAAGTACATTTAAGTACTTCATATTTAAAAAAGACAAAGCTGTACAGAATACAAAAAGTGTACATTTCATCCATTAAACAAATTTACAACTTTTACGATTAGTTATTACAGTAGAACTGACCTAACATTCACATCTAAATAATTATCACCCAGTTTAATAGAGCGAACAAAGAGCTGTGCTCATTTATTTGCTAAGGCTATAATAACATTTTATATTCACAGTAGATCAGTAAGTGTCTTGGAGCTCACATTGTAAAATAAAAAGGTTTGGGCCCTCTTGAGTCACTGGGCTCAATGTTAAATAATTCTTTGAAAGGTGAAGGATTCTGGGGGATAAAATCATTGGCTATCCCTGGAAAGATCCAAAACTCTGTAAGGTAACTTTGTTCACTTTTCAGAAACATTTTAAAATTAGGCAAACTGAATTAAACTCAGCAAGTCTAATCTAAAAGGACAATTTAAAATCTTAGAGCTGGAAAAGGTTTCAGTGGATCATCTATCCCAAGGTTTTCAAAATACGTTCCATGGAATACTAAGAATCTATGGAGGAGATACAGGGTTCTGCACATTTGACTTGAATTTAATTAAAATTTTTTTTTAAAAAATGACTCTCACTGTATGTGTTACTCACCAAATTCAAACATGCTGGATATCACCAATGCATTAATATGTTTTTATTCATTGACTTAATCACATTTATAGTATATAAAGTTTATACAATAAATAAGGAAATTTATATTAATTTGACTTTTATATAGTGGGGTGTAGGGTATGTGTGTATGCACGTGTGTTTAAGGGTTCTGTTAAGATTTTCCTTGAAAAAGTTTTTGCTGCTGAAATAGTGTGAAAACCACAAATAAAGTCTCAGTTTCTAAAGTAGGAACCTACAAACAAGAGTAAGAGACTTTCTCAAGGTCACACAACCACCAAGTGCATTGCCAGGTTGATATGATGGAGCCCCTGGTACTCTGCTTGCATAAACCTCCACAGGGAATAGTTAGCTATTTGGTACTTAGCTGTCCCATTATGAATGTCAATGGATTAGTCTTCAGTATTTTGGGGGGCAAAATCAAGCTACCTCTGGCCAGATGTTTTTCCTTGAAATTGATTATTTTTATTTGCTTGCCTGTTAAAATCCTATTATCCAGAAATTCTGTCATCAATAAGTGGCAACTTAAATTGTGTACCCTGGTTTAGGAAAATAGTAATATTTGCAACTTATGAATAAGTCAAAAAGTTATATGGAATGTTAAATTTTAAAGGAGACAGGCCCTTGTTTTATTACATGCTGAAATATTAATTTTAGAAATTTTAGTTCATAAGCAAAAAAAATGGTTGAGGTGCAACTGAAGATCACAATTCCATTATTACTATTTCTTTCAGAATATTTTAATGGAAAGAGTATTTCAATGGAAGTACAGTGAAAGAGTAAGAATGCCAAATTATCTTCTAATTTTCATAAGTATTTTATGTATATATGGTAAAAAAGCCTCACTCTATTTTCTTGTCTTTCTTTCTTTTTTTTTTTTGAGAGGGAGTCTCGTTCTGTCTCCCAGGCTGGAGTGCAGTGGTGTGATCTCAGCTCACTGCAACCTCCACCTTCTGGGTTCAAGCGATTCTCCTGCCTCAGCCTCCCGAGTAGCTGAGATTACAGGCGCCTGCCGCCACGATTTTTGTATTTTAGTAGAGCTAAATTTTTGTTATTTTAGTAGAGACAGGGTTTCGCCATGTTGGCCAGGTTGGTCTCAAACTCCTAACCTCAAATGATCCCCCCACCGCGGCTTCCCAAAGTGCTGGGATTACAGGTGTGAACCACTGCACCTCTTGTCTCTTAATCTAAGAAATTTGAGGACTCTGAAATCTCAGAAAGATGTTTTCAAGTTAAGGAAATAAAAGCACCATAAACCAATATTAAATGACTTATAATAATTTAGAAATATAAAATTTAGTATTTGTGATGCAGAAGAATTTCCTTTTGAAATTCCAAGATGTGTGAGCATTATCAAAGCCATTTAGAACAGTTACCCAGCTGTGGGAAAGCACTTCCGGAACAGCCAAGAAAATTTCCCAGGAGAAATCCATTTGCAAAGGAAAGTCATACCCAACTTTGTAGACCTCACCCAAATTACACAGTATGGCAAAAACAAACAAACCTTTAAGCACAGTAGTTCCAAAACACACTGTTAAAGTTATGAAATAATTGTGGATCAAGTAAAAATTATTAAAGGAGCAATAATTAACCACAAGGGGGCATATATACTCCTTAGATTCCAGCAGAAAGACTAGTTTTAAGTAGTAACATGCACTTTGAAGTATTCTACATTTTCAGTCACTTAAAATTTCCTCTCTCCAATGGCTACAACTTTTAATATTTGAGGTTTATTTTATATCTAAGTAAAAAGATTCCAGAATACTCCTGCCCTGCAAAACAGTAGTGTTTCAGAAGCCTCTGGAAGTGCTGCTGTTACCTTTAGCAAAGAATTCAAGAGCTGTTAGTTGTAATAATACAAATTTGAACAGATGAATAACAGGAAAATATGGTCTAAAACAGTAGCAAATTTTAGTACCACAAATGGAAGACATGGGAAGTTTATTTTTAAAAGGAGCACAAATGATCAGAATAGCAAAATAAAAGAGTGGGGAAAACGGATTTTTCTGTGTCTGTGCCACAACCCTGCATTCTTCCCCCATGACTAAATACTTGTAGTGCACAATAGCAACAGAAGACTTTCACTCCAAGGTCATGGCCTGTGGGGCTGGCCTGCCTCATCAGCCATGTTAAGAATATAGTTAGCCATATCATCTTCAGTGGGTGCATCTGATACCACCCAAGATTCATTTGCTCCAGTCATTTGTAGGCGACAAATAGGGCAATTCCTGTGTCGATCACTCCTATTAGAGAAGTCAAAACAAGAACAGTTTGCTTTTCTTCTTTTTTAAAAACAGGATTTTATTTAAAGTAATACATGCACATGGCTTTAAAAAAGGAAATAGCATAGAAGTATACAGTGAAAAATAAATCTCTCCCTCCTATCTCAATCTTCAATTCTCTTTCCCAGGGGCAACCAGTTACCAGTTTTTTATATATTCCTCTAGAGATAGACTAAGCTTGATTAAGCTTTATGTGTACACACAGACATGCACGTGCACAGACATCACTGCTCCACTTGTCAATATATCTTATAAACTATTATGTATCAGCACCTGTTAGAGCTGTTTATTCTTTTTAACATACACTGTATCGCTATGCCATAATTTGTTTAGTCCCCCACAGAAGGACATTTAGTTTTTTTTTTTCCGTCTTTTGTTGCTACCAACAATGCAGCAATTCACATCCCCATACCTAAACAGGTAAAGTTTTCCTTTATAATAAAAATTCCTTGTGAGTCCGAAGAGGAAATTCCCTCCTACCAATGGAAGATTTGGTCAAAGTGTGAAGTATAAATGTTTATTTGTGATTATTTAAATGGAAGCCATCACTCTAGGAATAACTTCTTGGCAGTGGCAGGAGAATATGACAAGAGGAAAGAATATTATTAATTATTTTTCTAAATAACATCTAATGACTTTCAACAATATGTGTACCTGTTGCTTGCTTAAAGGTCTGAAAAAATTCCTGTGGCTCATAAGCAACAGGAAGACTTATATAAAAATGGAGCATACAAAGTTAAAGTAAAAGACAAACTTTATATGCACAATAATTTTTCTGACAGGGAAAGAACTCATATATGATCATTTTAAGATTATGTTTTCGAAAAGGATTTTTTTCTTGTCAAACATTATTTTGGTAATTTAAAAAATACCATATTTGAGCCAGAGACATATCATGCAGGGAAAAATGTTTTTCTATTCATCTCTCAGTGAAATCTGGGACCAAAGTAATTATTTATATCAACTGCTCTTTGGCTTTTACACAAAAATTTCGAACTCTGTTCCAAAAACTAAATGTGAAAGCTAGAGCTGGCATATATTATTTAGGTTGATTTCTGGTTCCTCAGAGATATTTTACAAGATAATTATATGTGTGCTCTTCTGTGCACAAAACATCACAATTTAAAAATAGTCAACTTCTGCTTCCAACCAAGAGGCTAGATTTATCTTCCCACCTAAAATTACTAAAACAATGGTTTCATATAATCTTTCAAATAAAGCACTGGCCATCAGACAACAAAGGACAGTGATCCCTGGGACATGGGGGTCAAAGAAGGTGAGACCTATACTTGCCCCAAGCTTACAGCCTCGAGAGTTTCTAGCCCCTGATCAAGAAGGGGGAACCTTGATGGAACATGACAAACTTCCTGAGCTGAACACACAGAACTGAGAATCTTGGGAGGCCAAACAGCTAGGGTTTACAGGGCAGGGTAATGGAAAGCTGCACAGAGGGAAAATTCCAGAGGTCCACGCAAGTGTCCCCGCCAGAATACTCAGCAGAGTGCTGATCAGTGTGTGCATGTGAGGATACTACCTGAGGCTGAACGATCAATCAAAGGGCTTTGAGGAGATAGTCCCTTAAAGCTCACTGGGCCTGGGAAACTGCCTGTTTCACCAGCCAGACTGGAAAGCCTCATAACTCTTGGGGCATTAGTAGAGTTTTCTAAAGGGTCTTGCTATTAGTGGGACATAATTAGTTCTACACTAAATACTGCTCTGGTCCTGCCTAACAAATCACAAAAGCAAGATCCAAAAGAATCAAACTGTTTCCAAGTCACTTAACTATATTCCAGAAATAAGATCAAGAATATTCATAGGAATACAAAAATATCCAATACCCAAAAAGGTAAAATTCACAAAGTCTGGCATCCAGTTGAGAATTACCAGACATACAAAAAAGCAGCAGAAAAATATAACCTATAATAAAGAGAAAAATCAATCACAACCACCCAGAACTAACACAGATACTAGAATTAGCAGACAAAATGGAAAGTGATTATAGCTATATTCTACATAGTTAAAAAACTAGAGGAAAGCTCAAAGATATTAAAAGACATGAAAGATAATAAAAACTCAAACTTCTAGAAATGAAAATTATCTGAGGTTAAAAAAATACACTGGATAGAATTAATGGCAAGTTAGACACTAAAGAAAAAAAAAGACTGGTGAATATGAAAGGAGATAGCAATAGTAACTATCCAAGATGAAACCCAGAGAAAGACTCAAAAAAGAAAGAAAAAAAGTAGCATCAGTGAGCTGTGGGACTACTTCAAGTGGGCTAATATATGGTAATTGGAATCACAGGAGAGGGGAGAGAAGATAGAAAAATATCTGAAAAAATAATGGCCGAAAAATTTCCAAATTTGATGACACTATAAATCTGCAAATCCAAGAAGCTCAATAAACCCCAAGCACAAGAAACATGAAAAAACTACTCTAAGGCACATCATAATCAAAGTGCTCAAAACCAATGAAAAGAAAATAACCTTAAAAAGAGAGGGAAAAAATGGCACATTACCTACAGAGGAAAAAAGGATGACAGAGTTCTCATTAGAAGCAAAATATGTGTGAAGCAACGTTATTAACATACTGAAAGAAAAAATACTCTCAAGTCTAGAATTCTGAATCAGAAAAAAAATCTTTGAAAAATGATATTCGGACATTCAAGAAGAGCCTATGGAATCTACAAAAATACTACCAGAACTGATACATGATTTTAATAAGGGTGCAGGATACAAGGTTGATATACAAACATCTATTATATTTCCATACACTAGTATCAATCATAAACTGAAATTTTAAATACTGTTTAAAATAGCATAAAAATATGAAATACTTGGGGATAGATGTCAAAGATATGCAACATTGAAAACTACAGAAATTGGTGAGAGAAATTAAGGCCTAAATAAATGGAGAAACATACGGTGTATGTGGCTGGGAAGACTATTAGTAACAAATTCACTCTCCCTAAATTGATATATTTATTCAATGCAATCTCATATGCTGCTAGTGGGGGTGTAAAATGGCACAAGACTGCTTTGGAAAATAGCTTGCAGCTTTTTAAAAAGTTAAACACACACCTACCATATGATCTAGCCATTCCACATCTAGGTATTCACCCAAGAAAAAAACCAAAATACATCCATAAAATGACTTGTCCATGAATGTATCTAGTACCTTGATTTTGTAATAGCTAAAAATGGAAAACAATCTAATTTCCCTCAATAGGTGAATGGATAAACAAGCTATGGTATCCACATATCAGACATTACTCAGCAATAAAAAGGCATGAACTATTGATACATGCTACAACATGGATAAATACCAAGACAATTAGATTGAATGAAAGAAGCCAGACAAAAAAGCACATATGATTCCATTTATAAAAATTCATAATTTTTATGGGTGTGTATATATGTTGAAACATAGTAAATTGTATATTAAACACATGTAGTTTATTGTATGTATTTTATAAATTCTCCTAAACGCTCAAGTCTTATTTTGTAAAATAATGAACTTCACTAGTTGATCTCTAAAGTTCCCTCAGGTCCAGTATTCAAGAATTTTTCCTTCTAAACATATACACAGAATAAATGTAGAAATGAGGAGAAAAAAGGAGGAAAAAGGGAAATGTTTAATTTTAGACTTAAGTCAGGCACAAATTTTCATACAGCAAAAGAAAAGTGTCAAAACTAAGGTACACCCCACATTTAATAAATGTTAGGTGTAAAATAAAATAGTTTTAACCAGCAGAAGACATGCCATAAAATTCAAAATACTAAAGAATAAAATCTCTCTCATACTTAACCACAGTATTTTTGCACTTTTCAAAGTTTATTCATGTACAGTATCCCACTGACCTTGGCCTAGCCCATGGATGCAGTAGGTAACTTACCATTTATCAATACACTTCTGACAAAAGCTGTGAGCACAAGGCAGGATGAGGTCAGCCCGCCCGTCCATGCAGATACAACACTCCTCCTCATCGGTCAGCTGCTTCACCCTGCAATGTGAAAACTGAGCTGAAACAATTATATTCTCTGTCATTATGCTTTATACTTTGTTTTTGCTGCTTTAAAAAGCATTATTAAACATCTATATGCCCACAGTATAAAGCACAATATGACTCATGTGCAAAATCAGACTAAAGTTAATATTATCTTTTAGGGATAGCAAATATATTAGGGAAAAAGTATTAAGAGGGGTACATTTCATAAAGAAAGACTAGATGAAGGATACATTTTGTGATAAAACAGGCAAAAGTGTAAATAGTCAAATCTTTCTGGAAATAACTTAGCCCATTTTAATCATATTGGACTTATATAAACAAATTTAACCAATATAGTTATTGCATTACTGAAAGACAGGGATATGGTCTGAGAAACTCATTGTTAGGTGATTTCACTGCTGTGTAAATATCATAGTGTACTTATACAAACCTAGATGCTTTAGCCTACTACATACCTAGGCTATATGGCATAGCCTGTTGCTCCTAGGCTAGAGACCTGTACAGCATGTTACTGTATGGAACACTGTAGGCAACTGTAACACAATGGTAGGTACCTGTGTGTCTAAATATATCTGAACACAGAGAAGGTACTGTGTAAATATGGTATACAAGATTAAAAATGGTACACCTGTATAGGGCACTTACCATAAATGGAGCATGCAGGCCTGGAAGTTGCTCTAGGTGAGTCAGTGAGTGAGTAGTGGTGCGTGGATGTGAAGGCCTAGGACAGGAGTGTCCAATCTTTTGGCTTCCCTGGGCCACATTGGAAGAATTGTCTTTCTTGGGCCACATATAACATACACTAACACTAACAATATCTGATGAGCTAAAAAAAAAATGCAAAAAAAAAAATCTCATGTTTTAAGAAGGTTTATGATTTTGTGTTGGGCCACATTAAAGCAATCCTGGACTGCATGCAGCCCGTGGGCCATGAGTTGAACAAGCTTGGCCTAGGACATTACTATATAGCACTTGCACAGTACTGTACAGAGTTTATGAACACTGCACATTTAGGCTACACTAAATTCATAAAAATATATTTCTTTCTTCAATGATACATTAATCTTAACTTACTATAGATTTTTTAACTTTACAAACTTTTTACTTTTTTAACTTTTGACTCTTTTTGTAATAACACTTACCTTAAAACACACATTGTACAGCTGTACTGAAATATTTTATAAGCTTTTTTCTATTTTTAAGTTTTATTTACTTTTTTACTTTCTAAACTTTTTTCTTAAAAACTAAAACATAAACACACACATTAGCCTAGGCCTAAACAGGGTCAGGATCATCACCATCACTGCCTTCCACCTCCACCTCTTGTCCTACTGGAAGGTCTTCGGGGGCAGTAACATGCATGGAGCTGTCATCTCCTTTGATAACAATGCCTTCGTCTGGAATACCTGCTGAAGGGCCTGCCCGAGGCTGTTTTACAGCTACCTTTTTTTTAATAAGTAGAAGGAGTATACTCTAAAATAATGATTTAAAAGTATAGTATAATAAATGCATAAACCAGTAACATAATTATCGAATATTACTGTACATAATTGTAAGTGCTACACTTTTATACTATGAGCAGCACAGTAGGTTTGTTTACACCAGCATCACCACGAACATTTGAGTAATGCATTGCATTTCAACATTAGGATGGCTATGATGTCCATAGGCAACAGGAATTTTTTTAGCTCCATTATAATCTTAGGGGACCACCATCACATATGCAGTCTGTCATTAACCAAAACACTGTTAGGTGATGCATGACCATATAATTTATTCACTATGTGTAACACAAAGCTCCCTAAAATACGGATCCTGCCATCAGGGCCTTACAATGCTGACATTGATAATGGGCATATAAGTGAAAGAATAGTTTGGTCTTAAGTATCAGGTGCTATGAGAGACATAAAGGGAATAAAAAGCAGTTTCTGTCCTCCAGGAGGAGCTCTTTTATCTTCTTGGGAAGAAAAAAGATTTCAAACCTTTTGCTCCAGTCACAATTCAGAGAGCCCCTGAATGAGCCATATGCCTTTGCATATGGTATTTTCCTTTCCTGAAACTGCCCTTGTGAGTTTAGTAAGCTCCAACCTTGGTAACTCAGCTCAAAACATCATCATCTCTCAAAATCAACACTTGCCTCAATGAAAGGACTTAAATACTGCATATCGATTGGCTGGCCTTTCCATAAACTGTAAACTCTTTGAATACAGGATGTTTGTCTTAGATTCTCAATAAATACTTCTTGAAGTGATTTTAATTTCTTTTAACCTTTGTGCTTTTTTGCAATTTTTAAGGTTTTCTTCATCAGACATGTATTACTTTTGTAATCATACAAAAACAGAATGTTCCAAAGTACAGCCACTAGGCTATAAACTTCTTAAGGATAGGAGCTATCACTACTACGTTTTCCATTCCCTGCTGTGCTTTTAGCACTGTATATAAGATACTGAGATGGTACTTAAAATTTTGATTTGAACATAAAAATAAATGTCAAATGTATATTAAATATAGTAAGTGCTAAGTAAAGAAGGAAGAGATGAATATATCTCAAACTTGTTGAAAAGATTAGAAAGAAAAATAATAGGATTTTAATAGAGGACATTCTAGATGCATAAACAAAGTTGTAGAGGTAAAAAACAAAATCATGTGTGTTTATGTCTGTGTATATGCAACCAGGAAGCTGGCATGATGCTTCAGTATGGAAAACCAAGGGAAAAAATTGATGAAAGTGGAGATAATCTCATGCTTAAATGTCAAAATATTAAGTTTGAATGTGTTCTGACAAGCAACCTACAATCAGGTATAATCAAGGGGAAGTGAACTCCCACTGATATGGTACTTTAGGAAGATTAATTGGGAGTGCAGTATGAGGGACAGTCTAGAGAGAGGAAAACTGGTTAGGACCTTATTTCAGTAATTCATCTGAGAGATAATTAGGTCTAAGAAGCATTATAAAAGACAAATGTTTTATGTGGTAATAGATTAAGTGTTATGCTTTAGTAACAGGGAAAAGAGGGAAGCCACTGAATTGGAATGGGAAAACTGAACAGAAACCTAGATGGATATGGGTCTAATGTACCTGAGTTTCTCAGTAGCAAAGAATATAACTGAATCCGTACAGAGTGACAGAATATTCTGAAGGCTGGAGTTTAAAAGTGAGAAGCAGTGGACTACAAAGAAGAGCATTGTGGAGAGAGATAAAAGAATGGGAGACACAGAAACAGCCAGTGGAACCAGTACAAAGTTCTCTTAATTTTTTGCTACCTTCTTAGCAGCACAGTGACCAGAAGGAAGGAGAGTCTTGTGCTGTTTGTTCCTGTTAGATCACTTGTAGATTGGAGTATTTGGTTCTATGCCTCATACTCTGAAAGGCACACATACTGACAGAGAAAAGATCATCTGGGAAAGTCTCCAGTATGTAGACGAGACCCACATAAACAAAGGCCAAAGGAACTGGGGGTGTTTATCCTTGAGAATAGAAGGCTCAGTGAGAATTTGATGACTGTTTTCAAATATTTGAAAGGCTAGAAGAGAGAACAGATTTGTTTGGAGGAATTCCAGAGGGCACAGTCATTGAAAACAATAAATATAATATAGTAACAATAATAATGACAGTTAACTCTTATAGACAAATTACTGTGTGTCAAGCACTGTTCTAAGTATCTCATGTCTTTTAATTCTCTCAAAAATCCTATAAAGCATACACTATAGTTATCAACCTCTGTTAGAAGATGAGGAAACTGAGGACACAGTTTGATTTGTCAAAAAAATCACACAGTAGAGCCAGGATTTAAACACAGGCAATTTGCTGCGAGAGTCTGTGCTGTGCTGCCTTAAGAAAGATTTTGGATACTCTGAGGAAAATGAAGCAATAGGAAAAACTTCATAGTGATTACAGCCATGTGAGTATGAAAAGGCTTGGTTTTTTTGAGGCAGTGATCTCACATAACTGCAAGTGTTACTTGTACTTGCAAGTCGGACTTGGCAAAATGTGGGTAAGCAGAGTCTTGCTATTCAAAGTGTTATCTGAGGATCAGCAGCATTGGCCCCACTTGGGAGCTTAACAGACTCTCAGGCTCCTCCTCAAAACCACTGAGTATTAAAGTTTGAGAAGCTCTGTAAGCAAGATCTTTATGCACCATAAAGTAATAATGCAGAGGTTAGCACAGCTGTATTGCCAGACAGGTCTGAATGTGAGTCTTGGCTAGGACAATTTCTAATCATGACACTTACTTAGCTAAATCTCAAATTCTTCAGCTGAAATGGGCCAATAATTGTACTCCCATATGGAGTTGTGAGAATTTAATGAGTTTATACTTGTTGAACACTCATCACAATTCTATACCCTGTAAGTAATCAATAAATGTAAACCATCAATGGAATTATGCATCGGATGTAAAGTTCAACTACATAAATATCCCTTAAGACCTCCTTCAATTTAGAAAGTCTCTTTCTATGAACTAGTGTATAAGGGTATTATTATAAACTGAAAACACACAAAACAAGAAGCACCACTAACAATCTAACCAGGAACTGAATTTCCAATTTTGAGGGCACATGAAAATGGATAATACCTTTACCTTCTTCATTAAGAAGACTGCAACAAGAAAAAACAATACTTTCTTTTCATGTGCTACCATATAGCTTGAATACACTGGCAAACACCATCCTCAGCTTTTAAAACAATTAAACAAAACAACAACCACCATTCTGAAGAGGGAGAAGAAAAGCAGAAAATCAGATCCATCTTTGAAAGATTACAGAATACAGGAAAGACAAGCCTAAACACTGCCTACCATGTTCTAAAAGTCACTTGGCGTATCAGTAACACTTGTATAGACCAAACCTAGAAAACTAAGTAATTCTATTAAAGTAATCAGGAAATAAAAAATGGAAAATACAGTTTAACTGTAACACAGTACTTGAAAACCAGTTGGTTAAGAATGAACCAGAAATTGCAACTATAAATAGAGCAGTAAAAAAAAAAGAAATCACTGGCTGGGCATGGTGGCTCATGCCTGTAATCTCAGCACTTTGGGAGGCCCAGGAGGGCAGGATCATGAGGTTGGGAGATTGAAACCATCCTGGCTAACACGGTGAAACCCCGTCTCTACTAAAAATACAAAAAATCAGCTGGGCATGGTAGCAGGCGCCTGTAGTCCCAGCTACTGGGGAGGCTGAGGCAGGAGAATGGCATGAACCCGGGAGGCGGAGTTAGCAGTGAGCCAAGATCGCACCACTGCACTCCAGCCTGGGTGACAGAGCAAGACTCTGTCTCAACCAAAAAAAAAAAAAAAAAAAAAAAAAAAGAAATCACTGTTACCAATACATTCTTAACTTTAAGGTAAAGGACATGGTGAACATAGATTTCTGCTATCTACCCAGTATGACGGTAAGACAGGAGGTCAACATGTTTGGACCCACGTAAATCTTTTTCCAATGAGACATTTACAAATTTAAATTATGATCATGATTGTCAAATGTCAACACGTAGGAGCTTTCATGTGCCAAAAGCATAACAGAGAAGGAAAAGAAAGTTTAGATAGAACAATAATGTATTAGGCCTGGGTAAACAAGCATCATCAGAGAAAACTCTGGCTGACTTCATTTCCTTCTGGTAACTCAGTATATGCATTTAGTTCGTTCCTGAATGGACTGCCAAGTCCCGAAGCCAATATTTAAAATTTTAATGCTTCAATTAGACATTTTTAAGAAAAACTCGGATAATTTTGCCAAATTCTTGGACTTAATTCCCTAAAAAGCTTTGACTGTTTAAGAACCTAAATATCTATTATAAGGAAGGTGTTAACTATCTCCTTTGTCAACAAATGCATGCATATAGAGTGGATTCCTGGAGACCCGTGTGACAGAAACAGTAACATTAAAGTGGCCCTGCCGAGCCACTTTAATTTAGCACTGTAACAACATCCGAAGCACAAAATAACCCCAAAACTGATCTCAGATACAATACCAACTGAGAAAAAAAAAAGATGCTACAATGAACACCAGCAAAAATATTAATAAGATTTTAGTTGTTTTCATATTAGAAAATAAGTGAAATACAGTACTTATGCATTATATACCTTCCCATCCAAAGACTAGCCTGACAAGATGTTACAGAGGATGAGTTTTCATCAGGTTCTTCAGAGGTGGCGCTCTGTGCCAACACTCCTGCTGCTTGACTTGTGATATCTTTATAAAGTTGAATAAACTGGTATAAATTCATGATCCGTGATGCCTCCACAATGCCACTGCTTTTGTTAATCTAAAAATACAAAGAACATGAAAAAGAGAAAAGTTGATAATTTCTCTGACCAATTTTCCCAAAAGCGGGAACAAATATTTAGTCAAACACCCTAGGAAATAGGAGTTTTCAGGATTTGCAAATTACATAAGAAAGCAAGAGTCTGAATAAATAATACCATGTCCCCTACATCTGTGGGGTTCAAAGTTCTTATACAAATTTATCTAATACTCAAAATAACCCTATAAGATTAATTAGGCATTATCCTGTTGATGGGTAAAGTGACCTTTTCAGAGTTAAGAAATAAATTTTAGAGATCAGTATTAACAATTCTTTCACTTTAATTTCTTTTCTTTTTTTTTTTTTTTTTGAGGCAGAGTCTCGCTCTGTCGCCCAGGCTGGAGTGCAGTGGCCGGATCTCAGCTCACTGCAAACTCCACCTCCCGGGTTCCTGCCATTCTCCCGCCTCAGCCTCCCGAGTAGCTGGGACTACAGGCGCCCGCCACCTTGTCTGGCTAGTTTTTTGTATTTTTTAGTAGAGACGGGTTTCACTGTGTTAGCCAGGCAGTGCGGGGTTTCGATCTCCTTGACCTCGGTGATCCGCCCGTCCAGGGGCCTCCAGCAGTGCCTGGGGATTACAGCTTGAGCCACCCGCGGGCCGGCCACTTTAATTTCTTAAAGAATTTCTTAACCAAAGGATTCATTTGAATCCAACAACCACATGAGATTCTACAACTCAAACAAGTACTTTCTTAAATATCTTTAAGTTCTATTTTGTACCAAAACTTCTAAACTAAAGCAAGAAAATTACTTTAAAATAAATCCTAACAAAAGATGGTTGGATTTTTCCCAGAAGGCCATTTTGAGCCTTATCAAAAAATTCGTTTAATATGAAGTGAAACCAGTGGCTCAAAGGTTGTACCTTTACAGGTTGTACCTCTCCCCATCCAGTTTACAATCTAATGTAGAAGATACTTGGGGCAAGTAGAGGGGACTGCTTTCATAAGCTTTGGGGAGCCATGGTGTGAGGCATAATGAAATGACCGAGGCCAGTAAGGTGAAGGTATAATGTTCTTGGATGAAGAACTTGTAATCAGAGAAAGATTAGAGATGTGAAAGACTTCCTTTCAGCACAAGACATAGGATGGAAGACTGGGCAAGAAGAAGTAAGCCATGAAATCTATTAAGTGCATATCAGAGTAAGCGGAACAAGCAAAATCAGAAAATATTTAGAAAGAAATGAAGAATATAGGAGACAGACAAAGATACAGGGCCATAAAATTGTGACTTAAGTTAGATTCTGGAATGCATTGATGGAACTAGGGATATCAGAAAGTGAGGTAGATTACATATTGAAAAATATTATTATACATTTGAATATTTTGATTGAAAATAATAGTTGTAACACATTTATTAATTGCTTACTATTCGAAAAGGCAGTGAAAAAAATACTGAGACACAAGAATGAGTCATGGGGCCAGGCACGGTGGCTTACGCTTGTAATCCCAGCACTTTGGGAGGCCGAGGTGGGCAGATCATGGGGTCAGGTGATCAAGCCATCCTGGCTAACACGGTGAAACCCCGTCTCTACTAAAAGTACAAAAAATTAGCTGGGCATGATGGCACATGCCTGCAGTCCCAGCTACTTGGGAGGCTGAGGCAGGAGAATCACTTGAACCAGGAAGTGGAGGTTGCAGTGAGTTGAGATTGCGCCACTGCACTCCAGCCTGGGTGACAGAGCAAGACTGGGTCTCAAAAAAAAAAAAAAAAAAAAAAAAAAAAAATGAGTCATATACCATATTAAGAAATTTTAGAACCATCTCTAATAATCAGAAAGTTGATTAAATTTTGGGAAGGTAAAATCTATCTGGAGATGCAAATATAAAAGGTTCTTTGAAATAAGAGACTGTACATGAGGTACAGAACAAACAGAATTAAAAAGTAACAGGAATTTAAGAGGCTTACAAAATAGATCTTCAGAGCTGAGGAAATTGGGGTAGTCCTCTGGAACTGCATAGTACAGAAGAAATTATGGAATAATCCATATAAGGTTAGTACAAAAATAGCAAAGTGTATCACACTGTAACTATTCTCATCATAGGATTCCTGACACAAGTATTTATTGAGTACCATTATGTGGATGTTATTGGTACTATGTGCACTACTCTAGGCACTAGCCACAGTGTGTATAAAACAAAATCCCTGCCCTCAAGCAAATTACATGATAGGTAGGAGAGACAGGCAAATAAAATACAGATACAGATTAGGTTAGATGAAAATAAGTGTAATGGAGAAGATGAAACAGGGGAGAAGGAATGCTGAGGGGTTAGAGGGAAGGTGTTACAGAGAAGCTGACATTTAAAAACTGAAAGGTGCAGAAATGAGTCATATAGATGTCTACAGGGAAGATCATTCCAGGCTGAGACAACAGGAAATACAAAGGCTGTTTAACAGACGTGTACCTGGCAAGGAGCACAAAGAGTCTCACAAGAAGCCCAGAATGTTTGGAACAGAGTGACAGAGGGACAGAGGAAGAAGTGGTAGATAGAGGGTGAGGTGGGAGCAGAATATATAGGACTCTGCTGATCTCAGTAATAACTGTAGCTTTGATTCCAAGTGCATGAGAAGTCACTAGGGGGTTTTGAGCCAAGAAGTAATATGATCTAATTTACATTTCAAATTGTGATGTGGAATAGGCTGGTTGTTGTGCTTGGAATAGACCGCTTGTTGTGCTGAGAACAGACAGAAGCAGGGCAAGAGAAGCAGGGAGATTAGTTAGGAGGCTACTGGAATAATCCTGGTGAGACAGGATGCTCACTAGGAATAGGGTGGTAGTAGCGTAGATGGTGAGAACTAGCCAGATTCTGAATATATTTTGATGTGACAGGACTCACTTATGGATTGTTAGTATGAGAGACAAAGAAAAGCCCAGAATGACTCTAAGAAGTTGGTCTAAGAAAAAAGAAGGATGAAATAATATAATTCATGCAGTTCTTAACAGTCACCTTAGTACCTAATTTTTAATTAATCTCTTATTTTTCTAATATTATTTCCATAAAATATTCCACTTAAACATATTAGATCATTTTTATAGTGGATTAAATATTATTTAAGGATAATCATAGCAGATGGCAGACAGTCAAGATAAAGACTGAATGTAAATACACAGGGTTAAAAGTACAATTTTTTTAAAGTTGTTTAACATTAAGAAATGTGAAACTCTCAGTCTCCTATCAGTTTTTCATGGTAGACTTGACCTCTTTCTAATATAAACACTGACCTCTCAGATTCTTTCAGAAAGAACCTAAGGAATGCAAACAAAAAAATTTCTTTAGACTAGCTCTAAAATCAAGAAAAATCACACACAAAAAAATCTAATTGCCTCTGCCTTTAGTACTTTTGTTTGTCTACTTAGAATCTTATTTTAAGGAAGATGTTTAATCACATACAGATGTTAGAGATATTGAGGTGAAAAGGAATTTTAATAAAATTAAACCTTAAGTCTGTATTTGTCAAAGAAGAGCAACAAAAAACTAAGGAATGAAAAGCTTGACATATTCGTATTCCCTTAGCTTTCTACAATTTGTATTGGCCTCTTCAATGTGAGCTGAGTACTTTATGAAATACAAACACACAGTAAGTATAATTTAGATAATATACTGCATCAATAAACAAGCTTCAACCTATCCCAGTCATTTAAAAAGAGAGTATTATTTCAACAGATTTTTTTTTGTTCACTTAATATATACTGAGTTCCTACTATGTGCAAAGCACTGTATTACAGGCTATAAGAGATACAATAATAAATCTAGACATAGCTCCTGCCCTCAGGAGCTTACTCTCTAAAGGGGAGCGAAGAACCTAAAAAACTTTTTTCGTATTGTAGAATTATAAAGTATAAATAATGTGCTGTTGGAATCTGGAAGAGACAAGAGAACTCCTATTCAGGAAGACTTAATGGATGAGACGGTATTTGAGGTGGGCCTTTAAAGAGACATTAGGTTTAGATATGCAGAAATAAAAGGTATGGCAGAAACTGTTGGCTGATTATCCAAATACTGTTCCTTCTTTTCATTGCCAGCAGAACCTGATTTTGTTTTTGTGTCCACCATTCCCTGAAATTACTCAGGAGTCAATCCTGGTTAGTCTAATCTAAACCAATCAGGCTAATCATATTCCCTCTGTCAGTGTAGGTGTATGAAGGGGATATGACCCAATACTGACCAGTAAGTTCAGAAGCGACATCTGCTGGGTCTTTGATTTAACCAATCCTGCAGTTAGTCAATGGAGCTAGGATTTCTCCATAAGTGAGAAAATAAGTATTGTTTTTGTTTAAACTGGTTTAACAGGAATTTTCCGTGACTTCCTAATGGAAGGAATGGACATCCTAGTTGAGAAAACACAATAAGCAGAAGCAATGAACTGGAAAAGAAAAGTAACAATGATACAGTCTTAAGTTAGTTAAGCCTGATAAGAATCCAGAGCAAAAGAAGGTAATTGTGACTAATGCAGAAAAGATAGTTTGGAATCATATCGTAGGAGTTGGGACTATTTGGTGGGTGAGAAGGAATTACTGAGGAATTTTAAGCAAGGCAGTAATCTGATGAAAGTTGTGCTTTAGAAAGGTTAATCTCACAGCAGCATAAATTAGAATTTGGAGAAGAGTCTGGAAGTATAGAGATTCATACAAAATCTGTGGTAATCTGGATCAGAAGAGAGAGATCAGTCTGCTTGAGAGCATGAAATCTGTCTTATTTATCATATATTCCTAGTGCCTCTCACACCTGTGCTCAAATGTTTATTTGAATAAACTGAAAGCAAAACATAGTATGGGTAAAACTGACAATCTACTGAGGAAATAAGGCATATTATTTGGGTAACCTCCAGCGTCCGTGACTCAAAGGAAAAATCTCCTAACCCAAGGAGTCTTTATGGGTTGGTCAGGAATGAACTTCAGAACACTCATGAATGCCCAATTTATGGTTTATATGCATATGGATGATTTTGTTCTTTGTTTTTGAGCCAGGATGGGGACAGGAGGTGGCCTAATAAAATTCATGCCTTCATTTAATCAAAAGGTTTGTGGCCTCAAAAAGGTTAAGAACTTTCTATCTGAATCCACTCAGTGGTGGTTGAGGCTTTCTAATATTCAATGACAGCTGGCAAAAAATCTATCCCATAATTAAAATTACTAAAAAACAAAATCCCTTTCAATGGATCTTTTTTCTTTTAATGAATGAATGTATTCTCAAAAGAAAAGATCTTGAGGTAACATTAATTTTAAGGTATCATCCTAGAGCTAAATAGGATGTCACCTTAGCACTCCATAGCCAGCTAAAAATCCAAAAACAGAGACAGAAGATTAGTATGATGTAATGGTTAGAGATATTGAGGCAAAAAAGAATTTGATTATAAAAACCCCTGCTGTATAGCAATTAGACAACTCTAAGATTCAAACAGCTAGCTAGAAGGCAATAACAGTATCAAAACTATGTTTTACAAAACCACTGAGTTATTAAAATTTATATGCATTATATTATCTTACATTATTAAATATGGTTCTAGCCACCAAAATAGCTTAAGCTCAGAGGCAGAAGTCTCCATCAGTCTTACCTTGGTACAGACCACCCGTACAACCACTTTCCAAAAAGCAGAGGAATCAGACCCAGGTTGTACCTCAAAGAGAAGATGTTTTTCCTGGCCAGAAGCCACTTTAGCAGTTCTAAAAAGACACAAGAACATGTTAATTTTATGAAAAATCATATATTAATAAAATAATACAGCCATGAAACTAGATTCAAGAAACACTTTGAGAGAAGGAAATACAAAGAAACACAAAAAGACAAATAATAATGATTATAATAACTGGATTCTTAAAACAGGGATAGAGAATATTTTGAACATAAACATGCAACTTAATTTCTAAGGTTTTTAAAGTCAACAGCTTGGTGAGATGATATTTATAAATCTCTCTTTGTCACATCTATATCTCAATGGTCTTTAAATTTCTAACAAAGACATTTAGGAAAAACAAGTCTGAGAAATCAGGGAATTAAAAAAAAAGGTTGGCAAGGGCAGTGGCTCAAATCTATAATCCCAGCACTTTGGGAGGCCAAGGCAGACGGATCACAAGGTCAGGAGTTCGAGTCCAGCCTGACCAACATGGTGAAACCCCATCTCTACTAAAAATACAAAAAGTAGCCTGGTGCACACCTGTAACCCCAGCTACTCAGGAGGCTGAGGCAGGAGAATTGCTTGAACCCAGGAGGCAGAGGTTGTAGTGAGCCAAGAACACGCCATTGCACTCCAGCCTGGGCGACAGAGTGAGACTCTGTCTCAAAAGAAAAAAAAAGGTTAGCTTGTGTCATTTATCAAAATTTTTTGACTGTTGCCTTGGGTGTATATAAAGAATGAAAAATATCTTACTCTTGGATCAATCCTTGTTTAAACAATGATATTAACAAACCTCTTGAAAATTTTTGGTCAGATAATTTGGGACTGGATCAAGCAAAACAAATGATTTGAGACACTTTTTATATAGCTCTACCATCCTCCCCTAATTTAGAGAGCCACAGGATTTTAACATAAAAATATATCACTTTGAGAAGATAATTCAATATCATGCTATCAACATTAATTTAAATTAGTTCAAAGACATGCTTAAGTATTGCAGTTTCCTTTTATCATTACTAACAACTACTCTCTGAGCACCACTGGGGATATCACACTCAACTAACAGCTAAATAAAATGAGGCCACTGAAAGTTAAGCAACTAGGCTTAGGAAACAAAGTCTTCAGTGAAAATAATTCAGCCATGCCAGTTTCCAGCTCTGTTTTCTAGCTGCCAAGCTTCATCATGTATAGGTTTAATTCTACAGTTTTCGGAGATCATTGCATGTCTGAAATGCCAACTCTGACCCATGGGAATTGGTTTTAAGAATCAAATCCAGTCAGAAATGTCCTGTGCTAAATAATTAAAAGGAAGACATCTGTATCACACAGTAAGCTTAGTTTGTGGATGGTTTTATAGGGTACATTTTATCTAATACCTGTATCTTCAGGTGAAAGGGCAAAATTTTATATAATAGACTGGGTTTATGAATATAAATTTCAAGACTCTAAAGGAATGGTAAATGTCATTGATTACTGCTCATAAGAGTTGAAAACATAAACATAAAAAAGCATTCCACTCTTATATTACTAAATTTAGAAACCTATTTTTAAAATTCTTTAAGAATATGGTCCCAGAAGTAATGCTTCGCACACTACCCTTTGGATAATTTTAAAAAATAAGTAAAATGCTAGAGTTTTTAAGACCAACTATATTTTTATTATAAAAAATAACACATAATACACACAGTAAAATGTAAAATCTCCCTCTCTGCCCTCTTTTCCCACCATCTCCCAACCAAGAGACAAGCACTGGGAATAGTTTAGTTCGTTTTCTACACACACACACACACACACACACACACACACACACACCCCACATCTATATACAGGTTTTTGTTTTGTTTAGTTTTGTTTTAATGAATGAAATCCAGTCTTCTTGAAAGAAACCATCTTCTAAGATAACTTTTAAGACAGTCTTTATTCTTCCCAATAAAGACAGTAGGTCTTCACATAAAGACAGTATATCAAGCTTATCTAGCGTGTTCCAGATTGCCAGGTATGTCTCTTATCACCTAACACCATGGTTATAATGCCTAGGGAGTGGGTTTATATATCTTACCTTAAACTATTATTAGTGACTACAGTATTGTAAGTTTATATATTAAGTGGTCCTGAACTGCTAGTTGATTTCATTCAGTCTTTTTAGGGTTTAAGAAGAGGTAATGTGGGATAACAGGAAAACTGAGATTCAGAGAGGTGGACATGCCATTAATACCTGGGTAATCGACTTAGCCCTCAGTTCAAGGGTTCAATGCTTAGTAGAGTGCCTGCACATACTATGTGCTCAGTGAATGTTAGCTAAGTTGAAGAGACTAAACAGAGAACCTTTAAAATCTCATTTAAGAGGTGACTCCATAGGTTCTAATTATACTCCCAGGGGTTAGAAGAGATATATAAATAAAGGTAGATGTGGATGTTGCCAGAGGCAGATTTAAAAGAAAGACATGACATCTGCCCAATTGTCACCAAGGGAGAAAACAAACAGCAAAAAAGTCATATTTTAAAAGCACAGTGGTCTGGGGACATTCAGAGACAAGAGCCCTATATATTTTCATAGCTCCTACACAGATCAATACCAAAATTGATAAATAAATTAACAAATAAAAGACTAAGTTGTATTAGGTATGCTCTTTAAGAAGGCAGAGAATTTTATATTTCATTTTATAAATTTAGTCAGTGTTAAGTAGAAATTTAAAGATGTTAGCTAATTAGAAAATATTAATAAATGAAATATATTATTTCTCAGTGATGAAAATAAGCTATTACTACATATGTATTCCTCTGGCAAAATAATGACTCAGTAAAACAAACAGTATATATGTATGTATGTGTGTATATACACACACACCCACGCACGAATTGCTTCATGTACAGAAACCTTCTCAGTGTTACCTTTGACTATCCTAGGAGTCTTTCTCTCGAGTGGCTAATTCTTATACTCCATTTTGTTATGCACCCTTTTAGTGCTTTCAAACAAGTGTCTATTGGTATAAAATTGAGATGCTGGGTTGTACTACTGTATCCTAGAATTGCTTCAATATGCCTGTGCTGTGTTCCAGGTTCCATTTTAAGTTCTTTCCATCTCTTCTGTCCCCATTATATACTTTTAAAAAGCTACATAGAAAGTCAACTTATAATAAATACTCAATAATATTTGTTAATGCTAACTGAAAACATTAAGGCTTACCAATCAATACCTCTGGTTATATCTTACACAGCCATGACATATGGGGCATACATACAACAAGGGGAAAAACAAAAAGAGCAAGGCTTACACATCATTAAGCTCAGCTACTCTCCCAAGAAATTCTTCATAAGTTAAGGAGCCACTTTCTCGAACCAATGTAACATGTTTTGCTACTTTTTCTGGTAACTTGTTAATAACCAACTGTGTCTGATCCGAAATTTGCTGTCCCATGATGAAACGATGTCTTTCAAAATCCAGAAAGAGTGTTGCTTCACATAGTTTCTGTCAAATATACAGAAAAGCTACTTTTACATATAATACAAAAATGGCAACATACTCATTTTCAAAAAAATAAAGAAAACTAGGAATACCTTTAAGTGAGAGTTGAGTAGACCTACATGAGTTGAAGGTAGAATTTAAATGACTCTGTTTTCAGATTCACATAGCCAAATGAGAAAACAGGATTCACTTATATATTATTGGGAGGGTGATGAACCTCTAATTCTTATAATTTTATCACATCAAAAACCACTAAAGCACGTGTGCACGTGCACACACGCACACACACACACACATTCAAGTAATTGTACTTAAGAGGAAGTTTGTCTATCTTCTATAATTTTCCTAAGAACATTTCCTGACTGCTTACCACATGTCAGGCTCCAAACTGTTTTCTGTATATTGTGTCAATTACTTCTTACGACAATCCTAAGAGGTAGACAATATTATACCCCTACCTATTTCCCATAGACAGGGAAACTGAGCTAGGTGACTTATCTAAAGTTACACAGCTGTAAGTGGTGAAAGTGAACTTTGAATTTGTCTTTCAGATTCTAGTACTTACATTCTTATCCACTATGACATACAAACTTAGAGTATACTTACATCAGCTAAATAATTCTGTTGTTGAATTACTTTATTTATAGACATGTACCTTAGTTTTAATTTTTAAAAATATATAAACAGACTTGTGGCTTGAAAAACCTAAGAAAATTAAAATGTTAGATATTTTAACCACCTCACATTTTCTGCTTGGAAAAGATAGCTCTTTTGTTCATTAAGTCTTTTAGGTACCCCAAAATATATATCTAGTTATCAATTTTTTAAATGCCCCCAAAATCAGATGCCCCCCCAAGAAATTCTATTTTATTTATCCATCAAAGACTATCATTGTATTTCATCCAAATTAACACTCATATCACATAAAGCAGGTAAAACAGTAATACTCTTATGGAAAAAGTTTTGTAGGAAGATTGCTTTATCATTAATCAAAAAATAAAGTTATAAATTTAAACTATAAAATATATAACTTTATGAAGTTATTAACCCAAAAATATGTAAAATTTTCTTTAAGTATTAAAATGTAATGTACTATATTTGAAGTTTATTCCTTTAGTTACCTAAAATAGGAAAAGGGCAATTGTAATTAAAAAAAAAACAACAATTACAATTTTGAATCTGAGCCTACCTGGTAATAGTAAATATCACATTATAGAGATAAATGAAAGGAAGTTGTTGAGGAAGATCTAGGCCAAAAAAAACCCAAAAAAATCCCTGAAGTTAAATTATATGTAAATATTGCCAAGTGGATTTACAGCAACTGTATCCAAGAAGAAACAATTAAAGATCTTAGCTTAGAAGAGGTCTCTTGGGCACTCAACATCAGTGATTGCTGAATTTCAAAGACTAGTAAAATCTCAAAGCACCATGGTGTTGGATACTTGTTTTAATTCTAAGCAAGCACAGTTTCCAAAATAAACAAAATTCCCCAAAACTTAACAAAATCTCAAAAAGAACTTATAACCTGAAAAGTAGGATATAGATATAATATTAGAAAAAAAGTCTTTCCCAAGAAGGGCAGTAACTTCACAATGAGGTATGCCACGTATTTACCAGGTATACTATACATTGTCCTTATTTTTCTTGACTGAATCCAAACTTGTGAAAAATCATCAGGAGTCAAGGGTTGCAGACTGGTATTAGGGAGGGAGCCACTGTGTTACAGGACTTTTTAAAAATTAAACTCAACAAGTAGCACATGCCTAGTGCTTATGTTCTGGAGCTACAACAGTGAACAAAAGAAACATGGTTCTTGCCTCTTTGGAGCATCCAATACAGTGGAGAAGAGACAGTAACCACACAAATAAATGTGTAATTACAAAATGAGAAGTGCTAGGTGAACAAGTACAGGTGCTATGAAAGCCCATAAAAGAGGGACTTGACCTAGTTTTGTATCAGGGAAGAAGTGCCTGGGCAAACAACATTTTACTTGAGGTCAGAATGGTCAGAGTCAGGGATTAAAAAAGAGGTTAGGGACATGGCAAAAGGAGGACACTCCAGGCAGAGGTTATGAAAAGTGCCTGAGATAGGAAGCAGCATGGTGACTTTGAGGTAATTTTTAAAAAGGCCACAATGACTAAAGCAGAGAGGCAAAGGGAGAGGGAAACTGGCACCAAGAGTTGGGCTGTTTAACATTTTTGTTGATGACCTGAAGACTGTATGCCTGCCCAATCTGCGGATGACCAAAACTGGAATAAATGAATAATATCCAGTGAATAATAGGATCAAGACTAAAACAGATACTTACATGCTTAAATGAATTATATTTAATATGACTAAAAGTTAAATCCTGAAAAGCCAACTGCACAAAAACATGTATGTAAGATGTGCTCAAAAGCAGTTAAAATATAAAAGGTCTGGGTTTTTGTTTTTGTGTTTTTTAAAGAGATGGAGTCTATGTTGTCCAGTCTGGTAACAAACTCCTGGGCTCAAGCAATCCTCCCGCCTCGGCCTCCCAGAGCACTGGGATTACAGGCATGAGCTGCCGCACCCGGCCAGGTCTGGGGTTTTTAATCAAAATAAGTCAACAGTATAACAGGGGCAACAAGTATGCTAAAATAATGCTAAACTCTTGCTAGAAATAGATGTGTTGAGCAAGCAGCCTACTAGTCTATTATGCTCTGCAATGGTCAGGCCACACTGAAAAGTCTGTATTCAGCTCTAAGCAGTTGGCTTTAAAGGATACTAATAAATTAGAACATATTCATGGGCCTAGAAAAAAAAAAAGAGGTTTATTCTAGACAGTCACAGTTTGGTAACAATGAAGCAACATAAGTTTGTTTAAATATTTGAGGAGCTGTCATGTGGAAAAACAAGATTCATTTACAGAGAACAGGATGGCCAATAAGTATAAATTAGTAAGTATAAATTAGAAAGGCAGGTTTTGGTTGATTATAAGCATGTCCCAGCATCCAGAAGTGGAAATGGCTGCTACATGTGAGCCCCTATCACTGGAAGTATGGAAGTGTTTAGGTAAAGATTAGAAGTACATCTAATAAGTGTTATAGGGATTTTCACCTGGGTGGGAAGTGGAGTAGGTGACCTCTAACCTAACATTTTATTCCCAAAATGAAACTTAACCTTCCTCTAACATTCCTGTATCAATTCAATGAAAATGTAATTAAGATTCTAACCAAAAAACTAGCCGGGCGTGGTGGCGGGCGCCTGTAGTCCCAGCTACTCAGGAGGCTGAGGCAGGAGAATGGCGTGAACCCGGGAGGCGGAGCTTGCAGTGAGCCGAGATTGCGCCACTGCACTCCAGCCTGGGCGACAAAGCGAGACTCCGTCTCACAAAAAAAAAAAAAAACAAAAAAAAACGAAAAAAAAAAACAGATTCTAATCAACCAGGCTGAAACTTTAAATAATATCTACATTACTTAACAAAGAAAAAACTGAACTTTTGAAATATATAGTCTCAATATTTAATATAAATACCTATGATAATTTAACCAGCGTGGTATAGGGGAATAGAATTTCTCTCCCTCTGTTCTCTTAAGGTCTCCAGCTGGGCCCAAGAATTAAACTAACCTAAGATAGATTAGCAGGAGAAAAACATACAAATTTTATTTAGTAATTTTTATACATACATAGGAGCCCTCAAGAAAAATAAGGACTAAAAAAACTAATTAAGGCCAAAAGCTTACATAGTAGATTGGACGAAGGAGAAGTAAACTGTGAAAACATGACAAGACATAAGGGTTTGGGCTGGGGCACTTAATCGTAGAAAAGTGACTAGGAAGATAAGGGTTACTTTAAGAAGGCTTGTTTGAACAGATTTCTCTCAGCTTTGATTGCCCACCTCTGGTAATGATAATGTCTTCCTCCTGGCATAGGGAGGACATCTTTCGTATGGCTGTTTTATCTCCAGCCTTCAGGAAGTATAAGGAGGGTCAGAGGGCCCTTCTTACATCTGTTGCTTTTCAATGTGCCTTTAACTCAAAATAATCCTTATGCCAAAGTGGCGTATTTTGCTACCCTACATTACCCACCAAAACCATATTTGAAAAGAAGAGTTTAGTTGCTTATTTATTGAGTTATTAATAGAAAATGATCCTCTTTGTTTCAGCATTGTTTTCATCTGCTGCCCTAACTTTGAGTAAAGTTTATAATTTGAGGCAGCATATTAACTTGTTATCTTGTAACCGTACTTGGTATCTGGGAAACTTCATCACTAACTCCTTGGATTAAAATGCAACACTGGGCCGGGCGCGGTGGCTCAAGCCTGTAATCCCAGCACTTTGGGAGGCCGAGACGGGCGGATCACGAGGTCAGGAGATCGAGACCATCCTGGCTAACATGGTGAAACCCCGTCTCTACTAAAAATA
>NW_016813281.1:635318-654167 GCF_001698545.2 Rhinopithecus bieti
AAAAAAAAAAAAAAAAAAAAAAAAAAAAAAAAAAAAAAAAAAAAAATGCAACACTGAGAGAGCCTGCAAAAGTGGTTCTCAACATGGTTCAAGAAAGAGGGCCTGAAATTTCGTTTATTTTGAAAACCATAAAATATTGATAAATATTAACATCTATCACTATACGGGTGTGAAAATAAGATATGACTCTGTGATCTACATACAATATAAAACCACAACACAGAGTGCATGTTCACAAAAACAATCTGTTGAGGCCATCCTCTAGTCAGTCACCCACCACAGCTTTTCACTGTCCCTCTTTGGTGACTGCACATATTTCTATCATACTACGACATTCATTAAGTCCTCGGCCATTTCCCTCTAGTGAGCTTCTTGAGGAGAGCGGCCATGGTCTCTCTTCTGGCAGATACATAAGCACTCAATAGATGTTTACTGAATAAATGCAGTAAATACCATTGGCAGTTTTTTTTTTTTTTAATTATCCACTTAGTATTCTTTTGACTTTTGTTAATTTGGTCAGCCATCTATTAGTACTAGGTTGGACAGAAGCAGAAGTTAAAAATACATATGAAAGAAAATGTAAAACTGTGAAAATTTATCATTAAATTGATGCTTATGTAAACTGAGAAATATTCACTATTTGATATTAACAAAATACCTCCCCCTAGGTCATGCAACAGTGGTATTGCATAGGAACATAATTTGCAGACCACTGGCATAGAATTCAACAAAAGACAAATTTCTGGTTAAGGTTTCTCAAAGAACTAGCAGCTCTCATATTATTGTGCCACCTATAACACAGTCATTTTTTGCAAGATGAAAACATGCTTTCAAAAAGCATTTGAAGGATTTTCTAAATAAAGAACTGTTATTTTGAAATGCACAAGATCAAGGATTCCAAAAATGCCACATTCTCTAGTGGGTGGTACATACAGTGAATCACTTATTTTTCTAACAAATGAATTGTGGTAGTTCAAATATTCCTTACAAAATATAAAATTACATCATGGGTAATTGGCCAAGCAAAACGAAAAAACTGCTCAAAACTCCTAAAATTTAAATAATAATTCATTCATAAAATAACTAAAGCAAAATGGAAAAGGCTGAAAATGAACCAAAATGACTAAATGACAAGTACTGTACTGTAGTATTTTAAAAACCTCTCTGAAACCAGTTCTCCATCAAATTTTGTATCAACCTCATTTAAAAAGATTTAATTGAAATAAACATCAATGATTTTCATTGTCAAGTCAACTTTAACATCAGTAATAAATACCAAGTACTACTGACTGGGTCCCTAAGGATACTATTTACTTTATTACTCATTGTTTACTCGAACTGCAGATCTGTAAACAGATATCAACTTTTTTTTCAAGACAAGTTAACATAGATACATAATGAAATAATTAGACCAGAGTCACTATAGAGTCTGGTATGCCTGTTCCAGGATCAAAGATCTTGATCCGAAAAAGATATATATATATATATATATATACATTAGAGAGAGAGGGAGAAACTACAAAAGGATAGAGTGCTGTACTAGGAGATTAAGAATATGGATTTCTAACAGTACCAGTGTGTTTACTAAATGCATTTCATATTGGAAAAAGCACGCTAGACTTGTAAGAATTCTCTCTGGACCTTCCTTGCCAGTTTGGGAAGGGAAGGGGAAGGAAAGTGTGTTTGTATTTAGACGGGAACCAAGAAGGATGAGGCTAGAAGGATGAGGCTACACACATCAAATATGAAGTTCATTTACACCAAATGACAAATATTAATTTTTGAAACATACAGTCGTATTCTTGAGAAAAAGTTTTAGAAACTGAAGTCAGGCAATGTGAAAGAAAAGGAGAAAAAATCCATACTACTGTTGAGCTCTGAATTCAGAAAGCATCACTTCTCAGATGGGTGACTCTGACATAGAGGTGACTAATTTAGGATCGTCGGCCGGTGGCAGCTCATGTCCCCAGACAAAATTCTGAATGGATAGAGGTTATTTTATATCAAAAAGAGCGGGTGGAAGGGAGTGAAAACGAATAAATTCGTGCTGAAGATGTAAGAATTATAAACAACTGGAAGTGTTCCAGCAGCTTTACATATATGCCAGAGGCAAGAACTGAATTATCTGGCACCGCTAAATAGGACAGTGTCAGAATACAGAAGGGTACATTACCTTTAATAAGGGGCATAGGGATCGATTTCAATAACAATCGTAAATCCACATTTTGTAACACGAGACAAATAACTGAAGGAATAATTTCAAAAGCGAACACAGAAGCCTTCTGCTCCTGCTGTATAATCACTACCTTATTATTAGCAAGAAAACGTTCTTTTCTTAGCCGGGTCTCAAGGTAGCAGCAAGTTTGACGAGGAAAGACCTCTGGGAGGGGTAGCAGCCTAAGTCAGTTCAGAAGTGTGGGGCTGGCTAAGTAGATCGACGTGGCTATTTCTGAGCTATCGTCCCAGGCAAAAGGTTTCTTATTTGGAGTATCCAGCCCGGCGGGGACCGAGCCTGCGGGCCACCCTAGCGCTCGCTCTTGCTACGCCGCCTCAGCCCCTCCTCAAGCGCACCTGGACATTTAACCAACAGCTAAGTCCGGTGGCCGAATGACTGAGCCGGCGGCAATATTCAAACAACCGTTCTGGGATAGAGGAGAAAAAACTCTCTTCGGGTCCCTCAGAACCACCCCCAGGCGGGACAAGCCACCGCCACCCCGGGCAACTGGAACCCAAAGGGCAGAAGACGGGCGCCACAGAAGGGCCTCCCCAGCCTGCCCCACGCCCCAATGCGAGGCCCGGGCAGGGCGGCGGGGCCGGGCCTATCTCCCCGGGGAAGTCTGGCTCGGCAGCGGAGGGCCAGCTGGGGTTTCTCTTCCCAGCCCCAGGGTCCTGGAGCAGCTAGCAAGGGAAACACGAAAGGACAGCGCCGCGGAGCTCACCCCAGGTTCAAGGCATCGCGCACCCTGCGGCAGCTGCGGCGCCACCTCGGCCCACAGCTCAGACCTGCGGGTGGCGGCGACTCAGCCGGGGACTCGGTCGCACGTCTGTGACGCAAAGCCCCGCTCCCGGCGTGTTGCCTGGAGACGGCGCCCAACCTTCCTCTCCAGCGCCGTTAGCGACACGCGCTCCGCAGCTCCTGAGGGATTCCGAGCCCAGATGGCCATCTGAGAGGAGAGGTGGCGGCGAAGGAGAGTCTCGCCTGTCAGGCTCCCGGAGCAGGAGCTTCACGAGGTGGCCTTGGAAACGGCCTGGCCGGCTCCCATCTCTCCTGGTGCCATCTCCGGAGCGGAAAGTCGAGCGCCCCGCTGGCGACCAAGGCCGCACTGAGAGCCCTGGTTTGGGCTCCAAAATACCACTTCCCAGACCTCCAGCCTCTCCACTGATCACACAAAGATCATCTTGTTTCTTTATGAGGAAACGGATTGTGTTCACCTAGCCGAGTTGTTAAGCGTAAGAGAATGTATGAAAAGTAATTACAAAGTTCAAAATCCTGAGCTTTGATAAATGATAGATACGACGATGAACACATATTAGTAATATTACTGCTCTTCGGGACGTCTGAATCAATAATTACTGTCTGTTAAGCATCTGTTGTGTACCCAATACTGCACTAGGCACTTTACAGGCATTGCTCTTGTTTAAGTCGTTTGCTCAAAGTTGCCTAGACAATAAACAACAGAGCAAGGATTTTAACCCAGGTATAGCTGACACTGCTGCCTCTATGCTTAGTAGTTGAACGGCTTCTTATGCTTCTTAATATTTGGACACCCCTCCTTCACCAGTCACTTGTAGATTTACCCTGTGAAGAGCTAATTCTTCCCTCTAATAATAATATTTGTTGACCATTTACTATATGTCAAACCCTATTTTAAGGACTTTAAAGGTGTTAATTCGTTTAATCCTCACAGCAATCCTGTGCGTAGATGTTATTAATACCTTCACTAAGACACAGGCTTAGAAAAGTCGATTAACTTTTCCAAGGTCAAACAACCATTAAGGAGCAGAGCCAGATTCAAATCCAAGCAGACAGAACCCTGAACCTGTGTTTTTAATTCCTCTTTTAAACTGCCTCCATAGTATGGTAAGACTTCATTAGGGCTAGGTCCATGCCTATTTGTGCATCATTATTTTCCTGACAGCCAGCATGGTGGTGGTTCAATATTTCAACATTTAATGAATATTTGAACAGTGGGAAAGGGAAAAGCTTAAAAATGAAGTATAAATAATGATTTACTAAATTCCAAAAGATATCAAATACAACAAGATTCCATAGTGCAGCCTAATCCGGGCCTGGGAGTTAGAAATATCACTCTATAAAAATTGCCTTCAATTAAACATTGTATTGGAGGTTCTGGTCAATGAAATAAAACAAGACAAATACATAAAAGGCATCCAAGTTGGAAATGAAGTTGTAGCACTGCATTTAACTGCATAAGAAAATTGTGGAATGCTACAAAAAAAGCTATTAGAACTAAAAAGTGAGTTTACAAAAGTTGCAAGATACAAAATCAAATATACAAAAATCAGTTGTATTTCTATATACTAGCCATGAACAACTAGAAATGGAAAATTTTAAAATATCTCATCAACAACAACAACAACAAAAGTAGCAAATTTAGGGACAAATTTGACCAAAGATGTGAAGGACATATATACTGAAAACTATAAAATATTATGGAATAGCACAGAAATGGAATCAACCCAAGTGCTTATCAATAGTGGATTGGATAAAGAAAATGTGGTACATATACACCATGGAATACTATACAACCACAAAAAGGACTAGATCATATCTTTTGCAGCAACATGAATACAGCTGGAGGCCATTGTCCTAAGCAAAATAATGCAGAAACGGGAAACCAAATACCGTATGTTCTCACTTATAAGTAGGAGCAAAACATTGAGTACACAGACACAAATATGGGAACAATAAACACTGGGGATTCTAAAATGGCTGAAAAAACTACTATTGGGTACTACGTTCACCACTTGGGTGACCTGTATCATTAGAAGCCTAAACCGCAGCATCATTCAATATACCCATGTAACAAACCTACACGTGTACCCCCTGAATCTAAAATAAAATAAAATAAAATAAAATAAAATAAAATAAAATAAAATAAAAAACATTGTTAAAAGAAGTTAAAGAAGACCTAAATAAATAGAGATATATTATGTTAATGCATCAGAAGACCAAGAATTTCTAAGATATCATTTCTGCCTAAATTGACCTGCAGATTTAAGGAAATTCCAATAAAAATTCTAGCAGATTTCTTTTTAATGGAAATGACCAAACTAATTCTAAAATTTTTATGGAAATGCAGAGGACCTAGACTTTGCATTTTATGGAAATGCAAAGGACCAAGACTTTCATCTCATCAAGAAAAACAAAGTTTTGGAACTTACACTACCTGATCTGAAGACATTATAATAAGAGCTAATCAACACAGTATAGTATAGGTATGAAAATAGATAGAGTAATGGAACAGTATAGAGAACCCAGAGATGTATCTCTATACATGTTGTCAGTTGATTTTCGACAAATACGCTGAGGCAATTCAATAAGGGAAAAGATAATGTTTTCAACAAATAAACCTGAAAAAATTGAAGAGCATTTGCCAAAAAACTCTTAATCTCTTGCTCCTTTCCTCATATAGTCACAGGATCCATGGAGTGTTGCTTTTCCAGCCAGAAACCTCTGTGGCCAGTGGCTCCTTTGCCTGAGTTTTGCTCAGGCCCACTGGGCTTGTTCTGCCCATTTGGCCTTGCAGGCTGCACTCGGCTCACGCTACTGGCCCAGATCCCATGCCTGCCAAGGACGAGCCAGGCAGAGTGGTGAGGGGTACGTGAGCAAGTGAACATGAGATCTGGCCACTGTGCACAGCCAGGCACACTAGCTGTGGTAGGGCGGGCGGCTACAGGTGCCGGCATGGGTGCCGGTTCCTGCAAAGCTGTGGCTGGACCAGAAGTACCACAAGTGACTTCCACTGCTGGCACCAGGGAATGTGGTGGCACCTGGAAGCTTTGAGATGCCAGGAAACGCAGAGCCCCAAAGAGGGTGTTACAGTCCTGGCTCAGGGAGCTCTTGGGTCTGGGCTCCCGGAAGTGTGACAGCTCTTTTGTCCTTCTCTCTTTTCTGCTTCTCATCACTTGCAACACGGGGAGTGAGGGGGTATTTCAGCCCTGTTTGTGTTACAACTCTTTCGGTCCTGCCATTTGACAGGTCCCGAGTTCTTGTCCCACATCCAGGAATAATGAGGTATGCAGACAACTGGAGGGTGAGTGGGGTGAAGAGGTGCTTTATTGAGTGACAGTGCAGCTCTCAGGAAACTCTAAGTGGGTAGCTCCTTTCTGCAGGCAGGTTGTCTGGATGTCTGACCAGCTCTCAGCTGAGAGGAGACCCACAGTGGGTGGCTCCTTTCTGCAGGCAGGTCGTCAGGATGTCTGCTCAGCCCTCAGCGGAGAGGAGACCTGGAGTGGGCAGCTCCTACCTGCAGGCAGATTGTCCCGATGTTTCTTGAGTCTGGCTGGCTGAGCCTAGGGTATTTATGGGCTCAAAAGGGAGGAAGTGCATGCTGATTGGTCTATGGGCAGCAGAAAAAGCGCCATAAGTTCTCACTCCAGTCTGAGGACCTGGCAGCCCAGCCCCCAGGCTTCAGACTGTCAGTTGTGTAGAGGTAGGGTTTCACTGAGGACCCACCCCTTTTTGCCCAGGAGTCTGTCTACCTCATGTCACTGTCCATGGCACCCAGGCTGTTTGGGCCAAGGGGAGCCTGCAGGCCCACACTGAGCTGCCCTCAGTGCCCCCTCAGTTTCCCCTCCCATGTTCATCAGCATCCAAAGTCCAGAGGGGGCTGAGGTGGCAGGGGGCTAGCATGTCAATGTTGCCCCAAGCATGCATGCACCTGCCAGATTGTGACAGCATCTGGGCTTGGCCACAATTTTGCTCTGCCCCAGAAGCAGGGAGAGGCCAGACAGCAGGAGCAGACACTTGCAAGCCTGTGGGGGCAAGGGGCTTCCTGGGCCCCTGAGAGCACAAGGATGCCCAGGTCCACAGCTGTGGTTGGGCAGCTGCAGCTGTGCCAGGAGGGCAGGGCTCCCACCCCACCAACTCGGAAGTGGGTGGGGCTCCTGCCTGTTCCTGTTTTTGTGATTCTGTTTAGTGTGCAGCCCTGGCCAGGCCTCCCTCACTGCAGCTTGCATCTTTGCAGCAGCTGCTTCAGAGGGGCTACCACTGCCATCAATACTATATATAAAAATTAACTAAAAATGGATCATACATCTAAATGTAAAAGAGCTAAAATCACGAAACTTCTAGAAGATATCTTAGTGACCTTGGATTTCTCAAAGACTTCTTAAGATGGCACAAAAAGCACAAACTGTAAATGAAAAAAAGGATAAATTGTACTTCATCAAAATTAAACGCTTCTGCTTTTTAGAAGACTGTTAAGAAAATGAAAAGGTAAGTCACAGACTTGGAGAAAGTATTTGCAAAACATATATTTGGCAAAGGACTTCTAACTAGAATACATAAATATCTGTTACAACCCAATAAGAAGACAACCCAACTTTTTTAAGTGGGCAAAATATTTAAACAGACATTTCACCAAAGATTTATAGATGACAAAATAAGTGCATGAATTAATACCATTAATCATTATGGAAATGCAAATTAGAAAAATAAGATTTCACTGTGCACTGTAGCTACTAGAATGGCTAAAATTTGAAAGACAGATCATATCGCATGTTGACAAGCATGTGGAACAACTGAAATTCTTGTATACTGCATGTTGGAAATATAAAATAATACAACAATTTTGGAAAATAGTTTGGCTATTTCTTAAAAAGCTAAATATACACCTACCACATGATCTAACCATTCTACTCCTAGGTATTTACCCAAGAGAATTGAAAGCGTATGTCTACACAGAGGCTTATACATGAATATACATAGCATTAATTGTAATAGGCCCAAACTGCAAACAACCCAAATGTCCATCAATAGGTGAATGGAAAATAAATTGTGGTATATTCACAAAATGGAATATTACTAAGCAATAAGAAGGAGTGGTTAGTATACCTCAACAACATGGGTGAGTCTCAAAATAACTATTTTGAGTGAAAGAAGCCAGATCCTCCCCTGCAATAAAAGAGTACCTGTGGTGTGATGCCATTCATATACAATTCTAGACAATCCAAACTAATCTGTAGTGACAAAATGCAGATCAGTGGTTGCCTGGGAATGCAGGGGCAATGTTGTGGAGATGGGTGGAGGGGTAGTACCACCAAGGGGTGAGAGGAAACTTTTTGGGGTGATGGATATGTTCATCTTCTTGATTATAAATGATGGTTTCACAGATGCATATGTTGAAACTTGTCAACTCATACACTTTAATCATGCACAGTTTATTGTATGACAGTTATACTTCAATAAACTTGTTAAAAAAAGACATAGCTAGTTGAATTTTAAAGGGCTTTGTATTGTGGCCTAAATAGTCATGAAAAGTGCTCTGCACAAATTGCCTTCAACTTTGTAAAACAGAGCCATTACTCCTTCCTATATCTCATGGGGAGTGTAGTGAGGATTGACAAGGAAAAGACTAAAAGACTAAAATATTTAAAATTAGTATTAAATTAATATTATTAATGACATCTAGATACCTTCTCATCACAACAGCTTTCTTCTTACCTGAATTAATTATGAATATAATGAATTAATTAGAATATAAAACAGAACAAGACAGTAATAAAGATTATCTTAAAACCAAAATAGAAGAGATNACTCCTTCCTATATCTCATGGGGAGTGTAGTGAGGATTGACAAGGAAAAGACTAAAAGACTAAAATATTTAAAATTAGTATTAAATTAATATTATTAATGACATCTAGATACCTTCTCATCACAACAGCTTTCTTCTTACCTGAATTAATTATGAATATAATGAATTAATTAGAATATAAAACAGAACAAGACAGTAATAAAGATTATCTTAAAAACCAAAATAGAAGAGATTAGAAATCCTCTGTGGAATAGGAATTTTGAAGCTACTTTGCAGCAGAATAAGGAAACCTTTATTTTTCTTACATATAAAAAGGTATGAGAAAAATATTTCTAGGAAACCACATGTATAAATAGTAAGAGTTATGGAAGAAGAAACCATTAAGTTTTTTATAAGTTTTATGAGTTTTTTATAAGAAGAAGGATCATTTTGCCATGAGTCTTGTAATTTATATGTTCCGGTTTTCATAGTTTTTTAAATAAGTATTTTCCATTTAAAGAAAACACAGAGGCTTTGATAAATTCTAATAAACATGGTTCTGTAGTGAAGATCGGGAAAATTGGAGACTTTTGGAAGGGCATATTTTTTCATGTATTTATTTATTTATTTTTGAGGTGGAGTCTTGCTCTATTGCCAGGCTAGAGTGCAGTGGCACAATCTTGGCTCACTGCAACTTCTGACTCCCAGGTTCAAGTGATTCTCGTGCCTCAGCCTCCCGAGTATCTGGGACTACAGGTGCGTGCCACCACGCCCAGCTAATTTTTGTATTTTTAGTAGAGATGAGGTTTCACTATGTTGGCCAGGATGGTCTCAATCTCCTGACCTCATGATCTGCCCACCTCAGCCTCCCAAAGTTCTGGGATTACAGGCGTGAGTCACTGAGCCCAGCCTGGTATATTTTTTTCTAGGAAAGTATGTCCAGTGTCTCATGCTTTTTTGTAAGGTTACTAAGCATCTGTGTTAGGACTGTGGGAATATATGAGGAAGACCCTGAGTGGCTATGGATTATAAACATTTTTTACTTTCTGTATGTAATTCATAAAATCATAAAGTTGAAAAAAGCTGCCTAACAATCACCTGGTCCAATATTCTTCTTTTAGAGGTGAGGAAGCTGAGACCCAAAGATGGAAAGTGATTCATCTAAGGACTACAGAGCAAGTTAATTAAACTGGGCTAGAATCCAGATTTCTTGGCCACTAGTCTAGTGCTTTTCCTAACAATTCATTACTGCTTTTAATTCTATCAGTGTAGAATAAGAGGAACACCTAGTCACCTACAAT
This sequence comes from Rhinopithecus bieti, assembly GCF_001698545.2. Taxonomy (NCBI): domain Eukaryota; kingdom Metazoa; phylum Chordata; class Mammalia; order Primates; family Cercopithecidae; genus Rhinopithecus; species Rhinopithecus bieti. The sequence goes on from NW_016813281.1 coordinate 645,379, forward strand.
TAAGATGAAAGCTTCATCATTTTCTAGGACTTCGAAGCTTTTCTATCTCATTGATTTCTTCTTTCTGCCTGCATCTACTCAAAGTTTGTTCTCAGCCCTCTGCTCTAATTTTTTAAATGTTTGTGAGGGGTGGGGCAGGACTCGTGCACTCACAGCTTTAATTTTCACCAGAATTCAGATGGTTTCCAAATCTACATTGCCAATTATTATCTTTCATTGGTGTTCTAATCCTGTATTTCCATATTTACACATAATATCTTCCATAGGAATGAATGTACCACAGCAAGGGTGCCTTGATTTCCATACTAAAGTGGTTTCAGAATTCCAGCGTATCCATGCTGGTGTCAGTCAATAGCAACCACAATAGTACTTGACAGAGATGGCAGAGCCTGGAGAATTCTGTGGTTGCTGTAGGAAAAGGCAACAGTCTCCAGTGGACAAGACATCATGTAGAGAAGTAGCACTGTTACTTGGTAGATGCCACCTAGGATATTACCAGGGAATCAGCAGTAGAGTCTGGCAGAGTCAGCAGTGCCTTGTGGGTGTGGCAGTGCCCAGAAGATATAGAAGCAGCTAGATGTGGTGATACCTAGAGGAAATAGTTATGGAGGAAAATAGACAAAACAAGTGGAAGTGGTCAGTATGCCTAGTGAGAGATATGATAGTACTCACTGGAGTAGAATTAGATCAAGAGCAGTGGGAAAACACAATGCCATATGGAAGCTGATCACACTTGTTTGTGGGCATATTTGAGTCACCTGCTTCCAGATATTTTAGAAGTTTGTTGTGTTGTGGGGAGCAGGATTCTGCTTTAATCGATTCAGAGAAAAGGTTACATTGGCACATCCCAAGCCATCATTCTGCGAAAGGAGAATAAAAGAAGTTTGGATATTACAACAAAAATAATTATCTTTGCCTCAATCCATACTTCATTAATATCAACTAATAACCCTCAGTACAGAGTTCTCTGAGAAAACTCTTTTAAGCATATGGCTTAGGCCTGGAGGCCTAAGTAGGATCCACAAAGAGAAAGATGCAACAGGGGCTATGAGTCTAGCTATCTAACTCCATATGTAGAATAGAAGTAATGGTAGAAAGTGGCTAACCTGCCTCTAGGGCTCAAGTCCTGCCAGAGGCGGAGACAGGAAGCAGACAAGTGAGTACCATGAATGGATGCTGAGCTTTAAGGTAGCTCAGCTACCTAGAAGTTTAAGGATAACCTCACGCATCAGTAAAATGTGTGTGCTTACCAGTAAAAGTCTTGGTCTTTATCAGTAGGCTTAGCAACTCCTCTTCCTATGAGGGGGGAATTGGAAAGTGGACATGAAGAAGTGGGAGCAAGGATGGGAATATTCAATTGCTTATGTTACAGTCTGAAGTGTTCCCCAGCTCCGATTGTCACCACATGAGTTTTTTCCTTCAAGCAGATGCAGACTCCCCAGCTTTCCCACTGACTACTGAATGATTATTATGTTGTTTTGATTGAGTATATTGGTGCTTTGATCTACCTGCCTTGGGGTTTCAGGCTTGGGGCAAGATCTCTTGCAGGCAAAGTCTTGTTTCTGTCCCAATCAGGATCAAGTTTGCCTCTTGCCTCTGCCCAGATGCCAGTCAATACCAAGTGTGAGTTGACATCATCTCTGATGTCTTCTAATGGTGTAATGCCTCATCCCACCCTCCTTTCCAGATTGACCACCCAGACATATTTTCCATGCTGGATCTTCAGATTTAAATATTCTTTCCCGATATTTTTACTACATAGAAATTTCTGTTATGTTCTCTAACTTGCTAGTATATCTTTGATACATTCTTTTACTAATATTTACTAATGGAGAAAACATAACATGATTTTAAGATATTTGGTTATACTATAACATCGTATCGATGTTATATAACATCAATGTTTTACAACATTGAAGTCTTTGTTATTACCGTTATCATTTATGATGTTGACTTTGCTGAAATGGTGATGATCTTCGTAGGTAAAAATATGCACAGTGGAGTCCTGAATTAGGTCTTTTGGTATTTTTTTTTTTCCGAGATGGAGTCTTGTTCTGTCGCCCAGGCTGGAGTGCAGTGGCTCAATCTCCGCTCACTGCAAGCTCCGCCTCCCGGGTTCACACCATTCTCCTGCCTCAGCCTCCTGAGTAGCTGGGACTACAGGCGCCCGCCACCACGTCTGGCAAGTTTTTTGTATTTTTAGTAGAGACGGGGTTTCACCGTGTTAGCCAGGATGGTCTCCATCTCCTGACCTCGTGATCCGCCCGCCTCAGCCTCCCAAAGTGCTGGGATTACAGGCATGAGCCACCACACTTGGCTGGTCTTTTGGTATTCTTAATTGGTTTTGTCTTTTTTCTATCACAAAAATATTTTCAACTTCACTGAAGGCAAAATTCAAACGAAATAACAGTGGTGTTGTAAAATGAGTCTGGAAGTTATCAGAAAGGATTCTAATTTTCAGAAAATGATAGCATGCAGTGGAGAATTTCAGATTGCCAAGAAAGCATCCTAGGCTTCAAACACTAAAATAGAAATATGGAGACCAAGGAATCAAATTTTTGCCAATACTTACTAGCTTTGTTGTTACTGAGGGAACTCAATTTGTTCTTACTTATCCACAGTCCAAAACACACTGCAGTTTAGTTTCTCTATTAAGATAAATATCAGTTTGACTCACAGAAGTGAGTCAATGGCCAACTCAGAGAGTAAAGTTCAAGTATAGTAGCCTTTATGCATTCTTCTGGCTTGTTCGCAGTTGCATTCTACACCAAAATAAAGTCTTCAAGAAGAACAAAATTTAAGTGGACAGAAACAGTCCTGTACTGAGTGATCTTAGCACTTAATGCAGATAACTGGATAAAGGTATAACTTGCAGCTCATGAAATCTTAATGAATGAATGTATACATGATGAATGTATATACATGTATTCATTCACAATGTTTATTCACAGCCTACTCAGTAAATGTGCTAGATTTACATATACTATCCAAGTGCTAAGAATGCAAGGAAAAATAAAATATGTACACACTTAACATAATAGAATGTGGCATATAACACTGATATATAAACAAATTTTAAATAGAAGGAATGAGAAAAATTCATTAATGTGGTAGGAGGCAGCCTTCTAAAATGGCTCCCAATGATCTCCACATCTTGGTATTCATGCCCTTCTATAATCCCCTCCCCTTAAACATGGGCTGGACATAGTGACTTGCTTCCAATGAATAAAATATGGCAAAAATAATTGGATGTCACTTTGAAGATCACATCTAAAAGATGATGACTTTCAACTTGCTTGCACACACTTCCTCTCTGGCTCTTCTTGCTTGTTGCGCTGATGAAGCAAACTGCTATTTTGTGAGCTGTGTCAAAGGAGAGGTCTGCTAGGAAAGAACTGAGGGAGGACTTTGGCCAACTGCAAACAGGGAACTAAATCCTGTCAACAACCACGTGAGTGAACTTGGAAGTTAATTCTATTCCAGTCAAGTCCTGAGATGACTAAGCTCTGGCAGACACTTGAATTGCAGCTTCGTGAGAGACCCTGAAGCAGGGGACCCAGGTACCCATGCCTGGTTTCCTAACCCACAACAATGTTAAATAATAAATGTTGTAAAAGTTATGAAGTTTTCAGATAATTTGTTTTGTAACAATTGATAACTCATACAATTAGGAAGAAAAGGAAGGTGATTAAAATAGAAGGAATGGCAGTTGCAAAATGAGAGGGCATTGTAGAGATTAAATTCTAGAATGGTAAATGGATTTGTGTAGCCATAGCATGAAGTATCCTTGCAGGAATGAATAAGGTTTGAGAAGAGGATTCAAGGTCAAATTGTAAAATGCACTCAGCGTCATTTATTTTATTTTTCTCTTACAGAAACCTCGCCAACTATTTTAAACAACAAAAAAAAAGTTTAAGACAGGAAATTAGGTACTTATAAAATCATTGGAAAGGCTGGAGTAATTCTAGTCTCAGCCCCAGGAATGCTCCCAGAACAATTATCTCTGAATGGGTCTACTAGGGAAGTTTCCATCTCCTCCATAATAAGAAAAGTAGGGAAGCAGGAGATGCAACTGTAATAGGTCTGTTGCTCAATGTGCATGGGAAGTCAATATGCCAAGACATGGGGGCTGCAGCAGAGAAAGAGGTTTAATCATACACAGGGCTGCTGAACGAGGAGACAGAAGGAAACTTCAAATCTGTCTCCTCAGGGAATTTGAGGCTAAGGTTTTTAAGGGTTTTGGAATGGGCCAGAGTATGGAGATCATTGACTGGTCAAGGAGTGTGGGGAAGTCATGTGACAGGAAGGTAAAGAAATGATATTTTCTCTCTCTAAAGAAAAGGAGGGAGCAAGAATTCCTTGAAGAAATGATTGATTCTAGAACCAGGGCAAAATAAGATACAAAAAAAAGATACAAAATAAGGGACACTGGAGCATCTTGTAGTGCCAGAAAGTAAGGAAGTGCCCAATAAAAACACAAAGAAGGGAGTATGTCAAAGGGATACAGGAGCAAATGGAAAGAGCTCCCAATAGTCAGTCTTGGAAAAAATTGAGCAACAGCATAAATAAAATAGTATTGTATTATTACCTAAAGTAGAAAATATTCTTGAGTCCATAGTGATATGAATAAATTATTTAAAGCATAAATTAATGAGGGGGAATAGATGAATCTCCTGTGCAGGAAAAGCCCAAATAATTTATGTAGATATTCCACTTTAGAGGAAGCAGAGCATAACTCCTGTCTAATTAGGTATGGGTTGTGCATAGTGATGTCTTTCCAAAGAATATGGTATAGAGAAGAGTAACTTTACAGTGGAGAAACCTGACAAACACTACCTCAGCGAGGTGCGTAAGGTGAACATCAGCAGTGATAGATCATGTGGATATTATGTACCCTTGATATAACACCATGAAAACGGCACTGTATTTCTGTGGTCTTCCTTCCCAAAACATATAGCCCCAGTGTAGTCATAAGAAAACATCAGAGAAATCCCAGCTGAGAGATATCCTATATAATACCCAAATAGTACACCTCAGAACTGACAAAATTATCAAGAGCAAGAAAAGTCAGAGAAGTTGTCACAGCCAAGAGGACACATGATGACTAAATGTAACGTGGTGTGCTGGGTGGGATATTGGAACAGTGAAAGGACATTAGGTAAAAACCAAGGAAATCGGAACAAAGCATGGACTTCAGTTAATAATAGCATATCAGCATTGTTTCATTAGTTGTTACAAGTGCACCATACTAATATCAGATAATGATAACAGGGGAAACTGGTGTGGGTATATGGGAACTCTTTGCACTATTTTCACATTTTTTTGGTAAATTTATTCTGAAATAAGTTAATTTTTTAAAAAGTAAGTAGTCTTCTAGATGCTAAAGGAGGAGATCTTAAATCACATCAGCACTGTTTGGAAATTTGGGCATTTCCTGAGGAACATAGAGAGAGGAGAGAATTCCTATTTGATTTCAGTATTACGAAAAATGCTCTTACATCAAACTTGACCTTATACATAGACTATTACAGGAGTAACCCACTAAATTTTATTTACTTTAACTAGAAAATCCAACTAACAAATAATTGCTTTTCCTCCTGTTTGGAGGCTATGATGTTATGATTATATAAATATTAATATATTGGTTTTTATCCACAGTTCCTGGCTCATAGCTCCCAGAGTCCTTGTTACAGTCTTTTGTTACAATGTTGAGGTGCTTTAGGGCTCAGGAGCAGGTCTCAGGAAACAGAATCTCTCTCTCTTTTTTTTTTTTTTGGAGATGGAGTCTCACTCTGTCACCTAGGCTGGAGTGTAGTGGTGCAATCTCGGCTCACTGCAACCTCTGCCTCCTGGGTTCAAGCAATTCTCCTGCCTCAGCCTCCCAAGGAGTTGGGACTATAGGTGCACGCCGCCATGCCTGGCGAATTTTTTTGTATTTTTGTAGAGACAGGGTTTCACCGTGTTGCCCAGGCTCATCTTGAACTCCTGGGCTCAGGCAATCTGCTTGCCTCAGCCTCCCAAAGTGCTAGGATTATAGGCGTGAGCCACCGCGCCCAGCCAACAGAATCTCTTTCTCTGACCTTCTCCTGTCCCCCTTTTACCTGCTTCAAGGCAGGACTCTAATCTGATTGTGGATCAAAAGACCATCATTCCAGACAGAGTTCTGACCCATACTCTGGAGGAAGAAAAGCTGCACAGAGAGGCCAAGGGGAACCCCAGGCAGAACATGTGGTGTTTGGTTTTCTGTCCTTGTGATAGTTTGCTCAGAATGATGGTTTCCAGCTTCAACAAGTATGCCTTGCTGGGCTTCCCAACTCAGTCTATTCATATGAGGTCATGCCCTTTTTGTCCAATCACATTTCTACTCAGTTGTCAATCATGCCTATGTGAAAACAAAAGGACAGGGTTTGGAGAACTTCTGGATGGCTGAACACATAGAGATTACTGGAGGATGACAAGGGCATGGAATCTCTGTGCCCCTTCCTCCCTACCTGGGCCTATGCATCTCTTCAAGGTTATCCTTTGTAACAACCTTTATAACAAATCTGTAAATGTGTTTATCTGAGTTCTGTGAGCAGCTCCAGCAAATTAATTGAACCCAAAGAGGGGGTCATGAGAACCCCTACTTAAAGCGGGTCATTGGGAGTTCTGGAGGCCCAGACTTGCGACTGGTGTCTGTGGGGTGGGGGGCAATTTTGGGGTCCGAGCCTTCACCCTGTGGGATCTGACGCTATCTCCAGGTAGATAGTGTCAGAATTTAATTAAAGGATACCCAGCTGGTGTCTGCTGCTTGGTGTATGGGGAAAAACCCCCTTACCTTTGGTCATTGAGTTCTTTGTTGATGACTGTTTTGGTGGTGTGAGAGCAGAGGAAAACCAAGGCTCAGGAGTTTTTCTGAAACAGAGGCTTAAAACATTTTCTTTTTTCTTTTCTTTTCTTTCTTTTTTTTTTTTTTGTACAAGCATGATATTTATTTTTTGTCTTTTTTATTATACTTTAAGTTCTAGGGTACATGTGCACAACGTGCAGGTTTGTTTCATATGTATACGTGTGCCATGTTGATGTGCTGCACCCATTAACTCGTCATTTACATTAGGTATATCTCCTAATGCTATCCTTCCCCTCTCCCCCCACTCCATGACAGGCCCTGGTGTGTGATGTTCCCTACCCTGTGTTTAAGTGTTCTCAGTGTTCAATTGCCACCTATGAGTGAGAATATGCGATGTTTTGTTTTCTGTCCTTGCGACAGTTTGCTCAGAATGATGGTTTCCAGCTTCATCCATGTCCCTACAAAGGACATGAACTCATCCTTTTTTATGGCTGCATAGTATTCCATGGTGTATGTGTGCCACATTTTCTTAATCCAGTCTACCACTAATGGACATTTGGGTTGTTTCCAAGTCTTTACTATCTAGAACTAGAAATACCATTTGACCCAGCCATCCCATGACTGGGTATATACCCAAATGATTATACATCATGCTGCTATAAAGACACATGCACATGTATGTTTATTGGGGCACTATTCACAATAGTAAAACATTTTCTTTTTGGTGTGAGAGACCCTCTCATTCTTTAGTAAAAACATATTTACTTGCATGTTATTATTGTCCTTACAAACTTGTTTTTCCCAAGAGCAATTGATTTTGCTTTAGGTACCAGCTGAAGGTCTAGAGGCGATACAATTTAGGATTCTTGTCTAGAAATCAGTATGATTCAATTCTGTTCAAGCCAAATGATATCCGTAGACTCCAATTGTGTGCAAGCCCTGTGTGGAGCCTCAAGTCATCTGCGTTAGTCCAGCTTCCTATTCTTGGAAATCAGCTTTGCTTGATTGGACCTATATTGGCAAGTTAATGTTTGATAGTGGCCTGGCCTTTATAAAAGCATACAATTTTGCAGACGACTCCTTCTCAGGCTAGAGTATCTTTGCTTGAAGGAGTGGATTTATTCTGTGTGAGCCAGGGAAGCAGGCATGAAGAAGGGGCATTCTGAAAGGGCAGGGAAGATCTTTTGCACCAGCTGAAAATGCCATCACATGGCTCTCCACCTGCCTCTTTTGAAGACTGGCTGTGGAGAGGTGGACTGTAGGTCTGAAGTGGGGAGATACCTTGTATTCTTCCAATTTCTCTTTGTTCAGTGGAGAATAAAGAAAATTTAAATACAGAGGAGATTTCTAGACCAAGCGCTAACTTTAGTTATCTGTGACATTGGGCTTCATTTTATTTACTCTGTGAATGAAGGGTTTAGAGGAAATTATTCTGGATCCTTCTAAGTCTTACATTTTCTGACCCTATGAGCTGGCTCAGGTAGGTCTTTGTTGAGGTTGGTATCTACATCAATGAGGAGGCAGTTCTCAAAGTTCTTTAGTGGTTCTCTTTTTCTTCTTGTCATTGCCAATGGATTTAAGATAGATTCTGTGAAGTTGACACAGGAGTCCTAAATTGTTTTCCTTACTTCACCCCTGTTGTTTTTGGTAAGTGTCCAATTTCAAGCTTGCATATTGGAATAGTTTACATTTCTATATTGTCATTTGCAAGAGAAGCACTGTGGTGTAGGGAAAGGAGCATGGGCTTTGCAGTCACTCTGACCTTTACCATTTAACTAGACCTGTGACCGCAGAAAGTAATTTAACTTCTCTAAACATCCAGTTTTCTAATTAATACAAATGGCAGTAATTATCTTCACCTCTCAGGGAAAGTGTAGAGATTAAATGGGGCAACATGAAAATGACTATCAGTAGATGCTCCATAAATCAGCCATCCCTCCCTCCCTCCCTCCCTCCCTCC
>NW_016813281.1:654643-665372 GCF_001698545.2 Rhinopithecus bieti
TCCTCTCCTCTCCCCTTTCCTTCCTTCCTTCCTTCCTTCCTTCCTTCCTTCCTTCCTTCCTTCCATAATGATGGAAGGTACATTTTTATCAGTATGTTTGCACATATTTGGGCTATCGAGTGATTCTATGTGGCTGGGTGGGGTTTTTCTTCTCCCCGCTTCCTCCTCCTGGATAGGGCACAAACCTGTTTAACAGGAGAAGATGGTAGCATTCTAATCTGTAGTAGATGCCCACAAGATGGGAGATGTGGTGTGGGAGATCTGGTTTTTTCAGCTAACACACAGAGGGAAGACCACTACTTAGGTGCTTTCCCTCTTTTCTTCACTCCCTGAGAACTGGACGAAGCCGATAAAGCTTAAGGATGGACAAACCAGTTTCAAACTCATAGACCTACAGGGCCAGGCAGGTGATATATATGAGGGACATGGGCCGGGTGTGAAAAAAAAGGCAACAGCATTACAAAGTTCATAGGAAAGGACACCTTTACTTTGGCATGAGTGTGCAATAGAGACTCATGAGGACTGTGCTGAAACAGAAAGAGCAGACCCCACTGAAAGGGGACAGCCACTACTCAGTATCAGATAATGATTGCTATGAGGGAACATGGGTTCTTTACTTCCAGATCTTTCCATTTTTAGAGGGAACCTAGAAATGTAAACATGTGAAATCTCTTGATTTTTAGTGCCTGGCAATGAAACCAAATTTTAAGATTATACTCCGTGGGCCAACTGAAAAAGATTATGCCAGTAGGTTGTGGCATCTGGGCTAAAGGAACCACGGAGCTGTGGGGGTCACTGGTGAGGGGAAGAAGATAATTAGCAGTCTAAGGGGGAGGGAAAGAGAAAACTAGAGAAGCAGGGCTGTCAAAAGTAAGACAAGTGAGCCATCCTGAATCTTTAGCTCCCTGGTGAATTCTGAAATGGATGGAAATGTAGGGCCAGCATCTCGAGTAAAGGACTGTTTAATGTGTATGTACTTGGCCAACTCAAAATAAAATGTTTGGAGCATGAGTAGCCCCATATGATATATGCTGTTTGGTTGACATATGCTTGTATTTTAACAACCAATGTTGTCCCTTTTATTTTTGCAAACAATATGGTATGATCTGGTCCTCACTTTAATTTTACATGAAAGGTATAATGCATCTATGTAAATAAGAGAGCAAAGAAGTTTTCTAAATGCTTTAATTTTTTGTCACAAATATTTCTGCCTCTCTCAGGCCCTCCTTGCTGGAAAATGGAGGGCTAGTGACACATTTGTTAATGGCACTCTAAAAATGTGCTTTGGTATATAGAGGTAACAATGTACTTCTTGGGTATGTTAATAATAAATTGAAGTTATAATGGTTGCCATATTAGAGAAAATGAATAAGATTAGCCTCAGCAAAAGTAAAAATTAGTTTGGAAGTAGATAAGCTAGGGATATCAAAACTGAAAAAAACAATAGCTTCCCAGATAGCATTCTACTATATGCAATTTTTTGATGAATAATATTCAATTACAGAGTGTAATACCTTGCACAGCACTTGACATATAGTAGCTATTCAGCAAATGTTTGTTGAATTTTATTACTTTTTAAACAAATTACTGAGTAATTTTCCTCAGTAATCATTTCTGTAACTCAGATAAAATAGAAATTTATAAAATTTTATTTTCATTACTTATAAAAGTATATTTCCTAGAGAAAGTATCAGCAGTGGTAGAGACCAGAAAAAGTAAGTGTGTGTGTTCTAAACAGTGATTCCAACTCAGTGTGTTCAGAGAAGAACACTTCGACCCTGTCTGTGTTTACAGTCCCTGGTGACAGTGTTCTGTCGGTTTCCTCAGCCTTGTTGTATTTCTTTCTTTATTTTGGCTTTACAGAGATTAGGTCTCAAGTTATGAGAATCTCCATGGCCTTCAGGACCTAAACTTTTCTGTCATTCTTTTGCTCTTACTGGGCTCAGAAGGACATGCCAGGTGGGATACGTGTTTCTCTTTCAGAGCTGAAGAACGGGTCTGAGCTGTGGAATCAGTAGAGAAAGCCTTGGTCTCAGTGACCCCTTGGTTTTCAACCCACCTAGCCTCAGGCAGCCGGGAAGCCCTTTTACCGCTGGATACTGATGAGATGTTTTAGGTCCTTGCGCTTTGCAAAACTCCTTTCTCCCAGTGGGATATTATTAGGACATAGCCAGGCTAGAAAGGCCATGGGAAGCTTTGGAGGTAGGAGGATAGGATCCAGACAGGGTTGCAATAAGAAGTAGGGCATTCTCTTTGGTGCACTCCATAGTCCAACGGCAGTCCTGAGCTGATTCCAGTAAGGAACCAAGGGTGGACTTTCTTCTTTGGTTCTTTGGCCCTTTTGATTTCCTCAGCTGGGGCAGGGTGAGGATCGTGAAAGAAACCAGCCTCAGGTGTGTCTCCTCATGTCTGTCTCATCTAAACTTCAGCTTCCAGGCATCGCACGGTAGTTTTGCTTGGGCTCTTGGGCTCTTCTGGGTTTTTATCTGTTTTCTTTGATTCTTCATTAGGGTTGATATCATCGGTCTTCTCCTCCTTTACTACTTTGGTTTCAATCATTTCCTTCTGCTGATTCTTGTTTGTAAAAGGGAAGGCCTTCACATACCTTTAGGCATAAACATGAAATTAAAGTGAGAGACTCTGTGTAACACACATAATAATAGATAACACTTTTTTGGTCATGGTACATATTGGCACAGTACACTGGATACCTTTATTTCAGGGTGATGCTAGCACATGCATGCTCGAATACATTAACACATCACTACCTTAATGGATTCATTTAAATGGGACAATATGTTTGCAGGCCAGACTTTAGGCTGACCACATAATTTTTCCCACAAAAACAAAGAACCCAAAATCAAATAGAGCATATAAATTTTCCCCAGATGTCAATTTTTTTTATTTCTTGATTTTCAAAGGACACTCATTGACTGACAGCTGGATGACATGCATGTGCTGAAATAGAAAAGATTGGGCGGAGGGGAGAGAGATGAGATGAGGGAGAAATTTACAGTATAAGAGGACTGCTATCTCCATTTTGATCGGCAAAATGCCAATAGTGACCTTGAAAAAGCACAGGATAGAAACTTGACAAAGATTACAAGACTAGCAGTGCACCAGCAACCCTACCTTTTGACATAGCAAAATCCAAGACCAGCTGCAGCACCAAAAAAGAGGAGAGCAAGCACTAGCAGAGCCGTGGGGACACCTGCAAGGAACAGAGACATGGCCTGTTGGTCCTTCACTTAAACATTGTGTGTAATGCTCATTGAATGATCCAGGTGATTGAGACAGTACATAGTGCAGGAGAAAAACCTTCTCTGTAGCCCTTTATGATATTGGGCCCACACCAGCTTCTTTGCTTCATGCTTGTAGAATCATTGGCCTTGCCTCTCATACTCTGTCAATTCCATCAGTTGCAATATGACAGAGTTCATTTCTCCTCCATGGCCTTGAGACCTACTCTAGTCAACAAGCCTGCCTGAGAAAGAGATGACTAGAATAAAGTCATAGGCCTTTAGGGTATATATTTTAAAAAGAACTTCTACATAGGAACAGATAGTGATTTATTTTTAAAAGTCTTGAGTTGTCAACAGTGACATTCTTTTATACTTATACTTTTCGCGTAATCACTAAGGTTCTTTACCCCTCTCAGATTCTATGACTACGAAAGTTGAGTTTGTGTTAAGCTTTTATTAGTATTTGACAGGTCCTGAGTGCCTCATCTAGAGACAGGCAGGATTCTACGAACTGTCTGTTATACATGAACATACATACACATGTAACATAGACACAGAAACCATTTACCTCCAAACCCAGCAGCTTCATTCTTGAATGCTGCTTTATTTTCAACAAATGGTTCAGTTTCTGTAGACATGGTGCTAGTTTCCATAAAAACTTCTGTAATGCAAATCAATTTTTTTCTCCGTGGAATAGAAGTGGAAGCTGGAGCAGGAGTAGTAGTAGGGGCAGGTGTTGTAGAGTAAGGGGACGTCACCGAGTAGGTACTGTCACTGACAATAAATTCTGTTGTGTGTGTTGCAGTTTGAGTGTTGAATATGGGATCTTTGGTGGTGATAATTTCTGGAATGCACGAGTTAGTCCAAGTATCTGTCGGGAGAGAGAAACATGAAATAAAAGTATTGCAACAGCCTCCTAACTGTTCTTCTTGCCTCTAGTCTTACTACCTCCAAACCCCTTATACTGCAGCTGGAATGGTCTTTAAAAAGCACATCTAATCATATCACTTCCATCCTTAGAAGCTCTAGTGGCTATCTCTGTTGTATGGCCTACAAGGCCTTCTGTGATTTGGCCCCTGCTGACATGCCAGCCTCATCTGCTCTTTTTCTCTCATTGCCCCTGCCATACTGAAATTACTTGAAATTCCTTGATACGCTTTATCTTACATCCAAGCCTTGCACCACGATGCTTTATTCACCTTTATAACTCTTTGCCTCTCTTTAATTAGCTTACTCTGACTCATCCCTCAGGTCTCAGATTGACCCTCTGTTTTTCTCAGGCAGACTTGTTGACTTGATTGGGTCCCTAGGCATATGTTCTTGTACCTCCTTGTCACAGTTCTCATTACACTGTTCCCCACTGGACTGCAAGCTGGCTGGAAGCAGAAACCCCATCTGTCTTGGTCATCATGGTATTAGCACTGTGTGTGGTACACAGCACGGGCTCAATAACTATTTGATGAATAGGGAAGGAAGGAAAAGGAAAAAGAAGGAAAGTATAGATTGGAAGACCAAATATACACATGTGGTGTCACTTCAGGACAAAGATATGCTAAGACCTATTATTTTGGGCTCATTAAAAAAAAAAAGTGAACAAAAGGGGCCAGGAGAAAGATAAGGGTTTGCTTTCCAATCTGTTGAATATGCTAGAGAGGAAACACTTGTTAAAGCATCTTAATCTGAGTTGACCATGGCAGTAAGTGTTTAAACAGGTATCTCATTGAACAATATTATCAAACCCTTGTTTACACAGGAGGGAACTGAAGTTTCGAGAAATTGAATAACTTGCCCAAAGTCACATAGCTAGTAAATGGCAGAGCCATACAATATATTATAATATAAATTTACATATATTTTAAGTCCCTAATTATTTATGGCAGTGGGTAGCATCAGCTGAAATGTTTGCTATGAAGAAATCATTATTCTATTAAGTTGATTCATTTTTGAAAATTAAAATAAATACCAATCAAAATAATGATACTATTGATAAAACATTTTGACCACATGTGTACTGTTTTTATACTATTCATTTTACTTTGAAAAGACTTCCATTCAAATACATATAATCCTTGGCCTTATCTTCCCTGAACTGTTAACTACATTTCTCATTTTTAGCACATGCTAAGCCCTTCCCTCAGAAAATGAACATTTTTGAGTGTCAGGGGCAAAAAACATACTGAGCTCAATATAACATGTTGGAAACTGAAAATACAGAGAAAAATAAGACATCGCTCCCACATCCAGAAGAACAGAGGATGCATTTTGATAAGGATGGGGGAGATCACTAGGGAGTCAGAGGGCATGGCATTTGGGCAGAGTATGGAGGATTAATGTGTTCATTCTACAAATGCTTATGGAGCACTTACTCTGTGCCAGGCATGGTTCTAGGTGCTAGGGACATGGAGCAAACAAGACAAAGGGTCATTCATGCTATTGGAAGGATAGAGATAATAAAAAATAGTAATAAATAAGCCAGAAATTTCAGAGGATGATAAATGCTGAAAGGAAAATTAAGCAGGAGATGAATTAGACTGATGAGGTGGATAACGGAGGACAGAGGGTGATAAGAGAAGGTCTCTTGGGGAGGCGATATTTACACTGAGTCCTGAATGATGAGAAGAAGTCAGTCATTGAAGATCTGGGGCAGAAGCATTCAAAGGAAAGAGAACAGAAAGTTCAAGAGCCCATTTGATGAATAAGAAGGCCAGGATGGTTGAAACAGAGAAGGAGCACATCTAGTATAGAAGAGGGAATAGAATATCCCAGTCAACAGGAATAGCATGATCTGAGAATCCAGAAGTTTTAATGTGTAGTTATGTTAGAAAAATGACAATGAGCAAGTGTGACTGGAATGTAGGGTGTGTGTGTGTGTAAATGGAGATATGAAAGACTGCAAGCAAGAGATGAGACTGGGAAGATAGATTGGAGTCATAGACTATCAAGATTTATAATTGCTATGTTAAAGAATTTGGAATTTATTTTGTAGAAGAGGGAATTTTCAACTGAGTTTCACAAATCTTCCAAATTATATACAAAAGTCCTCATATATATCCACTTTTATGTACAAAATGCTTCACAATTTACATCATATTCTCTAATGGGAAGTTATCTGAGGCTATGGAGCAGAGCGGTAAAATAATTATCAATGGAAGTGTGTGGAGGATGAGATGCAGAGCAGAGAGGGTATAGTCCAGGAGCAAAGAAGGAGGTTATTGCAATTCCGCCGAAATAGGAAAAGCAGAAGTTTCTGGACTTCTAAAACCTAGAGATCTTCTAAAGAGGAGAGGTGATTCCCACCTCTGGCTGCAGGTTAGAATCACCTGAGAAGCTTCTAAAAACTACTGATGTCCAGGACTCACCCCAGGCCTTGTATATTACTGATGTGTGGTCATCATCCTGGAAGGTGCTACACTGAAATAGCATGACTCAATACAGTTTAGCTCAAGATTTAAATCCTGGCTCTGCCCCTTATTGACCATGACCACAAGGAAGGTACACTCTAAGCATCAATTGCTGCTCCTGAGAGTAGAAATGATTCACAGGTTTCATTTTACTGAGGATCAATGAGATAGTAAATGTCTAGGGCCTGGTATAATGTCTGGGCGTAATGGTAAGATCTGCAAGAATTTGTTTCCTTGACCTCTCCGTTCATACATGTACCTGAGAAGGACACAGTATGAAGGAGTAAAAGCAATTGGTGGTCCCTAACTGATTAAGAGTACAGTGTATCTCACCTGGAAGTGAGATGCTCTCCTTCCCCTCCAAACTACAAATAATTTCTCTAGAATGTGCTGAGTGCTCTGTTAGATATTAAACACAGGGTGCAGTGGGAGCCCAGAGGGAGAGAGAGGGTTATGGAAAATGCATCTGGAGAAGATGGCACTTGATATGTGAATGAAGAGTAGGAGCTGGCCAGGTGTAGGAGCTGGCCAGATGAAGAGTAGGAGCTGGTCAGATGAAGAGGATGGGCATTGTGGCAGCAAGAACAGCACTACACAAGTGGTGTGTGCAAAGCATTAACAGCGCTTTGATCCCCAGACCTCACAGTAACAGCAATAAAAAAATAAAGTTAGGACTAGGAGTGGGGTTTGATCCCCTGTTCTCACAAGGATAGCAACAAGAAAGACAATTAGGATAAGGTTTGTATGGGGGGTCAGGGTTACTCCGATCCTCAAATCTCACAAGATAGCAATAAAAAGGAAATTACAAAAACAAAGAAAATCAAGGTAAGGTCAGGATTAGCATTAGGATCAGGGTTAGGGAACCCTAATTTTCACCAAGAAGTCAATGGACACACACACACATGCACATGCACGTGTGCACACACACACACACACACACACACATTTTGAACATCTAGGTTTCTATCCTGATGATATATCTCCATAGATGTGAAACAACGTATTTTCAAGGTTATATACCTTAGAATTACTTTGAATAGAAAAAGATTGGAAATAGCTCAAAAGTCCATTAATAGAGGACTGGTTGAATAAACTATGATACAGCCACCCAATGGAGTACTATGCAGTCGTTAATAAAAGAGACAAGTCTGTATGAACCAATATGGAGTAATTTCTAAGACTTGAGTGGAAACAGCTAGGTGCAAAGTGGTGTATATAGTATGCTAGTTTTTGTAAGAAAGGGCAACAAGACCACATACAAACACACTCCTTTATACACAAAGCAACACAGAGGGATAAACCAGAAATGAATGAAAATGGTAGGTGGAAACTGTGGAAGGCATGAGAATAAGACTTCTTTGAATACACTTTTTAAAAAGTGCATTTTGGACCATTGAACCATGTAAATATTTTAGTTATTCAAAAAATAAAAATAGGACAAAAGTCAAACCCTAAAATTGATTACAAAGAGAAGTGAATGAACCTCAGCTATTTCAAAATGATAATATAATTACACAGAGAAACAAATTTTTAAAGTCACTCCTACACACAATTCACTGACTGTACATCCTTAGAGGAATATCTTCTAAGGACTAAAAGATAGGCAAAGAAGTCTTAATTTTACTCAGTAGGTTTATTATTCCTAATGTTGGTTTTGTAAGTTTGAAACTTGTAGGATAAGACAATATATTAATATTATTCATTGTGAATTAATATTTTCATTATAAGAGACACAAACATAAAACAAAGTAGACTAACAAAGAACTTGAATTGTTAAATTTGAGTTGGAACTATCAATATAAACTTATGTACATAAAATTGTCTATCTGTCCACTGCTAGGACTGAAAAGCAATGAAAACTCCAGGAGGAATGAGAACAACTTGTATCCAAATCTTGGTTTCTAATTAACACTTCCCTTTAAAAGGAACTAAGGCTCCTTGGAGAAATAAGTAGCTGATTCCGTGCCCGAGATACAGAAAGTATGAAGTGAGCCTGGGACATGGTATTGTGTATGGAAACCAGGAATTACCTAAAAGCAAATGGGATAAAGGACACACAAATCAACTAGAAGGGGCTCCCACTTGCCAGATTCAGGACAATTTGAGCATCCAAACAAACAAAAGAATAATAATTGTAAAATGGATTATAAGACATTGAACATATTGAATAAGTAAAATGCATGTGCCCATGATAGTGTAAGAGGGAGAAAAAAAGGGTGTGTGTGTGCATCTGTGTAGGTGTGTGTGTTTGAGAGAGAGAGAGACAGAGAGAGAAAGATTCTTCATCAAAGATGCCAACTAATAAATGTAAAAGGAAGGATAGATTTAGAAAAATCGCCATTTTCAGTCCCCCATATAATAACTGATTCCAAGAAGGATCATCAATGACTGCTTAAATGTCTAGATAAAAAGTAGTTGAAGATCAAGATATTTGCATGGTGTCAAAATATCACATTGTAGATCACCCACTAATTGCAAAGGGAAAGATATAGTGTTACAGTTTCATAAGCGAGATAGGGCAGTTGCCACTTTAATCAAACAATCAAAGTTAGCATAATTAGTAGTGGGAAATACTGACATTAAGTGTCTTTTGTTGTGATGTGATCCAAAATACATAATATCATCTATGAAGTACTTTTGCCAAAAATATTGAATATGAGCCTAATCAAGCCTCTAGACTTAACTTTCAGCATAAGAAATACACAGAAAATGTGGCACATACACACCATGGAATACTATGCGGCCATAAAAAAGAATGAGTTCATGTCCTTTGCAGGGACATGGATGAAGCTGGAAACCATCATTCTCAGCAAACTAACACAGGAACAGAAAACCAAACATCACATATTCTCACTCATAAGTGGGAGTTGAACAATGAGAACATATGGGCACAGGAAGGGGAACATCAGACACTGGGGCCTGTTGGGGGGTAGGGGGCTAGCGAAGGGATAGCATTAGAAGAAATACCTAATGTAGGTGATGGGTTGATGGGTGCGGCAAACCACCATGGCGCATGTATACCCATGTAACAAACCTGCACGTTCTGCACATGTATCCCAGAACTTAAAGTATAATAAAAATAAAATTATAAAATAAAATTATCTCTGGAAAAAAAAAAAAAGAAATACATGGGATAGGAGTACAAGTTAAACGAAACCATGAGGAAATAGACAAATCCAAGTCCTCCTTCTCTGGCTCTTCTCTGTTTAGTCAGAGAGCTGGGTATCATCACATTGCGGGCTGGCAGGAAGGCAGTTAAAAAGCAAAGCCATTTGACAGGCATGGGCTGGCTATGAGGTATGCAGGCATGTAGCTTACCAATTCCCCAGCCAGTGATGATAGACCAAAGAGGCAGAGAAGGGAAGGAGGATGGCAAATACAATGTTAGGAGAAGCCCCATGTTCCAGTCTTGATTCTGCCACTAACTGACTGTAGGACCTTGAACGAGCTAAATCCCTGTTCTGAATTGTAGTTGTTTCATCCATGAAGTGAAGGAACTGGTCAAAGTTTCTCCATGGGCCTTTTCTGTGCCAAAGCCCTCTGGATCAGGAAACTACTTGGATCCTATATTGACTTTCTGGGACAGCTTTTGCTAATATTGGCTGGTGCACATTTATCTCTGGGATCTTAGAGAATGATTTTGAAATCTATCCTGCGTATGACCTCTCAGCCACCTAACCTTCAGAAGGTCAGATAGATAAGTAAGTGTGAAGAGTAATAATCAGACAGGGGTCCTTATGACAAACTGAGAACAAGTGAGTATTTAGCAAAAGAAAAACTTTCTGAGAAGTACTTAGGTGAAGCACTTGGGCTAAGGCAGCCAAGGTCTTCAAGCAAGGTTAGTGGGTGACTTCATGACCACGAACAAATCAGTGCTACCCTCCAGGTGTCAATCTCTTCCTTCATAAAACGGAGACTGGGTCTGGTTCTTAAAATTTTAAAGGAATGTTGAACAGTGGAAAGAGCGTGGCTTGAGTTAGACCTGAGTCTGAACCTTTACAGTAATGAGACCTTAGACAAATGCGCTTAAATCCTTTGAACTCGGTTTCTTTTTTTTTCTTTTCGTTTTTTTTTTTTTTTTTTTTT
>NW_016813281.1:665738-684939 GCF_001698545.2 Rhinopithecus bieti
ACTGGGTTTTTTTTTTTTTTTTTCCTTTTTTTTTTTTTTTTTTTTTGAGACAGAGTCTCACTCTGTCACCCAGGCTGGTGTGCAGTGGCTTGATCCCAGCTCACTGCAAGCTCTGCCTCCCGGGTTCACGCCATTCCCCTGCCTCAGTCTCCCGAGTAGCTGGGACTACAGGCACCCACCATCACGCCCGGCTAATTTTTTGTATTTTTAGTAGAGATGGGGTTTCACTGTGTTAACCAGGATGGTCTCAATCTCCTGACCTCGTGATCTGCCCGTCTCGGCCTCCCAAAGTGCTGGGATTACAGGCGTGAGCACTGTGTCTGGCCTGAACTCGGTTTCTTTATCTGCAAAATGGGGATGATAAAGCATACCTCACAGGGAAGTTGTCAAGGTTCAGTGAGATATCCTAGTACAGTAAGCCCTATGGATCTATAGGTTCCATGTAGGCGGAATCAACCAACCTTGGATTGAAAATATTTGGAAAAAAAAAAAAAGAACAATACAATGATAAAAAAGCAAATAATACAGTACAATGACTATATAGCATCTACATTGTATTAGGTATTATAAATAGCTTAGAGATGATTTAAAGTGTACAGGAGGATACGTGTAGGTTATATGCAAATACAACCCCACTTTATATCAGGGACTTGGGCATCTGCGGATTTTTGTATATGATGGGGTGCCGGAACCAATCCGCCACTAACATTGAGGGATGACTGTGCATTGCTTTGTCCATAATGGATGCATTACATAACATCTGTACCTTTGTTTCCTTCCCTTCTGCCTGCTTATCTTATAGGATGCAGGGATGGCAGCAGTGGTAATTGAGCCTCCTGAATGTCTTCTCCTGTGTTGCCATTCAGTCACATTTGTCCTAACTTTTTCCTCTGAGGGGCATATTGCCACCCCTAGCCTGGCCAGAGAGACAGTTCTGGGAGAATCAGATGACCGTGGCTGTGATTGTTTCTGCTGTTGCTCAGGGTTACTCTTCCCAGACAGGTCTCAGATTGAGAGATACCCAGAGAATGCCACATGGAAAGGCTGCAGATCAGACTCACCAGATGAGTTGTAACAATAGGCTGCAAACTGTCGGTTCACTGCAACTTTCCAAATCAGGACACTCACCCCATTTTTCCCACACTTGGGATTTGGGCTAATCCTAGAGATGACCACGAATCCATCTCCAACCCAGCCATAGCTGTAAAAGAATACACACTAGTTGAACAGAAAAATGATTAGAAGGCATCATCTCTATTGCTGAACAAGAACACAGAGCTAAAAAAGAACTCCAGCAGTGACAGTGAAACCAGCTGTTTCTCACCTGCAAGTCTCGAAGCTAGCCTTCCAGGCTGTTTCAACTTGGTCTTTGCTGGCCAGAGTTAGTCCCAGCAGCCTACAGGCCTCCTTAGCTTCTGTGAAATTCAGCTGCGGGTTTGCTTTTTTGCTCACAAGGGTGATCCCCATAATTCTGCATGACACCTGGATGGAAAGCTCTGCAAAGGAATCACATAAGTCCTCAGTTTGCTGCTGTCCTTGTTTCCAGGCCTTAGGCTCTCCTTTCTAGCAGAGCATATTGTCTTGATACAGCAGGGAGGTCTACCTGGCTGGGACTGGGGTTTAGAATAACAGGACATAGACCAGGCATTTTCCACAAGGACCATCTGCTGGGCTAGATGGATGCTTGTTCTTGTCCAAGCTGTAAATGTCACCTGATCAAAGTCTATCCCATCCCACTGCATTAAGATGCCTTGCCTTGCTCACCACATGGGGGCTCTGGCGGTAGCCAAAGTTGTTGGGGTGCAGTCTAAGGGATGAAGTTACTGCAAACCTTTCTGGAGTCTATAAAATGAAGCATCTGAGACTTCGAGAAAGACAGAATTCAGGGCTCTAGTTAATAGGTTAGCAATACTCCAAACCAATGTGGTTTGGGGACACTACTATTTGTGAGATGGGCTGAAAATGTCACACTTGTTTTAAAAGAATGTGAGTGCTCTCAGTTCCAGGTCTTTTGGCCATTGGGGGGCAGGCTTACTCAGAAGTTCCTGGAGGAGCTGGCAGTAAACCTTGAATGGCAGAAAAACTAAATAAAGAAAGCAGAATTTTAGAGTCAGACTTGGGCTTAGATCTAGCATATGTCACTTGCTAGCTCTGTGACCTTAGCCCAGATACTTCATCTCTTTAATCTTCAGCTCTTTGAGCCTGCTTATTTATAAATCAAGAGAGTCACAGTGTCTACTGAACAGGGTAGTGAAAGTTACATGAGTAAATTCTAATACAAATGTTTAGCATAGTGCCTGCCACATGGTAGGTGCTTAATAAATCACACATAACATTATCATTGTCTTTAAAGCATTTTCGTTTTGGTCTGCTAATGATTGATTACCCCGCAGAAGCTGAGGCTGTTGAATAGGTAAGATATGAATAATATTTCTACTCAAAATCTAATGGATTTGGGAATTCTTTTGAACCCTTTTCTCTGGGTTCTGGGATGTATAGACCTATATGTAATTGCCAAGCTGTATTGTATTCAAGTACATTATTCCTACTGGGCTTCATCCATGAACATTCATAAAAGGGCATTTAAATCTCTCAAATAATTGCTTGTATACAGCTCTGTGTATTGGATGCTCAAATGCTTTGACCACTTTCCAGGTTGATATCTAATGGAAGTTTCTTTTTGAAAACATGAAAGGAGCATTTCTAAGTCCTCCATGTGAACCTTGCTGTGGTGGCAGATTAGGAGCACACACTCAATTATGCCTGATTCTAAAACCCCAGTTCCTTTTCTTTCCTTCTTCTTTCCCGAGAGATGGATCTTGCTGTGTTGCCCAGGCTGGTTGTAAATTTCTGGGGTCAAGCCATCCTCCCGCCTCAGCCTCCCTGAGTAGCTGGAACTACAGTGTGCACCAGTACGGCCAAGCAAGAACCCCAGTTCTTTTTTTTTTTTTTTTTGAGACAGAGTTTTGCTCTTGTTGTCCAGGCTAGAGTGCAATGGCATGATCTTGGCTCACCGTAACCTCCACCTCCTGGGTTCAAGCAGTTCTCCTGCCTCAGCCTCCCGAGTAGCTGGGATTACAGGCATGTGACACCACACCCAGCTAATTTTGTATTTTTAGTAGAGACAGGGTTTCTCCCTGTTGGTCAGGCTGGTCTTGAACTCCTGACCTCAGGTGATCCGCCCGTCTCGGCCTCCCAAAGTGCTAGAACTACAAGCGTGAGCCTCTGTGCCTGACCTTTTTTTTTCTTTTTTTGAAACAGAGTCTCATCCTGTCACCCAGGCTGGAGTGCAGTGGCATGATCTTGGCTCACTGCAACCTCTGCCCCCCGGGTCCAAGCAACTCTTGTGCCTCAGCCTCCTGAGTAGCTGGGACTACAGATGCGAGACACCATGCCCAGCTAATTTTTGTATTTTAGTAAAGATGGGGTTTCACCATGTTGGCCAGGCTGGTCTCAAACTCCTGACCTCAGGTGATCCACCCACCTCGGCCTCCCAAAGTGCACAGATTATAGGCCCAACCCAGCCCCCAGTTCTTAACTATGACACTGTTTTACCTTTCACCGTGCTATAAGGAAATGAACACACACACACACACACACACACACACACACACCCCTAGGCTGAACTCCCTGAACACACCATTTACCCTGAAATTTGGCTCTTTTAGCTCATAAGCTTGCTATTGCTCAGGTCTCTTATAGCTATTTCTTTGGGAATGGATTGCAGAGGTTTATCTGTCACATTATCAGGTGGTCTTACTACCCTCTCATCATATGTCATTTGTACTCTAAATACTACTATTTAGAGCAGTGATAGACTTATTCTAGGTGAATAGACTTAGCTTTGAATATTTTTTTCTCTTGTTAACTGTCTGTTGGGACATCAAGTCAGCATTCTCATCTGAAAATGGGGATGGATATATCTTCTTCACGTGATTTTTATCAGAATTAAATTAGATAACTTGTACCTAGCAGAGGCGGGGCCCAGTAGGAAGTCAACAACATTAGTCATTTTATGCTTTCCTATTTCATTTAGGGATCAAAAGAGGCAGCTGGAATCTAAGGGGGACTCCAGTAACTCCTCCCTTAAGATTTCTCAGGAAACAGCAAACATAGTAGAAATAGTGTATGCTTAGGAGTTAGATATAAGGATGTGGAATCAGATAATAGCATATGCTTAGGACTCAGATAGGGCTGAATTCAAACCCATTATTTATTATGTACTGCCTGCATGACATTGGGCAAGTCACTTCACCTATAAACTGTCTTCTTGAAAGGATTAAATGAAATTGTATATACACACCTAGCTCTGGATCGCTATATAATTGGCCCTCAAAAATAGTTCCCACCCCCATTCACTTACCTTCATCAGCTACTTTATTCTGCAGTCATGGTTATGATGACTTTTGGTTGTTGCCAAAAATGTAATTTCCTTAGGAATTTTTTTTCCCTTGCTGAGTGTAGTCCAGAGTGTGATGGAGTCATTTTCAAAAAACAGTGTCCAATAGTTTGAATAATGGCAGCATTGTGGGGAAAAATAGTCTCCCCAGAGCATTTAAAAGAAGACCAAACTTATTTGAAAGTAACAGTATTTAAAAAAAACTAATCATATAACTCTGATCTCCTTATAAAATGTAATGCAACAATACATAAATCAACTCTGGATGTCTGTTTCTAGCGTATTTTATATCTCAGGTCATCTTCCAGCATAGGAACACACATTTTCCTATTAAAGTGCTCAGATTTTCATTTGCCCAGAGCTGCAATGAGTGATTTGTGGTTACAATTTTTTGCCTACAGTGCAAAATGAGGTTTCCATTTAGGCATCTCAAAAGTCCAGCAATCACTTTAAGTCGTTCCTTTAGTAGACAGCCGATGGCTTAATTTTCAAACTTACATTTTTACAGATTTTTTTCCTGTTAACTTGCTATTTACTGAATATTTTTTTGAAAACATTGCACTTCATTCATGGTATGATAAAATTAAAATTAAAATAATTATGCTAACACTCCCAAAACATAAAATAGGCCGATTTTAGTGAAAGTTACCCATTATTCCCAAGCTTAGTGATTGCTTTACAGTTTTTACAATCATGGTTTCCTTCTTCAATGAAATACTTAAAAAAAATTATTACTTCTGGATGTAGTGGCTCCTGCCTGTAATCCTAGTACTTTGGTAGGCTGAGGCGGGAAGATCCCTTGAAGTCAGGAGTTCAAGACCAGCCTGGGCAACAAAGCGAGATCCCATTGCTACAAAAAATTTAAACACCACCCATACAAAAAAGAGTAAAAATCAAATGGTTTCTCTTCAATGTTTTATTTCAAAATGTCCTCATTAAAAATATTCCATAACCAAAAGTAAAAGTCAAGATGATACAAAGGTAAATGTCAATCATTTTGGTGAAGCTGACAATATGGTAAAATACTTTTGCCAGAGCAATACCATCAATTAGACCTGCTGTTGACATTGAGGGTCACCTTCATTCCCAGAAATCCATAGTCAACAGCTTAGGAGGCTTAGGACAGTTTGCAAGATCTTGCCTTGCTTCAGTTTGGAAATCTGGTAAGAAACCTACCTTCTGCATGCAAAGAGCCTTGGACCAGGAGCCTCGTGGTCCAGATGGAAGCGAGAAGCAACACCAGGGTGAAGCACCTGGCCATCGTGCCTACCTCTTCAGAGCCAGGGAAACACCTCAGATGGCCACTGGTGGTATGAGAGGCAGATGCTCAATCACTAGTCTGGATGGAGAGTTCTGGAACTATGCTGAGGCTCACGCTCACTGCTCCACTTCATAACCGAGACATCCGGATTTCCCTGCTTTCAAGCTTCTGACTTGTCAAGGTCACTGGGGGAAATGAGTGACGTCCCTTGAACGCCCAGGCTGTACTTTGTGGATGGTCTTCTGGAAAATTTAGCTAATGCTGACTCAGAAAACACACAAATGAGGAAGGCAGATAGCACAGTGTGAACTGCTAAAGGTTCTCCCAATTCCCATATTCCCTGCCGTTCCTCCTCCCCCAGCAGCTCAGTTCTCACACCATTCACTGTTACTGCCTGTGGAGTCCATCATTTATGTACTCCTAGAAACATCTCTGTCCCTAAAGGAGACTGAGCATAGGTTGTGCCTCTTTTCCTCCGACAATTAGTGATTTTTCCACCCAGCTGTTCAGCCTTGTGATCTGCAGGGTATGATGCTGAAGCTCATGAAAGTAAATGTCCATTGAAATACTGAGTCTAGAACCTTCTGCCTTCCTTTGAGTCTCCTTTTACACATTTGAAATCTCTACATCACTACAGGTGATTCCTTTTTCAAAGAAAGCAGGCACATATAAACATTCACACTTAACATAACACAACTAGGAGGGCAATTTACAAAATTAAACGTCTTACACTTTCCCCAAGGATTTTTAACTTTACAATAGTAACCACCGCAGGGGTGCTTTATAAAATAACTTTCTCTTAATAACTCCTTTAATATACTGGTAGGCCAGAATTCAAGTCAGACTCCACCTTTCTTGTTCGATGAACATGAGGTTTATCTGTGCTGTGTACTAGCAGAGTGTACTCTATGTTTTTCCAGCCGGATTTTCAGTGGTTTGTGCTTCATGGTAATTATGGAGTTCTGGCTTGTAAGCAATGTCTTGGGCAAAGGTTTATGAGATTTTCCCAAAATGAATGTCTTTTATAGAAAAAGTATATGGATAATGAATTCTTTTTTATATAAGTGGTACTGGTGATAAAGTTAGATATTTTGTGAAAATATCAATAAAAAAAAGAATCTGCTCTAAACAAATGCAGGGAACTTCTAAGAGACCAGGGAAACAGCCCTTACACATCTCCAATACAGACCTCATGACCTGGGTGAGCACAAGCTCCAGTTTCCCAGAGACATGCATGAGTCTATCATCACAGTACCAGGGAGGCAGACAGGCAGAGTCCTGGCCTCTTCATGATTATTCTTAAAACCTAACACCATGCCCGAAAGAGAGCTAGCTTTCTAGCATTTGTTCACTTATTACAATAAGAACGAAGGAAGACAGGAAGGGGAAGAATGAATCATGGAAGGCAAGGCTTTGTGTCAAGGAGGAGAATGAGAGCCACAGCGATCAGCAGCCATAGAATTTCTGGAATACCAACGAAGAGGCCTGAGAAAGGCCACTGTGCCAGCTTTCTATTGCTGTCCAAAAAATTACGATAGACTTAGTGGCTTAAACAGTACTCATTTATCATTTCACAGCTTCTATATATCAGAGGTCTGAGTGGGTTCAATTGGGTCTTCTGCTTTGGGTCTCAAGAAACTGACATTAAGGTGCTAGGTGGGCTGGGCTCTTACTCGGAGGCTCTGGGGAAGAATCCACTTCCAAGCGCATTCAGGTTGTTGGCAGAATTCATTTCTTTGAGGCTGTGGGAATGAGGTCCCTGTTTCCTTGCAGGGTGTCGGCCGGGGACCATTCTCTTCTCCCAGAGCCCTTCCATTTTCAAAGCACCAATGATGCACTGAGTCCTTCTCATACTTCTAGTCTTTCTTTCACTTCTACAGTTAGCCAGAGAAAGCTCTCTGCTCTTTTAAGAGACAGGGTCTTGCTCTGTTGGCTGGAGTGCAGTGGCGCCATTGTGGCTCACTGCAGCATCTACCTCCTGGGCTCAAGCAGAGTTCTCTGCTTTTAAGGACTCATCGGCCCACCTGGATAACCTCCCTATCTGAAGGTCAACTGTACCATCTAATGTAACACAAGAGTGATAGCTCCCATTCAAAGGCTCCAGGGACTGGGGTGGGACATTTTTGGAGGGCTATTCTAGAAATTCCGCCTTCCACAGTCACTTAACCTTGATTTGATTCTGATCTGCTTTCTGAGAGAAACTCCCACATCCACTGTTTTCCTCAGTCCTTTGCATCCCTCTGGGAGATTAACTTGTATATAATCTTCCTTGTCCACATTTGAAGTGGATATTAGGGAGTATGGCCTCCTTGGGAATAGCACAGCCTTTGCAGTCTGCTTCCTGCTGGCGTAAGCTAAGATCCTAAAAGTCTTCTTAATTTTTTTAAAATTTTATTTTTAATCAATACATAATTATACACATGTACATTTTGATGTTTCCATACAAACAAGATGTAGTGATCAGATCAGGCTAATTAGCATATTCATCATCTCATTTATCCTTTGTGTTCGGGGTGTTCAATATCTTCTCTTCCAGCTATTTGAAAATGTTATCATTATCTACAGTCATCCTATAGTGTCATAAAACACTACAACTTGTTCCTCCTAAATATAATTTTATGTACTTTAGCAAATCTGTCTTTTCCTTTTCTCTTCCCTTTCCAGCTACTAGTATCCTCCATTCTGTTTTTTTACTTCCATGAGGTCTTTTGTTAGCTTCCATGAATTAGAACATGTGGTAACTTTCTGTTCATGGCTTATTTTACTTCACATAATGGCCTCCATTTCCATCTATGTTGCTGTGAATGTCAGGATTTTATTTTTTACAGCTGAATACTATTCCATTGTGTATGTACACCATGTTTTCTTTATCTGTTGCTGGACACATGTTAATACCACATCTTGGCGATTGTGAATAGTGCTGCAATAAACATGAGGGTGCAGGTATCTCTTTGGTATATTTTCTTTCCTCCCAAAAGCTGTTTCCTCACTTGAACAATCAAAGGGGATTTTAGTCCTCACTTTTTCTTTGTAAATTTCCTCACAGAGTTAGATTTATGCTTCCATGTGCCAATAATCATACCCCAAATCCTTTCCCAGTCATAATTCCCAGAAGTATTTCTTGTTTCTCAGAACCATACCCCTCAAATTTAGTGGTGAATACACTAAGTTCATTTGTGCTTACAAAGGGCCACATCCTTAAACTAGCCTTTGCCATAAGGCTGAGTTGATCTGTTCGACTGAGAAATTTTATTGGCTCCCACTCAAAGCTCTTTTTAGTCTGTCTGGGATTTAGAAGTGGTCAGATTTTCTCACCCTTCAATCTTTCACATTTCTGAATACTCTATATTATTTTTCATTTCTGCTCCCACATAGCCAAGTATTTCTCCTGTAATACCTTGCTAAAGGCAGCCGAGTTTCCATACTCCAACACTGATTCTTTCCACCATTTATAAAGCAATAGGCTAACCATGAGATGCTTTCCAAGTAATCACAGGTAAGACTTTACCATCTTACCATCTTTCTAGCAGTTTTCTTGTTTCTTTCCACGTAGCTAGTAAGCTAGAACCTCATATTTTGGAATTTTGCTATTAAAGTACCCAATTTCTGGTTCAAATGTATGCATTAGTAGGGTAGGCTAACTATTATAAACATCCTGGAATCTCTGTGGCTTAATACATAAAAATCTTATCTCTTATTCATGTCACAGTTCAAAATTGGGAGTGCTCATTCAAAGACCCAGCTTCCATCTAGTGGTTCTGCCATGTTCTTGGGTCTCAGTGTTCTCATCTGAATCCTTTGGCTTTGGTAGGCAAAGAAGGGAGTAAAAAAAGGTGTGAGGTATGGGGCAGGAGAGTTTATTTTTAGGGAACTAGATTTGGAGAGTCCACATTCCCCTGCAGCTAACTGTAAGAAAGACCAAAAAACAGTTCAGCTGTGGAAATCAGGTTGGTTAAAAACTCAGCAGACTCAATCACAGCAAAATGTGTTAATTAAAAAAATCATAGACCAGGAAGATACAGGAGACTAGGATCAGGAATGGGGAAGGGAAGAGGAGTAGGAACTGATCCAGTCCCTGTGAGGTAGCCCATAGTACAACGACCAAGGGTTGGGGACCTCTGACTTGGTTCTGGGATGCACTAATATATCCAAAGGCATCTAATTCTTGGTTGGGGTAAGACTGTAACTCAGCTCCATAAAATGAGGAGGCATTTGGCTGCTGCCAGAGGTTTGGAAATGTGCTTTTATTTTCAAACTCAGGTATGTGACACTCTACAGTTCAATGCTAGCACACCTGTGTGAGGCCTAACAACATGAGGAACTGACAGCCAGTGATACACAAATCCAGCACTCCCTCTCCATTTACTCTGTCAGGCTGTATATGGGGAGCAACACATATGGCTTTGTGGCAGCCAGAAAGTGAAGGTCTTTTTAGGAGGTGACATCAACAATGACACAAACACATCACTCTGCAACTGAAGGCAGGAAACCAGACTCCTAGGGCTAAGCAGAGATGTCAGACTTCAGAGGCATTTGGGGGACTCTTCTTTCAGATCCATATCCTCATTGAAAATCCAGGGCCTGTTTCTCTCCAGTTCACTACTGCCTGGGCAGCAGCTCCCACTGCTTCAGGCTGGTCTTTGCTTTCCAGAAAAGATGGACCCACGAGCACTTTTTCACGTCATGCCCTTGTACATATGGCTACTCTTATGCTCCCTTTTGGAGATGTCCTTTTCGTTGACCTCCCTTCTTACAAATGGAATAGGGTGGGAGAGGGCCTGTGCCTGGAAGTACTCTTGCAGGCCTTTCTGTGGGGCAGCTGGAGGTGCAGGAGTTCTCTACATCTGCCTTCCTGGCCTTTACTCATCCAGAAACAAAGGTGGGAAAATTGTGACCAAGTGAACAATGGGGCCAGTAGATCCTGGCCCTTCTTTAAGAGAGGCAGAGATTGAACATTCCCCACCCAGAGTCTTGCTTCCATGGCCACTCTCTGGAACTCCATTTGCATCCTGTCTTTGGCTCTGAGGGCCTCATGTAGCTAAAGCTCCTTCAGTTGTATCCAGACCCCCTGGAAGAGGCCGGGAAAATCATCCACTTGTGCCCCCAAAGTCCCTCTGCCCTGCTCTGTAACTCTTTACCTTAATGGCACATCCTTGATCAACCCTGGCTTGGGCCTCAGTCATTTTCTAGCTACTGTAAAGGATGCCCCCTTTGGTAAACATCCGGCTTTAAAGTGGGGCATGCTTGGGGTGGGGGTCTCTCTGAAGGAGTGACTGCATTGAGCCCAGTCCTTGAGCTTGGAAATGATGTTGCTAGTCTGGTCTCATTCCTGCTCTCTCACAGAGTAGACTGAGAAACAGAATAAGCTGAGGTTAAGAAAGATGTTGCTTTTTGCATTGTGATGGTGGTGATGGTGCTGGTACTGGGAAGCATGCAGCAAGTCAGCTGTCCCCAGGCTGCTCTCCACCACCTTGAATGTTTGTTTGTTCTTTTGAACAACATTTACCGACCAACATTTGAACAACGCTCCCAAGCGTCAGCCACCATGCTAGGCACTCACCTGAGAGATGAGTAAGACATGGTTCTTTTCTTTGAGGAAAAATGCTAGGGGAAACATAAATAAATAGGCTGTGATATACTATAGGTAAAGGTCAATAATAATAATGTTTAAAAAGTGCCAGAAAACACGGAGGAGGGTGTGTCCTATTACATTGTGGCTAGTAAGGAGTATGGAAGGAAGGTCATCAAAGTTGGTATGGAGGGGATAATTTTTGCACTTGGTCGAGAAGAGTAACCTGAAGAAAAGAGAAGAACAGCTAGAGACAAACTAGTGAGTGGAGGTCCAGTGCTATGAGAGAAACTGTTTAGTTTGGGAGCCAGAGATGGAGTAGCTGATGGGCCACTTTGGGGAGTGAGACTGGAATGTGAGGCTTCCAGCTAGGAGACCAACAGAAGAGTCAAGGAGAGCACAGCCTACCCTGGGGTTGAGCTCCAGTCCCATGATTTACTAGTTCGGTGTCCTTGTCAAGTTACTTGTTCTTTTTGTGCTTCAGTTTCCTTATTTGAAAATGGGAAGGGTAGTATCCACTTCATATTTTTTTTCTTTTTCTTTAGGACTTAAATGAATTCATGCCTATATAATACTGAGAACAGTGCTTGGTTCATAGTAAGTCATATATGAGTTTTAGCAATGAAAGCAAACAATATCAATAACAAAACAAAAACGCAAAACAATGACAATAAAACCCACATGGAAATCAACACCCCTACAAAACTGATGAAGGCAGTGGCTGTAAAAGTGGGGAGAGAAGTCGGAGAGGGGATGTGCTCCTTCCATTTTGTGCTAAACAACTGGGGATGCTCTGAAACATCGCCAGTTATACTTGGGTTGGAAATCCTGTTTGAACTGAAGCACTGAGGTGTAAGTTTACCCTTGCATGTAGTCACACACAGAGTAAGAGACTGAAGCAGAAAGCACATCTTCTCTCCTCATTCACCTGTGAAGTGGGTTAACTGTTTTCAAAGAGAGAATAGGGAATAGATTGTGCTGTACAGCAGCTCAGAGTCAGCATTTGAAATGGAGACTAGTGAGTCTGCCATTGAAGCCATGAGTTTTCAGTGTTTTTAAAACATCTTCAATCCATGTGGACAGCTCATTGAACAGGTGCCTGGTAACTGCCCCACACTAGTGAAAATCTGTGGGTTGGCTTGGCATGCATCTTATTTATCCAGAGGTACACACCCAGAGCACACTTTTGAAGGGTTTTTGGCTCTGTGCATATGCATGTTGTATGTGTGTACACAACAGTGTGTGTGGACAGATGCATATATATAATAATTCATATCTTCCCATTTCAAGCACTGAGCTAAATTCAGCCTATACTTTTTTTTCTGAGAGCCTTTCCTACTTCTGTAAAAAGAAACTCTCATTCCAAAGGAGAGAATGGGAGGCTGAAGTTATTGAAAATGAGATGGGAAATGGGAAGACAGTCACTTTGCAACTCCAAATTCCAGGTCTGATCCTTAGGGTATTAATCATTAAGCAAATTCTTCCTGATAACCGATTACAGAGAGGAAAAAAGAGAGTAAGTTTTTTACTGCCCGCTACCTCCTTCCCCCCTATGCCCCGCTCCCTACCCTCAACCACCAGTGAAGGTGTTTTAGTTCTCCCCAGCCACCTGAGCTAGGGGCAGGAGACCTTCCCTTCCAATAGAGCTCCTTGGTGAAGGTGACTTCTTTATCCACTGGATGCTTTCCCAGGGAAGTTTTGTTGATCCTCAAAGAATATCAAGTCACTGTGTATGAATAGCTCCCCCAGAAGTGCCAAATGTTAAAAGAACCCTTCCTCATGACCTGATGGGATGGGATGGGATGGGATGGGCGGCAGTGTATCCACACCTGGGCCTGACGTTATACTTGGGGAAAGGGTGGTAGTCTGAGTGTCTCACAGCAGGGCACTGGCTAGGTGTAAGGTTTCCTACTGCTCTGTAGGCTGCTCGTGCTGGAGTCCTGAGCTCCACCAGGAGTCCCTCTGGGCTGCCGAGCAAGTGGATCTTCCAAGGGGCCCATCAGCCTGCTCTGCACAAGAGTTATAGGAATTGTAGAGCCCCAGCACAACAGTCAAGACCAGCATCACTGCAGCCATCATCCAGATCACTTGCCAGTGCTGACACAGTTTGGGATACATGACTTGTAAGAAATGGACCAATTCTTCAAATTTGCTGTCAATGAAAAAAACAGGCAGAGGCTTTAGTATACGGGGCACACATATGATACGCAGTCCCATAGTTCTCTCTGCGGATAGCTTCTATGCTGTCTTGAGCAATAGTTCTCAAACTCAGCTGTGCCTAGATTAGGTTGGCAGTAATTGTTCAAAATACTCCAAGCATACTGAATGAGGATATCCAAAGTTATGGTCTAGGAATCATTGGCTACACTTTCCCGGGTGATTTTGATTCCACCAGTCCACAGCCTTGATGTTGAGAGCTACTTGTCTAGATCATTCTACCTACTTGTTTGATCATCCATGCATACATGCCCTCATCTATTCATGGGGCGATTCCTGATATCTGCATTCTCCCAAGCCTGGGAGTACAGGTTTGGCTGGCCATGCATCTTTTTAGCACCTAGTTGCATTAATGGTCAGTTCCAAGCTCTAATCTGTCCCTTGCCTCAGATGCACAATTCATTGTTCTCAGTTCCACATCTAACTGTGTCCAGAGTGGAAGGACTGTGCTAAACTCTAAGAAGCTTGATATCTAGTGATAAATGACAAGGGACTAGATCAACCTCAAGAGTTCCCTTCAAAACATTCAAGAGCAGGCAGAAGATTAGAAGCCTCTTGCAATGTCTGGGTGGTTTGTTCATGATGTTATCTCGACCTCATTAATATTTATTCTCTAATTTCTCCCTCTTCCTCCTTTTCTTCCTTCACTCTCTCCACACTTCTTTCTCCTTCCCTTTCATCTGTCTCTTCCTCTCCATTTTTGCCCCTTTCCCCTCTTGATTCCTTCCCAACTGTCTTTCATTTTGTCCTCTCTCTCTCTCTCTCTCTCTCTCTGTGGTGTGGTGAAAAGACAACAGACAGATGGCCTGCTTTGACAAGTCCATTCTAGAGCTCTCTGAAGAAGCCCTGAGCCCCTTCATCAAGCTAGGATTTCCTGCTGTTTTTAACCTCTAATTCAATTTAAAAAAATAATATGAAAAATGAGAATACTGAGGATTCCTAAACCAAGGAGGTGGGGAAAGTGACGGAAGTGCTTTCTGAAGATCCTGAGGCTCACACGCACACTGCAATGACCAAGCCATTGGCTGAGAAGCAGAGAGCTCAAATTTAGAGCTAGCAGAAAATGCATGACTTGCAATGGATTGAAAGACCCAATAAATGCCATCCTTAGAAAGGGACCAGATGCTCAGAGTGCCTGCCTTGGATGCTAAGGCCACAGGGAACATTGACAGGTTTCTCTTCCATGCGGGAACCCCATCAGATCATTTCAGTCACAATTAAGGGAAGCACGAAAGTGAGCACATTTGCTGATTTGAAAATCATTAACTATTTTCACAACTGTTGGGAAGGGAGGGTTTAGTAGTGGAAGCTTTTTTTCTCTCAGCCATTGGTAGATTCTCTAGATTCTATTTAGACAGAGTTGGATGCTAAAATGGAGACTTTGGGACTGTATTTCCATCCTCCAAAACAAGCTGCCGGAGTGGCCTCTCCCTACTCTAAACCCACTCTTAATTGTGGCTCCAAAGGAAGAGACTAAGATCTGGCTGTGTGACCTTAGCTGATCACCCCATGCCTGGCCTATAAAAGAGGTTAGAAATAGATTAGAAATAGAATTTCTTTAGAAGTCAATTTTTGGCTGTTATGAGTAAACTTCTGTTTCCTGAGAGTTATTGGAAAAGTAAAGGAACCAACATGTCCTCTTAACCCCACAAAGCTGGTTTGAACAGCTGTTGGGAGAAAAGACAAAAGTTTTATTTTGTCCCCTTATGAGTCTCACTTGTTCAATGTCAGAAGGCTGTGCTCTCTGTTTTAACATGGTTAAGATATTGGGGTTCACCCAAAGTTTATTTAAACTGATCCTCAGGAGAGCAATATTTGTAATACAAATTGTTATATATAACAGATA
Organism: Rhinopithecus bieti; assembly: GCF_001698545.2. NCBI lineage: Eukaryota > Metazoa > Chordata > Mammalia > Primates > Cercopithecidae > Rhinopithecus > Rhinopithecus bieti. The sequence goes on from NW_016813281.1 coordinate 681,031, forward strand.
TGTGACTCAGACAAAAAGACTTTAATGTGTGATGTTGAATCTCTTAAGTGATCAGCAGCTGGGCTGAACCCAGTGTTTTAAAAATGCACTAAGTAGGACATGGAACTTTTAGTAACCTCAAACCTTGCTTGTGAGTGCGGTACCAACATTTCAGTGGAGAAATCATGTTTGAGAGCAGGTGCATGATAAATGTTACAGGCACCATTGCCACACACTGATGACCAGGAGCTGGACAGAAAGGAACCAACCTAAGCCTTACTTCCCCGGGGGTTTCATGAAATGGGAGTGAGCCAACAATTGCCTGAGATTGAACTAGCTAGATAAGACATTGATCGCCTTGCTTTGCAAACCAGACTGTTTATATTCCATGTACTTTCTCTCTCCCTCTGTTTATTTCTCTTTTGTTCTTTCTCAGTGTTTGGAAGTGTTAGAGGTTCCGGTTGGTTTCTGCTGTATTCACGGGTGCCAGAGGAAGGGCTTTTTGTCCAGGGCTTTGGTTGACCGCATTAAAGGAGAGGAGGGCAATGTGGTGGCCTGAGAAATATGAGCAGAGAACCCTCAGGAGGGAGGTGAAGCCTAAGGAGAACAGGATCTGGTTGCTTGGAGTAGGGATTGCACTTTAATTGTTAAACTTGGAGGTTCTTTCACTGGGGAGGCAGTGTGTGATTTGTTTTCAGTGGAGAAGCATTTCTCCAGTTCTCCTAGTGGCTCTTCCCTTGAATAATGGGGTTGACCTGCATGGGTGGAGACCTCTCACTTTAGCTGAATCCTGCACCAACTGGGCTCTGTTGGTAGCTCCTGTGTGCCTATCCATTTTGCTTCTAATCTTCACTTCATTACCTATTTGTTGCATGCATGTGGTTTCCAGAGTTTTCCAGCAATGAGGCACAGATACATACCTGGATTAGATAATATTTCAGCAGCTGATTAAATATTTTGTCTGGAGCTGCCCTGGACCCCAAGATAGCCCAGGGTTCTAAAAGCAAAGATTTTGGTGAAGTTTTTCCAAGGTGGCTATTACTACATTTTAAAAAATCAAAATTCAAGACTTGTGGTTTAAATACACTAATAGAGACAACACAGCTGAATAAATGAAATTGGGCTGTCCTGAAAATCCAGAATGTTGGCATGGTTATTATATCTATGGGGTAGAGTGTACCTCTTCTATGGGTGCTAGTCTATCCTATCCCTAAGCATGTACTTCTGCGGGATAATTCAGGCCAGGTGGGGCGAGACCTCATTCCCATAATACTTTATTGCATGGAGTGCCCTGGAACTAAATGAGGTCATTTCTATGATTCTGCATCCTAAAGGCCAGGCAGGAACCACAAGTGGGACAAGATACAGGTCTATATTCTCTTTATCTACATGTTATATCCTCCCCCAACTTAGGGGAACGTACCTTTGAAATAGAAAGTATTTTAAAAGAAAACCCCAAGTATTTCCAAACTAAAGTGAAAACACCATCTGGGTGACCAAGCTTGATTGGTCAGCATGGTAGGCACCTGCTGGAGACTCACCTTTGCCACTGAGCTGAGTTTGCCCTCTATTCCATGTGTCCTCCCTGTCCCTGTTCTTGTAAGAAACACACTCCAGGCCTTCAAGTCAACTCTCTTGGTCTTGGGCCTTTTCATGGGGTGGCTACCCATAATTTCATCTGGGAAATGGGCTAACCATGGCTGGGCTGGGAGGAACTCCACTTAGGGCCCTTCTCCCTTCCCATGACTACCCCTGACCTCTCAAGCTCTTGCAAACTTCTCATTGCTAGCTATCTTGGCTCTTTGGGATTTCCTCTACTTCCTTCCCCACATGCATGCCCTCTTGGTTACTTTGGCGACTCACTGGGGCCCGAGATTCACTGCTGCCCTGGACTGGCAATTCCAAATTAGACGAATTGTAACCCATTTCAGCAATGGCAAGGACTCCAAACACAGGCTTCCCACCTGCTTCTTGGGCCCTTTTCCTCTTCCTCAGTTTCTTCTACCTCTTCAGTTTCCTCAGGACTCTCACTCTTCTGTTCTTCCTCCTCCTCCTTCAGGTCCTGAAGTTCTTTGGTCTTCTTTAGACCTTCTTGGAATCTGGGGGGCAAAAAGGAACAGTTGAGTCTGGAAAGGCCAGGTGCAGTGCATCCTCTCCTGAGTTCCTAGGGGAGGGGACTTGAGCAGCTCCTCCAATAATTATGCACTTCCTGTGGTTCCACAAAACAGGAAAAAGCTGGGAAGTTCCACTGAATCCCAAGGCAGCTCACGCCAGTACCATTTCCCCTCACTCCTCAGTCATCCTTCCTGTTTACGTGAAAGTGTGATAAAACTGACAGGGAAAAAATGTGGCACAGGGTCTCCTGACTGGGTTCTTAACCCACAAAACATTCTGTAGGGCTGAGATTGTATTTGTTCTCCACGTGACCGTGGAGCTTCAGCCTCTCATCTGTAAAAGAGGGAGGGTGACACTCATTTCGCAGGGTGTTGGAATGTTTTTTGGAAGTGCCAGGCGCATGGCTTAACCTAGAGAGGTACTCAGTAAATGTTTACAAAACCAATGAAGGAGTTTATGCCTATGCATTCCAAGGATAGAGGACAGTGGTGGGTGAAAAAGGCAGGCTTTCCAAGAGAAACCCTTGTGGTTTTTCTCCCCCAGGATCAATATTACCCCAAACATACTCTGTTCACTTGTCCTACGCTGAGTGTCTAACACTAGCAGTTTGGCTGGGCAAACCTACCACTGAAGTCCATGGGTTCTGTGTCAGTGGGAAGCTACGTCTTCCTCATGAGCTATGGAGACAGGAGACGCTTAGGGCACCATACATGGTTGGAGGTGATTCTCTCCCTTGAGGCTTGGGCCCTGCTCAGGACTTGGTCTCTCCAGTGCTGACAACTGGCCATGGGTGCTATTGAAGCTCAAATGGAGGAGGAAGCAGTTGGAAGTTGAAGAGACTCCATTTATAGGAGGAAGGAGTAACCAAAGCAGTTCTAGGAAGCAGAGCTGCAGCTGCTCCTGGACACTGCTGGCTGCAACATGACTGCTCTGAGCACGTGTCAGGAAGCCTCAGGCACCACCAAGAGGAACCCACCCAGGGCCCCTGATTTCCAGACTATTCTGAGCGGTGGCATTCTGGTGGCTCTCTGCCTAAAAAGAGGGCAGTCTCGTTATTGTCTAACCACACCCTCTGACCCTGCTTCCTCCTGTCCTTCCTGTGGAACAGTTTTGCTCTTTCCAATGTAGTTCCTTCCTGTGGCAAGGAGGTCCTGTGGCCACTGGTTACTTCCCTAAAGCCTCTAAGAAATGGGAAGGACCTGTGGGAAGGCATCCTCTGAGACCTGCCAGGTGCCCTCGGGGTGGCTGAGGTCTGACTCACCCCTTGCTGTAGGCTTCTTCCTCCATCCTGGCCTTGGTCTCCTGACTAAGCTCCTCTAGGCAGCTCAGGGTCAGTGCAGGAGCACAGGCTTCACAATCTGGGTCCCCGTTTGTCTTTCCACTAGTGAGAAGAGGGAAGTACAGGGCATCATTTCAGAAAAAGGTAGAGGCCTAAAAACAAAACCATGTTTTGGCCTGATTCCTGATGAGGAGTGAGGAAACTCAGGCTTTTCAGTAGCTTTCAGATTTTTTCTCAATCCTTCTACCCTGAGACAAGATTTTATAAAGGTCCTAGTCCATGAATAGTCCTCAGCCCATTAAATACCTCACCAGCTCTCCTTCTCCTCATGCTCCCAAACGGGCGTTTATTCTTATTCCAGGAGGTGCTGTAATGGGTGCTCTACAGCACTGAGATGAGGAAAATGGGGGCAGACCAGCATGTTTAAGGTCATTCCATTCCTGTTGTCTTTCACCAAAAGACCCTCACTCATTTTTTCAAATATCCACTGAGCATGACTAAGCCACAGGCACATTGTAATGTGCTGGGGGCACATT
>NW_016813281.1:687264-689376 GCF_001698545.2 Rhinopithecus bieti
AGAAAATAAAGAAATGGTTTTACCAACATGGAACTTAGCAGAAGGAAAAACCCTAAAAAAGGAAAGAAAAAATATGTGATTAATTACAAATTATGACTTTTATGAAAGAAATTCTGTACAATAACAGAAAATAACAAGGAGAGAATGTGTTTAGAGTGAATAGTTAGAAAAGGCCTCTTTGAGGTGCTGAAGTTGAAGTACAGGCCTGAAGGATGAGAAGTCAGATGTATTAATAGCAGACAAGAGGGCTGGGAGCGGTGGCTCATGCCTGTAATCCCGGCACTTTGGGAGGCCGAGGCAGGTGGATCACCTGAGGTCAGGAGTTCGAGACCAGCCTGGCCAACATAGTGAAACCCCATCTCTACAAAAAATTCAAAAATTAGCCAGGTGTGGCAACACACGCCTTTAATCCCAGCTACTCGGGAGGCTGAGGCAGGAGAATCACTTGAACCTAGGAGGCAGAGGCTGCAGTGAGCCGAGATCGCACCATTGCACTCCAGCCTGGATGCCAAAGCAAAACTCAGTAAAAAAGCAGAGGAGAGATCATTCCAGGAAGATAATGCAGGTTATTTAAGGACTCTGAGACACAAAAGGTGCTGCGATGTTTGAGAACTTAAAAAGAGGCAGAGTGGCAGGAGTTAACTTTTGGACAAGAGATATTTGCAATGCCTGTGAGGTATCCAAAGGGAGATGTCAAGTATACAGTTGAATTCATCAAAGTGAGTCAGGAAAGAGTTTTAGGCTGGAGGTATTCATTTAGTATCATCAGAACATAAATGTTACTTAAAGCCATGGGGATGGACAAGATTGCTTAGGGAGATAATTGAGGAAAGACAAGAAGAGGACCCAGGACCAAGCCATGAGGCTTTGCCACACTTGGCTCAGGTGGAAAAGAAGGCATCTTCAGAGGAGGCTGAGCACTAGCAGCCTGAGAGGTAGGAGGAAACCCAGGAACGGGTGGAGTCTTGGGAGCCAGGAGATAAGAGCACATCAAGGCGGGAAGAGTTAACAGTGCCACACACTTCTGAATTTGAAGCACACAGACAAGGTGACTATTAGATTTGATAATACAGAGGTCAAGAGGAGCCTCTATGTAATGGTGGGAGCCAAGCGCAGGATGGAATGTAAAGTAAAGAAGGGGAGGTGGGAAAGGGGAAGTCACAGACACAGCAATTCGAGTAGGAAGGAGTGTAGAGGTGTGTGTTGGAGGGAGTGTGCAGCTGAAGTAGGTCAAGGGAGGATGCACATTTGAAGGTAGGAAGAAATGATCCAGTAGAGAGGATGAGAGAAAGGGATGCCCAAAGGAACTCAGTCTTCGCAAAACGAAATAGTGACAGACTTTGGAAAAGTAGAGAGTCTCTCCTTGTTTCTAACAAAGGGAAGATGATGATGAAGTTGTTGGGCTGGAGATCTGGTGAAGGAAAGTGAGAGGGCTCCTGTGGGAATGTAGCTTAGGTATTCTCTATAAAGTAGAGAGCAAGGTCATCTGCTGAGAGTGAGAGGTAGAGGGGTCTAGGAAGGTCTGTGGAGAGAGGAGAGATATAAAAGAGTTATATGAGAAAGAAGAAAAACAGACATGCTAGAACATCATGGTAGGATGTCTGGGTGGTGCTGGGAGATCATTGCGGGTATGAGATCACAAGTTTAAAGGAAGTATCCAGACGGCTATGCTTTCCCTAGAAATCCTGCAGCCCACCTTCGTGTCCTGATTCTCAATGGGAGCAATGTCGTCATGGAGGAGTCCTCCAACAAGGCAACACTGTGAGCAGAGCTTTCTAGCCAGGACTCTGAAAGATCACAGCTGCCACCCTCCCTGACCTCTCAGACAGGGTTTATGAGTGAGCCTTGTATCTTCTCCTCATTCTTGGCATCAGTTTCCCATCTCTTAGTTTTCCTCAGACCTTTTAAAATTTACATTTAGTCAGGCTGGAAACCACAACCCATTGTGAACAAGAAAGATAACGCTCTAAAAATACCAGCTATTCATAACATTTCTCCTTTTGCAAATTACATTATCCACTCCCTTCCATGTGACCTTGGCCTAATGTGCAGTTTCCTATTTATCCAAATCACTACAGCAAGAGGAGAAAACATAGCTACAGCCAAGGGCAG
>NW_016813281.1:691091-693763 GCF_001698545.2 Rhinopithecus bieti
TATATATATATGAAATGAGATACTGGTATCAGACTTTTGATTTATACACAGCTGTCAGCCTTAGAGGTTCCTTAAGGTTAAGCATGCATGAAGGAGGACAGTGTAGTATAGAGGAAAAAAACTTGCCTGAGGCAAACTTGGATTCAAATCCCAGCTCCAAGACATGCAAATTATTTAATCTTCCTGAACTTCAGATTCCTCAACTGTAAAATGGGGATAGTAATACATACCTGATGGTGGGGGTGTAAGAATTAATGAAGAAATGTAAATAAACTTTCTGGAATATGGTACTCAACAAATTATTATATCTGATATTATTATTGTTATATAGTAAATGTATTGGTTCATTTTGGGAGCAATCTGAGCTACCTCCAAATATGACTCATAAAAAATCCAGGCAATTATTTATATCATCAAGGAAGAATTTGTTATATATTACTGAGACACGTCAGAGTCAGAGGAACCCTAAATGTGAACCAATTTAAGGTATGGTAAAATTAACATTACATTTTCATAAAATGGCTTTAGGAAATTTCTCAGGTGCACATGTATTGTGTGTCATCACACACTATGCACCTTAGAATTTTGCAGAAGAGTGACCGTAAACAAAGCTTTCATTGTCCTTGGGTCATTGATCTCTAGAGAAGAAAACTTTTCCTTAGCAGGGCCAGGAAGCCCATTTCCTTGACCCTTTTACATGCAGATCTTCTGTCCATTTCAGCTCCCCTATAGGGCTCTCATATACATCCTCTCACTTGATCTTTCCAATGATGAGAAGAGCTAAAAATTAACTTATATGTATCAGACTGTGGTCTAACATCTCACTTATGGCTCACAAATGACCCAAGAAGGTATTATTGTTTTCTGTTTGACAGATGAGGAAACCAAGGCTCAGAAAAATTAGGCTGAGGCATGAGGATCGCATTTCAAGTGATTTCATATCTGTCATATGATCTTGGGACCAGCCAAGATCATACAACCAGTGTGTGGTAGAACTCAAATTTTACCCTGTGCAGTCTGATATGCACCCATTCTTCTGACTGCACTATCTGCCACCTAGGTGGGGTATTATCCCATTTCACAGATAAGAAACCCGAGCTCAGGATGATTAGGTGACTTGCCTAAATTCACGTTATTGGTGCTGGGACTCTCATCTTGGTCTTCTACCTTTGTGTCAAGATGGACTTTCCAGCCCCCATGAACCCCTGCCTTTCTTTCAATAGAAGTCTCTTCCTTTCACTCTGGTGAGTGAAGCCCTTTCTGCCCTCAGACTGGACTGTGGCTTCTATGCTGTCCCTCTTTTCAAGACTGCTTGTCTAGAGTGTAAGTGGTTGGGAGGGCCTTTGTTTAATGTGTGTGTGTGGGGTAGAGGGGAGTGGAGGGGTTGTGGGTAGGGTGGGAAGTGGGGAAAACACAATATGTAAAATGTTTGCTGTCCTCTCCTGACCTCTGACTTGAGCTTGTAGTTTTTTAAATATCTTATCTAACTATCTGGAAGTTTCTCCCTAAGCATCTTTAAGACTAAGCTCAAATGCCTTCTCCTCTGTGAAACCTTTGCGGGTGTTCTCCCCTCCCCCACACCCTCTGGTTAAAGTTGATCTCTCCTTTTTTTTTTTTTCTTGAGACAGGGTCTTGCTCTGTCACTCAGGCTGGAGTGTGGTGGCATGATCTTGGCTCACTGCAACCTCCATCTCCCAGGTTCAAGCGATTCTCCTGCCTCAGCCTCCCAAGTAGCTGAGATTACAGGAGTGCACCATCACGCCTGGCTAATATTTGTATTTTTAGTAGAAATGGGGTTTCACCATGTTGGCCAGGCTGGTCTCGAACTCCTGGCCTCAAGTGATCCACCTGCCTTGGCCTCCCAAAGTGCTGGTGTTACAGGTGTGAGCCACCGCACCTGGCCCTCTCTCTCCCTTTATTCTGTAACCACACCTCTGTGACATCATGACTCACAGGGAGGGCACTGATGTTTCAGATACCTGCATATGACTGTAATCATAGGAAGGAGGACTGTGTTTGGATCAGAATAGTGCCTGGCACACAGTGGGTACCTTTAAGTGCCTGTCAAGTTGCATCGGTTTCACTATGACTTATCCAGTCCCTACCTAGGAATGTTTTTAAAGGCACAAGTCCTCTCTGTAAATGGTTATTTCCTGAGAACCCAGTGTTTGGGTTGGGCTAAAGAAATCTATAATCATGGCTGTAAACTGGAGCTGAGCACAGCCTGTGCCTACCCTACGGATTTCTGGCCCAAACGCTCATGGATCTTGGCATCTGTCCCCTGCCTGAAATCCTCTGTGCTTTCTTTGAGATGATTCATGGAAATGAGGCTCATTGTTCTCACACATGCACCAGGTCAAAAATGTTTGTCATTGTGCTCAGCTCTCAGTAATGTGAAGAACTAGTTAGTCAAAATATGTTTTTGGGCAGGCAGGTATATTAGATTCAACTTTTCCCATGTGGAAAACAATATTTGAAAGTGACTACTATCCTTTGTGATGGGCATATCTTCTTGGGCTCAGCAATGTTTCCAAGTCACCCCCACTGCCATGGTTCCCTCTGACAAGCCCAGCACAGGGAACCCAAGCTTCCTTACTCCCCGTTACTCAGTCCTAGATACCTGGGGTCCTCCACAAGTTTATTGGGGTGGTGGCAGTGGGGGGGGGGGGGGA
>NW_016813281.1:694189-746962 GCF_001698545.2 Rhinopithecus bieti
TACCACCAGCAAAGGGGAGTTGCTGACTGTACAAATTTAGCGTCCTATGAAATCTTTAAGGAATTTACCCTGGGTGCTTCAAGAGTATAGAAACATGGCTAGTTTTAGACAGTTAAAATTGCTCTGTGCTACATTAACATAATAACCCCTTTTTGACACTAACCCTGTGCATCATCTACATCCTGGTTTTGCTGATCCCTCTGTGAACGGTTCCACGCATACCCTGTCTCTCACCCCAACTCTGCTCTCCACTCCATGCCCAGTCGGTCACCAGGCTCTTTCAAAAATAGCTCTTAAATTCATCCTCTTCTCTATGGTCACACTGAACTTCGTTTTATCCTTCCAGGCAGTCTATTAAAAGGGTAAGGGCATGTGCTCTGCTATCTACCAGCTTTGTAACCTCAGGCAAGTGACGATTTCTCTGAGCTTCAGTTTCCTCATCTATAAAACAGAGATATTAATAGTATACCTACCTCATGGGATTACTGTGAGGATTAACTGAGATTCTTAATACAAAGCAATTAGTAAAGCACTTGGCATAAAACGAGGTGCAGTAAATAGTTAGCAGTAATTGCCATTGTCAACAGTGCAGTAAATAGTCAACAGTAATTACCATTGTCATCGGTTATCATTGTCGTTGGTTATCATTGTCATCCTTATCATTATCATCATTCCTTGAATACTCCATACTTTGTCACATGGACAAAGCCTGAAATGTTGTTAACCTCCTGGTCACCTAGTTAATTATGTACCCTTTAGATCTTACTTTAAAAGTAAGTTCCTAGAGGGAAATTTTTTTTTTTTTTTTTGAGACAGGGTCTTGTTCTGTTGCTCAGGCTCCAGGCTGCAGCGCAGTGGTGCAATCTCAGTTCGCTGAAACTTCTGCCTCCTGGGGTCAAGTCATCCTCCCACCTCAGCCTCTCGAGTAGCTGGGACTGCAGGTGCATGCCACCATGCCTCGCTAATTTTTATATTTTTTATAGAGATGGGGTTTCATTACATTGCCCAGGCTAGTCTCAAACTCTTGAGCTCAAGTGATTCACTCGCCTTGGCCTCCCAAAGTGCTGGGATTACAGGCGTGAGCCACTGCCCAGCTAAGGGGAATCATTTCCTAAACTCCCTCTTCCCCCTACTTCCCCACTTCCCCCAACCTTACACCAAAATCGGGTTAGGTGCTCATTTTCTGCTGCGTCATTCCCTTAGCAACCTACACTTCCTACGATCCCACCCGTCGTGTTGTATTAGAATAGGCTGCTTCCCATCTGTCTTTCCCGCTAGACTGTGAGCTCCCTGAGTACATATTATGTGCCTGGCCCTTGGGGATTAATTGTTAAAGGAATGAAAGAACAAAAGACTACAATTACATAGCTATTTCTACTTGCAGAACTGCTCTTGGGCTTTTGTTTTCTCTTCAAGACTAATTTTAAATATCACTCTCCACTCATATGTTTAAGTCTACAGGTTTCTAGGCCCTTGTTGAGTGTTCATTACGAAATGACCTCCAAGAACAAGGCTCAGCATTCTCTGAAATCTCATGGAGCAGTGTAATCAGCTCTCAAGTATTTTCCTGTAAACTAGCCTCAGGGTATTTGATCTTCTTATCCTTTGCTTAGCCAGCACCCTTCCTGCTTCGTCACTGTATGCTTAGGAAAGGTGAAATCATTTTAATACGAAGCTGAATACAACAATCTCTGAAGCAATGTATATTAAACTATAACACATTATTTCTCTTTCACAATATGGCAAGGGCAGCTAGAATTGACTAAGTATTTGTGTATAGGACAGAAGATAAGAATTCACTTTTACTCATATATTGTCTCATTGTTAGTCCATTGGGAATCAAGTAAATGTTTCTAGTTTTTATTTATTTATGTATTTATTTATTTGTGTTTTTAGTAGAGACAGGGTTTCACCATCTTGGCCAGGCTGGTCTTGAACTCCTGACCTTGTGATCCACCTGCCTCGGCCTCTCAAAGTGCTGGGATTACAGGTGTGAGCCACCAGGCCTGGCCATGTTTCCAGTTTTAAATGGAAATCACTTAACATCTTTGAGAAATCCAGAAGGGGAAGCTGTTGTTCATCCTGAACCCCTCTTAATCTGAAGATGCCCTCCCCTCTTTCCAACCATTCTTACATGGGTATATTCCCACCTGGAGAGTCAACCCCAGTGTGCTTGACTTGCCTTAATTCCCACTCTGTCCCTATCTCTTCAGGTTCTATAAACCCCTGGAAAGGTGATGGCACTATTGATCATTACCCATTGATGCTCCTAATTTGGGGCTGCTGCTTATTGTCTCCAATTTTGTACCTCAGTTTCCCTTACCAAGGATAATTCATGTTTTCATGATCCCCACTGCCTTGGACAGAAGTGCTCAACTGCCCTGGCATAAGTTCTACAGAGTTCAGGCTCTGCTCTGTCATGATTAGAGTCTGTTGCAGAGATCTTCTGCCTTGAGTGGCTTTGCAGGCCTAGAGTTGGGAATGGGGCTAGAGTTGAGGGTTCTCTGAAGTAGGGATTCGTGCACCCAAAGGGAAGGTTGGCAAGGAGAATTTTAGTGGGTTTCTCAGTCAGAGCATCAGGTGACCATTTCTGGAGAGATTCAGAGACCCTGGATGAGGCCCTATGACTCTAGGGACTTGGTAAGTTTCTGTAAACTCAGTCACTTCCACGTGGTCCACATGGTGGTGGTTGTGTCACCTCTTGACAATTTCCCTGTAGTGATCAAGAAAAGACAGAGAGAGAGACCCCAAGAGACCTTCTATAACACGAAGGACCTGTGAGCTTATGGGGGTGAGGTGGTAAAGAGAAGAAATGCTGGGCAAACTTCAAGACTAACAGGGGACAAATCACTGGGTGATAAGCTGGTGGCTGCACATAATGAGAGATGTAGGAAACAGGCTGGGTCTGGAGGTGGGAGCCTGTCTGTATTGAAAAGGGTCCCAACATACACTTTCCCGGCCAGATAGCAAAACTTTTCTGACAGCAAAGAAAAATGAAGGACTCAAGCTGTCTTGAGGCAAGAAAGAAGGAAGAATAAGGTATATGTTCTACCAAGTGAGAAAAGACACAAGGGGAAAATTCTGAGAGGCAGCAGGTGTGATCCAGATGTTTTTCAGCAAGCAAATGAAAGAATTTGAAAAGTAATCTATGAAGTCCTCTGAGTGCATAGAAACAGCCTGCCTTACTCTGGCTGAGGATGAAAAGATCTGCACATTGCACAGATGCCTAGAAAATAATAGACACTGCTGGCTGCTAATCCAATATGCATTTTCCTTCCTAGTTCCCAACAGCAATATGACTCTGCACAGGAATTTACTCTTCTTCATGGAGTCATTTTGCTTTTTGGGAAGCTGACCCTCTCACCAACCCCAGGGAATAGTGTAAATCCCATGATGACAATCCCATTCCCAAAGTGATTCTTTTAGAAAGGGACCTCCTTCCAGATTTGTCAATGAGATAATAGGGAAGACTGGTGAAAGGTTTCTAGGTTTATTCCTAGGAAAGGAACACGGCAAGAAACAGTCCCTTTCTTCCTCTAGGTATTGTCCTGTCTGGAGGGGATGCCAGGAACTACCTGCCGTTTGCCACAATCCTGACGATGAAGTTAACATACAACATGGCCAGAGGCAAGGAAGTTATAGGCATGCTGAGCTAGAGCCCTGCTATGCCGTACCAGAAGCAGCTCTACCTCTGGACTTACTAAGTCCCATTGAGTTGGGGCTTTCTTTTGTCTATAGCCCAAAGAATCCCAACTGGCAGAGAAGGCTCCAGTCTTCTCTGGGCTTTCTCAGATTGGGTACACTTGGCCTCAGTCAGGGCATCTTCCCGGTTCAAGAATCTTGCAAGCGGATTCTGAAATCTTTGTGGATCTCAAACTCTCATTCATTTCCCTTAAAACTTAATTTGCTTTCCACTGCATTTTGGGGATAAAAATGGGAGGAAGGAAAGTAAAATGGGGAAATTTTCCTGAGAGACCCCTGAAGCAAAGAGGAAAATCAACAAACTTACTTTTCCAAAAGTGCAGGCAGTGCTGAAGTGACAGGTAGGCTGCCTTTCCCATTGGGTGATTCCGACTGAATGAAAAACAGAAGACAGAGAACTGAGGGTGTGCTATGCAAGGAAGAAGCCAGAGCTGCTGGGTTTCTGATGATGCTGGGAGGGGGGCTGCTGCTTCTCCTTTTTCCTCCATGCCCCCACTTTCCAATCTTCATCTGAGCCCAGACCTTGGCCCTTTCCCTCGGGACTTCCCTGTCCTCCTTTCCTCAGCATTCCTTTCCTCTGCGGCACACGCAGCTTGCTCCTTTTCCTTCGCCTCTGCTAAGTTTCCTTAAGTGAAGAGGAGAGTTTACATCTTGAGGCTCCATTCTGGAGAGGAGCCATCAGTTTTTCTCTGTCCTGTTTACTGACTGTGACTGAACACCAGTGGGCCTCCTACAAGTGCAGGTCCCAGGCTCCCTGTGATAGAGTCTCACAAGCCCATCACTGTCCCGAGAGACACAGCTCCAGGTACAATTCTCAAGAGATGCCAGTCACTATTGAAAGCTCAATCAGAAATTTCATTACAATATGTTCCCCAGGATTTCCACGTTGTGTTGTTGCAATGGATTTGGTTTAAGTAATGGTTCTCAATGTTGGCTGCACATTAGAATCACCTGGGGGAGGTTTTAAAAAAGTATTGATCCACTCCAGAATCTTGGTGTGGGGCCTGGGGGAAGAATGTTTTAAAAGTACCCTGTGTGGTTTTTAATCTATGGCCCTGATTGCCAGCCCCTAGTCTAAAGGAATATATATTTGGAAAATAAATTTATGCTTTTAGGCAAAGTATGGGAAATAGATCTGTTAAAACACACTAACCAGTCCTCTCCAATATCCTTAAACATTTTTTTCAGGTTGTTCTATTTTAGTGGGTAATTTGGGAGTTTAGGTTGATTTCATACATGATTGAAATGCTTGAGGCAGGAAACAGTGAGTACCACCCATTGGTATTACATAGAGCTTGAATTTCCAATTGCTTACACAATCAGATTGTTTCCTTATAGGGTAGTGCTAGTCATAGGCAGAGGATAGAGAAACCACTGAAGAAAGAATTAGAGAGAATTAGCCAGATGCACAAAGGCCTGGGATACAGAAAATATTTTGTTATATCCAAACTGTCTTTGCCTAAAAGAAATGGAAATGTATTTTTCCTGTATATTACTAATATATTCGTATTATAGAAATATAAAAAGGCATCAGGAAGAAAATAGAAATGAACTATTTTACCATTGCCTAGCGATAACCATTATTAGCTGTTTCACGTATCTTCTACCAGAAATTTCTGTCTATGCAGAGAAACATACTCTTTTAAAAAGTACAAAACAGAATTATACTGTTTATACACTAGGCTTTGTATATCCTATTTTACTTGCTCTTGATTCATAATAAGTTATGGACCATTCTACAGAAACCCCTTATAGGGATATCCATTTGCTTAACCAGTCTCTTATTAGTGAACACGGAGTTGTTTCCTGCTTTTCATTGTTATGAACAATGCTACAATGAACTGAGGCAGGAGAACAATGGGTTGAAGAACTCAGGCTCCCGAAACAGAGAACCTAGGGTTCAAAGCTGTTCTACCACCTATCACACATTACAAACTTCAGCTACTTAAGCCCACTGCAGAGTAGAAAAAAATTATAACCACCTTGGCGGATTGTGGTGTAAGCACAAAAAGAGTTATCATTTGCAAAGAACGCTGAGCTGCCAATACCATGCTCAAGGGCAGTAGGACTTCCCAGAGTAGTAGAATACATGCAGCCTGGTCTATATTGGGTTTTTGAGCCATCACTCAGATTCTATTCTGGAAATTTCCTCTCCTTGTTGACCCTGCCCCCATTTGGTCACCCCCCTAGGACTGAGTGTGAAGGAAAGGTTATTTTACTATTCCATGCTGGGAGGCAGGCATCATCATACTTACCAAGGCTGGTAAGGAGGGGATGGGTGATGAACTGGGAGTTTGGCCAGGCAGATTCAGGGCATTAAACTTAGGAACAACGGCAACGCTGACCCTCCGGCGAGGCATATTCTGTGGGGAGAGAAGTGACCAGGCTCATTGTCTTGGAGGTAGCAATAGCCATAATTCAGAAGGGCTTGGGAAAAAAACCTACTCATTTCTAATGCTGAAATGGCATTCACTGGATATTTTGGTTTTGCAGTAGCAATGATAGAATTGGTGTGGAGAGAGTGGCCAAAGTTGACCCAAATTTTCTGTTGGTGGTGAGTGAACGCTCAATCTGTTCTATTTTAGCTTATGAGATCTTGGAGATACAGAATGGAAATGACCCCACAGTCTCTGGGTAACACCCTGGAGACTGTATTAAAGCTGCCTGTAGCAATATGAAGGCTTATGATCATTTCATGTTGATTTAAGGCACGTATACATAGTTAAGGAAACCACGAGCAAGAAAGGTAAGATGTCAGAGGCTAAACTTGAGACTGTGGGAAGCCAAATAGAAACTCTGTTCAGAGATTCTCTGGTATCCATGGATCCCAGAATGAATGATTGTTTGGGTGACCATGGAAACTTCTGTCATACTCTTTCCAGGAGCCCTGGTATTCCTTGAACATGCATACCTTTCCCAGCGTGAGGGACATGGACCGTGCCGTGCGAGGGACCCCATCTTCTGCAGCAGGAGGGAGCAGAGAAGAGAACACAAGTAAGTTTCAGACTAGGCACCAGCAGGAAACAGAAACTACGCTATGGTATCTATGAGCCAGAACTGGCCCTCAAGGGATAGCCCAAGGATCTGGGTGTTGGGGACACTGAGTTTGGCACTTCATCCTTTGAGATTGGGCTGCAGAGTGGAGGTTTTTTTTGGACAAAACCTTTATCCTAACTCCGCTTCTCACTACAGGAAGCCCCAGTCTTGGACCTCTGATCTTTATCTGACCCCACTAAACACACTCTGCATAACACCCTAGATAGTGTATGACAACTACTCAGCAATACCAAGACTTATTGGGTTATTTTATGCTCGTTCAAGGATGTACAGTCAGAGAAACTATGAGCAAGGAAGGTGTGGTGCCAGTAAAAAATGAAAACTTGCTGACAGAAGTAGTTTCAATATGTTACCTACCAAATGACTCAGAACAAAGGAAGCTACCACCCCAGGATTTTCTTCTCCTTACTACGTACATTAAGTGATATAACTCATGTAATATGTTTAGCTTCGTGCCTGAATACTACTACTACTGGGAAACACCCGAGTACTTTCAGAGGCAGGTATTTGCTAGCTCAATTCAGTTTGATTCAGTTTGACCAATATTATTTAGCCTGCATCTCTCTCTCTTTCATATCCATGTATTTTTGGTGTGTCTCTTGAAAAGCACATAGCTGTTTTTTTTTTGAGACTCTCTCCCTCTGTCACGAAGGCTGGAGTGCAGTGGCACGATCTTGGCTCACTCAACCTTCGGCTCCTGGGTTTATATGATTCTCGTGCCTCAGCCTCCCGAGTAGCTGGGATTACAGATGTGTGCCACTATGTCTGGCTAATTTTTGTATTTTTAGTAGAAACAGCGTTTTGCCATGTTGGCCAGGCTGGTCTCCAACTCCTGAGCTTAAAGTATCTGTCTGCCTTGGCTGCCCAAAGTGCTGGAATTACAGGCATGAGCCACCATGCGTGGCCTGTTTTTTATAATCTAATCTGAGATTCTCTATTAACCAATAGGTTTATACTAGTTATAGTTCTTGTGATTAATATATTTGTATTTATTTCTACCATGTAATTTTATATTTTCTATTTGTTTTATTCATTGACTTTTTCCACCCCTCCTCCCACCCTACACATTTGTTTGGAACTTATACATTCTATTTTTAACCTTCAGCATGTCCTCTTAACTTTTGAACATATTGACTTTAACTTTAAAATTAAACAAGATCTCTATTCTTTTCTTGAATAAACCTTAAAATAATAACCCTCCCTCTTAATTATATTGCTTTCCAGTATTTTTATCTCACCTTGCTTTTGTATTCCTAAATTATTCATTATGTTTGTTGATTTCTACAGAGAGTGCTTATTTAGATTTACCTACATGTTTACAAATGTCTTTGTTGACTATTCCCTCGTGTATCCTACTTGTTTCTTTTGAGCTCAATTTTTTTTTAACTTTTATTTTAGGTTCAGGGTACATGTGCAGGTGCATAAACTTGTCATGAGGATTTGTTGTACAGATTATTTCATCACCCAGGTACTAAGCATAGTAGACAGTATTTATTTTTTCCGTTCCTCTCCCTCCTCCTACTTTCTACCCTCAAGTAGGCCCTGGTACCTGTTGTTCCCTTGTTTGTGGCCATATGTACTCAATGTTTAGCTCCCACTTCTTAGTGAGAACATGCAGTATTTGGTTTTCTGTTCCTGTGTTAGTTTGCAAAAGATAAGGCCCTCCAGCTCCACCCATGTTCCTGCAAAAGAGGTGATCTCATTCTTTTTTATGGCTGCATAGTATTCCATGGTGTATATGTACCATATTTTCTTTATCCAGTCTGTCATTGATGGGCATTTAGGTTGATTCTATGTCTTTTCTATTGTGAAAAGTGCTGCAATGAACATTTGTGAGCATGTGTTTGAATTCAATTTCAATCTTCCTTAGGTACATCCTCTAGTTGTTCTTTCAGCGAGGGTCTGTGAGAGGTAAACTTTCTCAATTGTCTCCAAATGGTCTTTACCAAGCCCTCAGTCCTGCATGGTATCTTAGCCATTTGTGTTATCTCTAGGTTGACCATTATTTTCTCTTAGTTCTTTTAAGAGTTTATTCCACTGTCTTCTTCTACTATTGCCATTGAGAATTGTCATTCCTTTGTAAATAATCTTCTCTCTGATGACTTTTAAGATCTTCCCTTTGTCTGTACTGTTCTGTAGTTTCTCTTTGGTGTGTTTTATTTTTCCTGGTTGGAATTCACTATATTTTCTGAATCCAATGATTGATGACTTTCCTTAGTTCTGGAAAATCCTCAGCCATTCTTTCTTGGAATATTTTCTCTCATTGGCTTTCCCCTTAAGGGTGGCCTAATAAATGTATTTGGGACTTTCTCATTCTACATTCTATATCCCATATCTCAATGCTTCTTTCATAATTTTAATCAATTTATTTCTCTGAACTGTACATTGGGTAACTTCCTCAAACCTATCTTCAAGTTAACTAATTTTTCTTCAGCTGTGCCCAGTTTGATTTAAATGTTATAATCAATCAGGATAAGCTAGGTTATACTAGTTTAATAGCATAGTAATAATACGCAACTCCAAAGTATCAGTGGCTGATAACAAGGAAGATGTGATTCGCTTATGCTACATGCCCATTTACTTCTGAGTCTGTAGCAGGCTTGGTTCAGTGTTTCCTCATTCTGGACTCAGCCTAATACTGGCCTTCTAGTATTCTGGAGCAATGATGGTTATCACGTTAGGAGAAGAAGCAGGGCAGACTGCATACTAGTTCTTGAAGGCCTAGGTTCAGATGTGACACGTCCTTCTACTCACATTTCATTCACCAAAGCAAGTCCCATGGTCTTGCCTTGTGACTTTAAGGGGATGGGAAAATGTGCCCAGAAGGAGATCCGGAATAATGAAGAATAGCCTCAAATATAGTAACTAACACACCTAAACTCGTGAGTTTTTAATTTCCGTGACTTTATTCCCCTCACTTTGAGAAGTTCTATTTTATTCTTCTTTGATAACTGTTTTCTTTTACTCTGTTTTTGATCCATTCTTTTATGTCTCCAATAATTTTTAAGTTAGAGATAGGGTCTCACTCTGTCATCCAGGATGAAGTGCAGTGGCACGATCACAGCTTACTGCAGCCTCGACTTCCTGGGCTCAAGCGATCCTCCCACCTTAGCCTCCTGAGAAGCTAGAACTATAGGTGCCCACCACCACATCCAACTAAATGCTTTTTATTTTTATTTTTTGTAGAGACAGGGTCTCACTTTGTTGCCCAGGCTGGTCTCAACCTCCTGGCCTCAAGCAATCCTTTCACCTTGGTCTCCCAAAGTGTTAGGATTATAGACGTAAGCCGCTGTACCCAGCTACCCCTAATAATTTTAAGCTTATCTTTAAAAAAATTATTAGATCATTTTATTTTCCGAGGTTCTTAGGATATGATCCTATTCTTTGGTGTACCTGATGATTTTTGTTCATGATGAATTGTTTTCTTGCGTATTTTATAATTTTAGGTTGTGAAGTCATCTTCAGTGAAGCTTTATTAGAGGAATCCTGTGTGTCTGGGTGCAGCATCTGTCTCTCCAGAGTGCTTTTCTACTTATTTCTAACATGTCTTAGAGGCACCATCTTGCTGTTCTTTTCAAATCCTCTGCATATTGCATCATCACTGCTGTCACTTTGTGAGTATGTACTTTTCCTATGAGGAAGGAGAAAGTGTTTTTTCCTACTAGAGCCCAGGGTGAAAGAAATTTCCTTGTTTCTCTGCTGGTTGGTGATTATTATTTTTCCTTATCCAAATTCCATCTGAGGATCTAGTCTTTGGACAGCCTTAACTTTCTGTGGGAATCTGTATCAACTCTCTACCATAGGTGTTCCAGGCCTTGTCTCAGATCACAGGCAAGTGTAAAAGCTCAGCTCCCAGATAACTGAGGCTGCCACTTGTCCCCAAGGAAGCTGCAGGGTCAGCTTGGTTTCAGTTCTCTTTTCTTTTCTTGTATCTGGGTATTTCAATTTCTTTTCTTGTGGATTCAGCTATTTAGACATAGGTTTGCTTTATTTTGTCCAGCAGAAATTTCTAAGTGCTTGTGGTCAAAAGATTTTCAAGTTTTCCAGTCAGCCAAAACAGCAGAACCAGAGAATATTCTTTACATGTGAAGAGTTCATATACATTAGTAAACTACCAAGCTTACAAGTGGGCAAAGATCATAAATACAGAATTTTTAAAAGTAGAAATACAAATGTTCCATAAACATTTGGAAAGGCCAAGAAATACAATTAAACCAGTAAGATAAGACACAATTTTGGCCTATCGAAGTCATGGATACTTACAAAAAGAAAGAACAAGAATGGTGTCAATGGCACAGTGAATTGAGTATTGTAACCCATTCAGTGAAAACATAAATGGGTTATTTGAAAACAATTTGCTTTAAGAGCCTTAAAAAATTTCTTTCCCCTGAGCTAGTATTTATACTTCTAGAAATCTACATTAAGGAAATAATCCAAAATGCAGACAATTGGTAAATTTCATATTCAGAAAGAAACATATTTTTTTAAAAAATGTATATCACCTTCCTTGAAATCAGGGATATTTTATTTACTGTAGTCTTCAAAACCCCAGGCATAGACAAAGATTGCAGAGGTTGTATAAAAGGCTTAAGACACAAACACTATTAGGGAACAGTCATAGAGTGTCTTATGGAAACACCTGCTGAGTGGTTATGGCCCCTCTGCCTAGCCCAAGCTGAGGTATAGCTTGGAAGAACAACTAGAGTGGAAACAAATATTGGAAAAACATGTACAGCTATCGTTGACCTTTGCTATGGTAAGCGTTTTATCATCCTCCTAGACTGAATATGGGACTCTGTCGTGTGTTCTCCTTGGAAGTCTGCTTTCTTCTGTCATAGTACTGGCTACACTGCCTTGACTTCCCAAAGGTTGGGAGCTCCTTTGGGTCTGTGACTGTGTGCTCTTTACCTCTATATTCCAGTATTATATAGGGCAAACCAAAGGTACTCAGTAAATGTCTGTAGAATGAATGAATGAGACTCATGGGTAACTGCTTATCCTATAAATCTTAGACAAGGTAGTCTGCAGGAGGCCTTGTGCAGCAATAAATGTAGGAGCCCATGGCATCAGGATTCCTTTGACGGCAACTTCCCCAGCTTCCAACACTGACGGAAAATGGTTTGTTAGAAGCCCAGGTGCATGTGGGTCAGGAGCCTTGCTGACAGATCCAAAGCAGACAGTCTGGAGCATGTGTGCATGCTGCCTTTGGACTCTGGGACGTGTCACTGATATTCTCCAGCAAACTTGTGAAACCTCCTGTTTATAAAGGTTTCTCCATCTGTTATACTTTCTGTACTTTCCCTTCTGCAGCTCTTGGTAACACAGATGTTTGCATTCCACAGGGATTCCTGTTGCTAAAAGGTCTGTTTTCTCCTGCTGGCCACCCTCATCAGCCAGAGTCTAAACCCTGACAGTGCCCACAGAGATATCTGGTCCAAGGCACCAACCTCTTCCTGCTGGACTGAGAAAGAGTCTCCTACTGTGTCTCTCTTTACCTCAGCTTTTGCACACCTCCAATATATTGTCCACTGAAGTCAGAATAATCTAAAAATAAAGCCTGATTACATCATGAGGTATAAACTTACCATTGACTCCCCATTGCCTAGAAGTTTAAATTGCTAGCATGGCCTGGCATGTGGCCCTGGTCTACCAAGTCTCAACTTTCAACCTGTCACTACCACACCCCGACACCGCCACTATGGAAAATTGCTTGTTTCATCTTCTTTTCACCCCCAATCTCCACACCTTTGTCCATGCTGGTTTCTCCACCTGGGATGTATCTTCCTCTATTGACTGGAGAACTCCTATTTTTACTTTAAAACACCAAGATACCATCCCTCTTTGAAGCCTTCCTTGTCTCCCTTCAAGCAGAATCAGGTGGGCCCTCCTCTGTGCTCCTATAGCAATTCATATAGAACTTCTAAACAAGAATATTTCTTTGAAACATTTGTCTTATCCATGAGTCTGCTGTTTTTCTCCATAACATCTTCAGCCAGACTCTCACGCCACCCTAGCTGCCCAGGTTTCGCCCCTCACCTGGACTGTTGCAAGAACATCTTCATGGAGTTTTCTGTCCCTGGTTTGTCCCAGTAATGTAATTGCCACACCATAGTTCAAGGGAATCTTCTTAAGCTACATATATGATCAAGTCATTTTCTTGATTAAAATCATTGGCTGGATCCCTAATGCTTTCCAGAATAAAGCCCAAATTCCTTAGCATGTGCTGCCTAAAAGGGGGTCCCAAAGCACACAGACTTACAGGGTCTAGGGTCACTCTCAGACGCTATAAGTCCAAGAGTTCTAGTAGCCTGTGGGCTTTGTATCCATGGTCAGCCACTGTGATTTATTGCTTTGGGAGTTAGGAAGTCACTTTGGGAATGCTCATGTTTCCTGGTTCCAGACTGCCCTGCCAGGCCCACTGAAGGAGCTGCTGAGAGGCCCCTGTGGACAGTACTGGACAGGGGTGCTGCTCAACTGGAAATAAGTCATGGGGCTGCTCTGACAGCTCTAATCCTAGCCAAGAGCTCTTGGAAGTCTACCTTGTAGGGCCAAGATGGGGCAGAAGCCTAGGTCCTTACCAGAGGTGCCACAGCTGCGGCTTGAATTCTGATTTGCAAGCTTTTTAAACTCCATGAGCTCTGCATGGTCCTTCTCATACGTCCTCTTTAGATTCTCCACATACTGCATCATCACTTCTGTTGCTTTCGACATGCGCTTTTCCTGCAGGGATGGAGTGTGTGAGTACATGAGGCCACTGGAGGAAAGGCTCCATTGGCACTTATTTGCTCTGACCAAGCCCAAGGGTCTGGGCTAGGAGAATCAAAAGGATACAGGGACAAGACTCTGCCTGAGCTGAGAGGTGGATTCAGCACCTGCACTCAGGGAGAATGAGAAAAACACAGCCACTACACTGCAGGAGATGAGAGGCAGAGGAGAGTTGTTTCTGCTTGCAGAGAACAGGTCAGGGGAGGCTTCATGGAGATGGAATGAAGTGGATATAGAATGTGAGCAGCATCTGAACACATAGACAAGGGCAGAAGGGACAGAGCATTCAGGCCAGGGAACTCTAAGAGGATTCTAGAGGCAGGGAAGCACAGGGCTTATATGTAGATGAGGTTTCATCCTCTGGACAGGAGTCCTCTGGAGAGTGAAGAAAGGCACTATGACAAATTGTGCTGGGACAATCGACATAAACCAGGGCTGCCCAGAAAGCCCAGACACTACAGGTCTCCTGCCTCTGTAGGAATCAGCAAGCAGTTGGGTCAGTTTGTAAGTCTGGGTTGTGAAGGACCTCGAATGCTAGACAAAGGAACTTGAACTTACTCTGAAGGAAAAGGGAAGCCATTGAATATCTTCCTTAAAGTAAGAGAGTAACATAATCAGGTCACAGATAGAGATGGGACTCAAGGGAGTGAGACTGGTGGCAGTGAGAGCAGCACGGAAAGACCGAATGAAGCCTGACCTGGCCCAGTGGAGCCAGAGAGGAAGGCGAAGACTGAGGCATAGAAGCCAAGACGAGGGAGCCATTTGGAGAAGGGAGCAGATGGCATGAGTGGCAGTTGGGCTTAGGCACACCTTTGGGAAGCCTGCACACAATGAGAACAATTTCTTTCTGCTCATACCCTGGTTAGATCCCTCAGAGGATCTAGCTCAGGCCCTGCCTGGCCACAGAGGGACACACCCAGTGGCTTTGCAGGAACAGGTCCCACAGCCATGCATGGCTGAGACCAGCCACTTCCCTAGAGTCCTCCTGTGTTGCTGCTCCCAGCTGGAGTGACTTCCTGGGCACCACTGCTGAGTCAGGTGTTCTTGTCCTGAAGGACACAGGGTGGCACCGCCCAGCCGCAGGTCCTTTTATTTAACAGGAACTGCTCAGGGCTGCACCACCCCAAGAACCTCCTCTCTTGTAACCAGAGCAGCAGGACATATATTCATGTCATAGCAACATAATAACAACATCTAAACGCTTTACAAGTCTTTACAAGTACGGCAGCAACCCCCTATGGGAAATACTGTGACCATCCTCATTTTATACTTGAAAAGACTGAAGCAGAGAGACCTCGGTAAGCGGCCCAAGGTCACACAGCGAATGAAGGGTGGAGCCCAGATTGAAACTCAGGCAGTGTGCTCCTGCTAAAACATGCAGGGCCAGGGCAGGGCTCTCTGTGGTTCAGGACTTCAAAGGGGCCAAGAGAGAGCCAGACCTGGGCCTGTGTCCCACTCCGCCACTCACTAGTGCTTTTACGTTCTGAGACTCTGCATCTTCATCTGAGAAACAGGATATCTATAGGGTTGCTGGGTGGATTTAATGAGACAAAGCAGGTTTTCCTAAAGCATGTTTTGCCAAATACTAGCTCCATGGGAGTTGAATAGGTATTTTTTGAGAAAAATAAAATGGAGGGCTGTGGGGGGAATTCTTCAGTTAAATATGTTTGGGAACTACGTAGGTAAAGTGAACCAGCCTTCTCCACCACAGCCTTGATTAGGCCAATGTGTTAGACACCACTATCCTCCAATCAAAGCCTTGATTAGGCCAATGTGTTAGAAATTTCCAAGAAAGAAAGATAGCATGCAGTAGTACCCAAACTTGTGCGTTCACAGAAACCTTTTTCCACAAAGCACCTTGAGGGTTCAGTGATCTGCCAAAAATACTCTGAATAATACTGCAATGATGTACATAGGATGCCTGGCCCAGAGGAATGCCTGGCCCAGAGGATGCCTGGCCCAGAGGAAGCCAAGTGGTATCTGTAGTTGCCGCTGCTTGGGTGATTGCTCTACTTTATGTAGGTGGAGCAGAGTCCGCAAGACTGGGGGCTGGAGAGGCTCACCTGACGGACGGCACCCACCACCTCAGCTCGACTGGAGAGGCGGGCAGCCAGGCGGTGCAGGACAGCGATGTCCTCCAGCAACTTCTGGTAGGTCTCCCGGTGCTCACAGTGGTGCCAGAGTGAAGCTGAGGACTGAAGAGGAGTAGGAGCATCAGCTGGGGTCCTCAAATAATGTTATGGAGTAAATCAGCAGTCCCCAACCTTTTCAGCCTCAGGGACCAGTTTCATGGAAGACAATTTTTCCACAAACCTGGTGGGGGCGATGGTTTGGGGATGAAACTATTCCACCTCAGATCATTAGATTCTTATGAGGAGGGTACAACCTAGAT
Organism: Rhinopithecus bieti; assembly: GCF_001698545.2. Taxonomy (NCBI): domain Eukaryota; kingdom Metazoa; phylum Chordata; class Mammalia; order Primates; family Cercopithecidae; genus Rhinopithecus; species Rhinopithecus bieti. Next base: position 710,106 of record NW_016813281.1, read on the forward strand.
CCTTCGCATGTTCGGTTCACAATAGGGGTCATGACCCAACGGGAATGGAATGCTGCTGCTGATCTGACAGGAGGTGGAGCTCAGGTCACGCTCTCAGTCAGCTCACCTCCTACTATGCAGCCTGGTTATGGTTCGGTACTGGTTTGCGGCCTAGCCCAGGGGTTGGGGACCCTGGGCTAAATGTGCCCCCTACAAAATCATCTGCTGACTTTTGGGGGGACATATCCTAACTCCTCAATGTGATAGTGAAGTGGGGCCTGGGCGAGGTGATTAGGTGAGGAGGGTGGAGCCCCCGTGAATGTAATTAGTGCTCTTATAAAAGGGACCCCAGAGAGTTCTGTTCTCTTTCCACCACGTAGGATATAATGGAAAGGTGGTAGTCTGCAAGCCAGAGAGGGTCCTCACCAGAACCCAACTGTGCTGGTGCCCTGATCTTGGACTTCCAGCCTCCAGAACTATGAGAAATAAATGTTTGCCATTTAAGCCACACAATCCATGGCCCTTTGTTACAGCAACTCAAACTCACTAAGACACATACCAAGCCTAGACTCAGCTCTCACGAAACCAGCTCTGGGCCCCATCCAGGCTGAGAGAAGTGGCCTCTGCCAGGCCTGGGCCACAGTTTCTTCTGGTGCTTGGAGAAGCTCGATGTGAACACACTATCCCTGGCTGGTCTGAAAGGAGGAGTCATACCCAGGCCACCCTGCCCCCTTCTGAGAAGCTCCCATGGGTTTGGAGGACCTGCCCACAGCCTTGAGGGAACCAGGCCTTTGGGATCTCTGCCTCAGTTCCCCCCAGCTCTCTGAGGAACACTCTGTCAGAGTCTTGGCTCAATTTTTCACTTCAGGAGACTCTACTTGGTACCTGAGAGAAGGATGACACCTTGTATGGCCCTTGGAGACAGTTCCTGCTCCAAGGATTCCTCACAGCAGGCTCCACAATTACCGTAATGGAAGCTTTGAAGTTTTCCAGTTCCTTCTCAGTGTTCTCCTCTGTCAGGTTGCGTTCCCTTTCAGCCTGGTTAATTCTAGATTCCAGAGTGTAGCTGTCATTTCTAAAGGCCAAGGACAGTTGTACAAACACGTTCTGTTGGGAACAAGAGTGTGAGAGAGGTGCTAGGAGGAGTTATTGCAGAGGACAAGGCTACAGGTGTGTTCCTTGTACGAGCATTTTGCAGCAGTCCCTGGAACCAGCTGCCAAAGCAGCCATGTGCAAGTGAAATGCTCACTTCACAGGAAACCACAAAAAAGATGGTAAAGCAGTAACCCAAGGTCCGGGCCCTTCCCAGAACTAGAGGGCCAAATGTATTCTACCAAAAAATAAGAAGAGAATAACACTTCACTTTTCCCTGAATTTTAAGAAAATAACATCCTGTATCTGGATTTAGATAAACTCAGGCCAGCACAGCTAATTGTGTAAGCATTTGGATTTATGCTGGGATTTATTGCATAGGGGGTTTTGGAGATTTTGCATGAAAATACTGTGTTGAAAGAAACTCCATGTGAGATTTAAGCATTGGTGACTTAAAGCAAACTTCAACCAGCATCTAGCCCGAGTATTCCAAATTGTATATCGATAGAAGCTTTAAGTAGCTGCCAGGATATTAAATAAGGCCAGGTATGATTCTGTTAGGTTAAGCTTTCTGGAATAAATAAATATTTCATGCCAAAATTGCAGGCTGCATGAACAGACTTTGAAAAGGTAGTATTGGTTATACATGGAATTCCCAGAATAGTAGGAAACTACTAGGGAGAAGAAATAGACAGATGGACGTCACTCAGGAAGGAAGCAATGGTCTTCAATTTTTTAGCCATCATCTGCCCTGAGTGGTAGCAGATTTATACCCTGTGGGGTTAGTAATCACAGGGGCTTCTGAAGTTCATGTAACATGGCCCATGGAAGGCAATCATCTCCAGATACAGAACTGAAGGCACAGAATTGACCCAATGATGATGTTTATGGCAATATTGAAAACTACCCCTTGTTGAGCATCTACTATATGCCAGCACTGCTATTCACTCTACAAATTCATGTGATCTCACAATAACCCTCTGGGGTGGGAACTGTTATACCTGTTTATGGGTAAAGAGACCAAGACCAGAAACATCATTAACTTGTTCAAGGTGACACAGGGAGTAATGGAGCCAGGATTTAACCTCTGACTATCTGATTTGAAAGCCTGTTTCATTTCCACCATGCTGAAAGCTGTGTCCATATACATCTGCGGTCAGCATTTGCACATTAAACAAACCGCCCATGGCCCAGCTTCACAAATGTCAGTGGGTGGGCTTTGAACTCATAGCCCAGTGATGGAAATTTTCTGCCTTACCCTGCCTTGGTCAAGTCTATGAATAATGCTCAATGCTTAATTTTCTATACCTTGATTACCCCTTAACAGCAGTGTGACAAAATAAGTTCTGAATTCAGTGAGAACACTTGGATCCAGGTCTTGGTTTTGCCAACTACAGTATCTAGAAACTTGGTGTGGTTATTTACTCACTCAGTTTTCTCTTTTGTGCTGATTCTTGCTTCTTGTCAGAGCTGCTGGGAGGATCGGCTGAAAGGATGGCTATGAGTGTGTTATAGACTGCAAGTGCAATGCCTATGTGCAAGTTATTGATACTATCTGTGGTAGATACTTCATACTGTCTGTCTTCCTCTGCTCATCTGGTCCACATCAGCAGTTCTCACTGTCTCACCTCTGATAAGTTCTCTTTGTCCACCACAGAATGAAATGCAGATTCCCCTCAGCTCTCTCACAACCCTGCTGGGACAAGGAGGCCCCAGTGAGGAATCGGGGAAGGCCGGATTGCTGACAGCACAGCTTCCTGGCTCCGCTGAGCTGGCATTCTTGTAGCTGAAACCCTGAGGTGGCCAGCCCCCTTTCCCACTAAACCAAAGCTTAGAACTTGAAATCTGATCATTTTTCAGTAATTTTGAAATAAATTTGAAACAATTCCACAGGCTCCCAGCTGGTTTTGTGTATCTAAGTCGCACATTTAAAGAATATAAACAATCCTTACAGAAATGTAAAATTTCCAGCTACCTTCTCCCCTCTGCCCAAATTTGTCAAAATCTTCCATGAACGGACGTGGGAATGGGGATCTCATGGTTCAAGAGGGCTGGTCATGAATGTTCATATTATCCCACAGTCACTCTTTCTCATTTTGTCTAAAATGTCAGGGCTAGAGTCTGGAGGAAGAAATGTTTTGAATAAGCCCAGTCAAGCACAGGCACTAAATTTCATAACACACTTGAGCCACTTACCTCAACTTCCTTTTCAGTGAGTGGAGGGGCACTGTGAAAAAGAAAACACACAGTTGAACTTTATGCAATCTAGTCAGTAGACCCAAAGGTGACTGTGAATGACCAGCAGACCATGTGTTTCCAGGGGTGGTGTAAGCTGTGTTGGTGAGAAGGAAAAGATGCAATGTCCCCTTGCCTGTGCTCTGTCACCTGTGAGATACTGACTCTTACAGCACCACAACTATCTCTGTGACTTTGGACAAGTTATTTAATGTCTCTAAGCCCGGGCTTGCTCATCTGCAAAATGGGAATCATATCACCTACCTTACAGAGGTGTTATAAGCACTATATGTACTCATGTATATGTGTATATGTGTTTGTATGCATAAATATATGGCATCCACACTCAGTGGGCTCTCAGGAAATGTGACCTGTTCATGTTGACTATGAACTCACAGCCTTGCTGTAAGAAATAAGAAAATGCCTGTGATAAAGACTTTATAACTCACACACATCTAAGTTGCCATATAGTTGTTCTGGGGATATCCACCCAGGTCTGCAAAGCCTCACCCTCCTCAGTCTCTGAGGGCCATGACAAAGGTGCATGCAGGCCAGAGAATAAATGGTAGGAGAGAGTGACCAGGGTTCTTCTCCACAGCAAGAACTTCTGATGGCTAGAATCACAGAGTGGCAAGAAAGCCCCAGCTGACACAGAGGTGTCCTTTTGAGCAGCTCCTCCTCTGTGCCATTCCTACAGCCAGGGCTCTCCAGCCATAGGCTGTTCCTGCATCTGCACATCCACTCGGTGTTGCTGCTGCTGCTGCTCTTGCTGGTAACTAAAGCTGGTCCCATCTGAAGCCCAGACAATGTAAATAATACACAGGCCCTTTCCTGTGCTGGGGCGGGGAGGCTTGGGAGGGGTCCTACCAGCGTCACAGAACTTGGCAACAGAGCATGCCATTGATAAGCTTCTCAGGAAACACAGCTTCCTCTCTTGAACGGGTGTGAAGGGACCCCAAGAGCAAAGGTAAGGGTCAGCCATCTCTGCAAGGGGCTGGTTCTCACCCTAGGGAATGATATGAGTGCCTTCCTGTCAGGATGAGGTGACAAGACCCCATGGCCATGAAGTCAGCAGAGTCCAGAACACAGGACAAACAGCTGCAGGGATGTTTGATGCTTACAGTTCTTGTCACACCCATCAGACCCTTGCCTTAACTGTCATCTACAGCATACACATGTGATTTAAATGATTTGGCAAAACTTGCCAACTTTGTTTCTGACTCCTGGGTTTGTTGGGATATTATGTGAAATGTACGTATTTTCATAAATTATAAACCAAACATTTTTCTATTTCAATGACTAACATTCTGCTTTTTTGCTATAGAAGACACCCACCTTATTTTTATTTTATTTATTTTTGGGGACAGGGTCTTGCTCTGCTGCCCAGGCTGGAGTGCAGTGGCAGGATCACTGCAGAGGTGGCTTACTGCAGCCTTGAACTCCTGGTTTCAAGCAATCCTCCTGTCTCAGCCACCAGAGTAGCTGGGACTATGGGTGCATGCCACTACACCTGGCTAATTTTTTCTTTTATTTTTTCTTTTTGTAGAAACAGAGTTTCACTCTGTTGTCCAGGCTGGTCTTAAACTCTTGGCCTCAAGTGATCCTCTTGCCTCGAGCCTACAAAGTGCTGGGATTACAGGTGAGTGAGCCACCACACCCAGTTAGAATATACCCACCTTAAAAAAAAAAGTGGGGGTCGGGGGGAAGCTCTGAGGACTCAGAGAAGTATGATTTAGGCAGAGGAGCCACATGGCATGTCTGGTGTCTGATACAGATAACTGTGCCTCATAAATGAGCATAGGTACCCGGGGGCAGAACTGTGAGCCTCTAAAAGGACAGAGCATCTTTTTATGTGACCATTTGTATATCTTCTCTGAAGAAATGTCTATTTAAATCCTTTCCCCATTTTGAAAATTGGTTATCTTTTATTGAGTTGTAAGACTTCTTTATATGCTCTAGAAACAAGTTCCTTTTCCTATAAGTGATTTGCAAATATTTCATTCTGTGGGTTGCCTTTCACTTTCTTGACATTGTTTGCAGCACAGAAGTTTTTATTTTGAGGAAGTACTATCTATTTTTAAAATCTTGTCTTTTGTGTTTTTGGTGCCGTATCTAGAAAACCCAAAGACATGAAGACTTACATTTTTTCTTTGAAGAGTCTTACAGTGTTCTCTCTGACATTTAGGTCTATGATCCATTATGAGTTAATTCGTGTGTTTTGTGTGAGGTAGGGGTCCAACTTCACTCTTTTGTATGTGGCTATCCAGTTGTCCCAGCACCATTTGTTAAAATTATGATTTTTTCCTCTGTAAATGTTACCAAAACCCTTGCATGAGTGGCTTCTTTTTGTCATTTGTCATTTGCACATCTCAAATTATTACTTTATCACAGAGGCCTTCCTTGACCTCCTACCTAATGTCCCACTCCCATGCTATTCTCTAGATGTGCCCTATTTCATGGTCTTTCTACCAACTTTACTCTTTCAAATCATTCATTTGGTTACTTAAATGTTATTTGTACTTTGGGAGGCTGAGGTAGAAGGATCACTTGAGGCCAGGAGTTCAAGATTATCTTGGGCAACATAGCAAGACTCTATCTCTACAAAAAATTTTTGAAAACTTAACTAGTCATGGGTAAATGGTGTATCTGGGATTGAAACCCATGACTCCTGGCTCAAAGTCCATTCTCTGTTGCCATGAGTTTCTGGTGACCCTCATGCCTTCATGAGCTGTGCCCACCTAAGAAACCCACTGGGTCTTTGAGTTGAAAACACCCAGCCTGGCCTTTCATTATTCTTTTTGTTTTGAATGCATTATCCCTATCTAGACAATTGGACTTTGGCCCTTCTGGGTTCAAGAATTAATACTGGTGTTCCTCTGTGTCCCACCTAGAATCCAACACAGGGGCCACTCCGTACAGGGTCTTCTGTAACCCACATCCTGATTTTACCTTCCAGGGAGACTCTTGTGGACCCGCAGTTTGCGCAGCAGTATATCAGAAATATTAGGCATGACATCTAAGCCACTCTTTGACTCTTCTTCCTCAATAGCTGGGGAGAGTTCAGAAGGAAGCCCTGAAAAAAAAGTGCTTACTTATGAAATGTCTCTTTGAAATCACAGTAGTACTGTTGGCAGTTAGCTTCAGGGGGCAAGGAAGAGCTTTAACATTTATAAGTATCCAGTTCTATGTTAAGGGTTTTTAAATTGTTATCTTACATTATCCTCACAATGAGCTAGAATTTAGTCATCCCATTTTACATGTGGATAAGCCAAGGCTCAGCAAGGTTAAGTCACTTGCTCAAGATTACAGAACTAGCAAATGGCATGGCCAGACTTCAAGGTCTACCTGCTTCAAATGTTATGTTCTTCCCTTTGCTTCTCACAGTATTAAGCTGGCAATTGGAAGCTGGTTGGCTCTTTGGCTATAATGTTTGGGAAAAAAACCTACTCCTTGGCAGGCTTCTCAGGAGACCTGTTGTGCAATTATTCCTCCTCAGATAAATTCAATTGTTCTATATTCTGTATACTACTTAGAAATTAGCATCTGATTCCATACCCCATAGATAAGAGATTTTCCAGAGTAAACCTAAGGTTGCTAGACCTTTTACAGATCTCAGAAACATAAGTGCCTCCTAGTCAACAGAGACAATGAACAGCTTTTTGTTTTTTAACCTTCTAAAACTATCTTGGGTCTGTGCTTTGAAGACAGAATGAACAAACCAAGTATTCTCTTTTCCATAAATCTTTCTCCTGTTTGAAAATAGCTCCTGTGCCTCTCTAAAGCTTCTCTTCTCCAGACTCTAGCTCCATTTTTCCAACAGCTCACTGTGGTCCACTGTGGCCCATGGTCTCTAGACACCATCCCATTCCTGCACACATTCTGATTTGTTGCTGTTCCAGAGGCCCAGATGTTCTCTAACAAGCTCTTAGCGCAGGAGGACTTTGGTAAATGTCCCTGGCATTAATGTTTGTTATCCATGCAGCACAGATTTTGTATGCCTGACTACAGGCTTACAATATACTTAGCATTAAGCAAAACTCTCAACCTCTTTAGTTGACCCAAATCAGGCATCCTCATCCTGTACAATGGTTACTTTCCATTTGCATGCAGAACTTCATATTTATCCATGTTTTACTCTTTCTCATAGATTTTAACCTAGTATTTCTCCAATCTGCTCAGTCATTTTCCAGGATCCTAGGCTAGGCCAGAGACCAGGACTATAGGCATAGTTATAGCCACCTAAAGAGTTAAGATTGGGAATCATGTGAACAGAAAGAAGTCTCACCAAGGGAGACCATGAAGAAACAAGAGGATATCTAGTTTGGCTCAAGGTAAAATATGTTTAAATACTTTGAACTTGCCAATAAGAGAATGGTAGGCATGGATTCCTTGGTACTCAAGGTATCCAAGTGAGTTGAAGGATCATCTGTCAGAGATGGGTCAGTTAGCAATTCTTCTTTGGATATAAGATTAAACTAGAAGTTATCTTAGCTACCTGTTACCTCTGTGGTTCTGTCCTGGCATTTATAGCTCCCTGACAAGGTTTCTGCGGTAAACCTTGCGGCACCCCTGGCATCATTCTACCTTTATCTTTGTATCCCTACCACACTCAACAGAGAGTCAACTGAGCAGCAAACTCCTGAGATATCTATAGGATGATTGAAACATGTGAGGTCTAATAAAGTGAAATCCATACCAGGGTTTTTGCCTAGAAAAGTTTCCCAAAATGGTGCCTGAAGAGTAATGCCAGAATTGGTGGGTTCCAGGAACCAACCTCCTTCCTCTTGAATTCAACCAAATTAACAACAAAACATTTCAGAACAAAGAAAAAATATACCAGAAACTCTAAGATACAAGAAAAGGCAATAGTCTTTAAAAACATTGACTACAGAAAGAATAAACATGACTAGGAATAAACGTAGGGCTTCCACCCATGATAGCCCTTTCTTCTTCTCCAAAGAAACAGTATTGAAAGGAAGATGGGAGAGAAAAAATTCTTACAAAGAGTGCAATACCACAGAATAGAGAGGGAAAGGGATGGAGGGGGCAAGTAGGCAGTTGTCAGAGGAGATTCAGAAAGTTTCCCTAGAATAGAAGGTTCGCCATTCCATCTTGCCCGCATTTCAAAGAGAGAAAAAAACTGCCTGGGCTGCCTGCCATTTTGCTTTTCTTACTGATGAGAAGAAGAGAGGAAAGTCAGAATGATTGCACAGAGTGGATTATCTTGAATGATATGAAGGGATTTACAAGGAAGGAAGACTAAAGATAAAGTAAATAAAACATGCCCCTCTGAAGGAGTGAATGGCAGGAGACACATGGAAAGCCCCAAACACCATGTTCTCCCCAACTCCTGAAAACAGTGGCTAAACTCCTTGGAATTGTCTTTTTTTCCCTTCCTTTCCTGGCGGAGGAGTGAGAGGCTGTTGGGAAGCATTGGGTCAAGTCTGGAAAATAAACCCACGGACAGCCTGTCTCTACAATTCCAACCTAAATTGGTGAAACAATCTGAAACCCACTACTAACCACCTCCAAAGGAATAAGATGTGCCCCCAATTTGGTATAACAAACTCATGTTTTGGACTATGAACAGAGTTATGGAAAAAGAGCAGAAACCAATTCTACAAACAGCTTTATCTTAACTTCCCCTTTCCCCACTACCCAAGCAGTAACAAAACAAACACAAAATATACAATCCTCAACTAAAGCACTAAAGGGAAGGCAAAGAGATCTCAGCTAAGGTGGGAAGGAGTCAACAAAAATTAACCTAAAATACAATATATCTAGGGAAAGGGAATCAAGGTAGAAATGTACAAATCAGAAAGAAAGAAAAGGAAAACAGATGGCATGGCAACTATACAAAAATACGATAGACAAAAGAGGAAGGATGGTAGAAAGGAAGGAAAAGGGAAACTTGAAGGAGACAGATGTCAGGATGGAAACATAGTTGCAAGAAATACATCAAAAAATGCAAAAGTACACTTCTGTGCAAAATATATACCATAAATACTTTGACTCTAGAAAAAATAAGAACCTGAAAAAAAATTAAGAAATTAGAGTTGGGATGAGAAGATCATGCAAAGATGGAAGATGATTGCTATTTAAGGAAGCAAATTGAAGCCCAAAATAAAAAGACTAATCAAGAATTTGGGAAATATACAACCAACCAATTTATTGGAAAAATGAAGGAATAAAGCAGATATAGCTTCAAATGGAATTACAGGAGGGTGGTAGAGATTGGGTAATCATAAGGAATGCAAAGAAGGAAAGAAAGATTGAGGTATATAGAGATAAAATAATGGACCTGGAGTTGAGACACTGATGACCAATCTATGCATTATGTCGTCTCCAAAGTAGTGAACAAAACAAATGGAACAAAGGACATATTCAAAGATATAACAGAAGAAAAATTTTCCTCACCTGAGGAGAAAGTTGAACCCTTCAGGTTGACAGACCACACCATGTTGAAAAATATATTCAAATGCTTCATACAAAAAAAAAAAAAAAAAGACAGACATCTACAAGGGAAAGTGAAGATTAAGAGGTGCTAGAAATCAGCTGGTCCCAGCCTTCTCCATAACTTTGAATACAGTGGAGCAACATCTACACAGTTCCAAGGAAAACAGTCACCCAAGAATTTTATAACCATGCAAGATGTCCTTCAAGAATTAAGACAAAATTTTCAAAGGTGATAGAATTCAGGGAACATAGCACCTCTGACCTCTTTCCGGAAAATTGTTGGAAAACAAAATCCAGCTAAACAAGACATAAATCAGAATAAATTTGGGAAATATGAACCATGGTAAAAGGACCAGTGGTGAACATGAGATCCTTTTACATTTAAGTCTAAGGCTAAATAACTGTGGAAACCATAATTACAGAACATGGAATGTAAATGTTATAACCTTGATGATGTACAAAGAAGAATTCAAGATGTGTAGAGGTAGAAATGGAAAGGTAGGAAGAAACGTGAAGGTGGGAAGATATTCGGCCATTCTCATCTTTTCCTGCAGGAAGTCAGTAGGTACCACTGTAGTGACTAAATATTCTTATCTTCTGTATTCTTGATGTTCTATCACTTGATGCCTTAATCCTGGAGAGACAGCCCCTCTCAAGGTTAGCTAATTCTTAGAGTTAGGAAACAACTCTCTTTCAAGTGCATCTTTGAAATACAAACCAATCAATACAGAACCCATACCTGCAAACATCGCCTTTATCAAATTCTCACACACCAAGCCAATACTCCCCCTAAATCACCCCAGGGCCAGTACCTGACAACTGGGGGCAACCCCTATAGCCTAGAACCTGCCAAAATTATTCAAACTAGCCAACTGTAAACATACTCAGGGTACCTACCCTGCCTCTACCTTTCCTTCCCAAGAAAACCCCAGTAGAGGCTTGGGGCCATCGCTCCCCTTGCCACTTCTGCCTTCTGACCCACCCTGGTCCTTCCCCAAGGGGCTCTGTGTGATGTGCCACATGTCCTGCTATTAGGGATCTGTGAGTACAAACCTATTCCTTCATGAGAATCATTTGCAGGTCTCTATGTCATGCCATACCTGATTAAAACAAATGCCAGGTCCAAAGTTTAGATCAAATTTAAAACATATAGTACAAAAACACTACCTCAGTAACTCCAAACCCTTTATGCATTTTATAATACATTTTTTGTACTTTTAGAAACCAATTTCTCTTTTTTGGAGGAAGCAATTATCAAAATTCAGCAAGTCTTATAGTTCTACTTCAAGTTCAGTAAATTCTAATACTTTTAATTTCAAAAAAGTATATGTAGTATAACCTCCCTCTTTTTCCCTTCCTCCTTCTGTATTTGTGGGGAAGGAGGTGTTTAGTGTAAGCTGTTTTACTTTCTTCCTTGTATTTTCACTATTGGTTGAATTTTTAGATATGAAGATAAGCCACTTTCAACAAAAGTAATATAATTATTTTCAAATATATCTCCCAGTACTAGCTCATTCCAATGAAAATATTTGTTTCTGACCATGTCAGCAACTTGCAAAAATTGCTTTTGGGGCTCTGGTTAAAGATGCTCTGAGTCCCAGGATGGTTCCTAAAAGTCAAAGCTGCTAGTTGGGGATAAACTTTCTTTACCTCTTTCTTCTTAGGGAGGCCTCTTTCCTGCCCGAGACCTGAGGCTCTGAGTCTAGACTGGGGGTTTTGGAAGGACTGTCCATTCAATGTACTTCTCTGCCTCAGCCTACGTGTCCCTCAAAATCCAGGTCCAGATAGCCAACTACCTCCTAGATATTGGCACCTGGATAAGGGGAATAAAAAATTTCAAGAGCCACCATTTACTGAACATCAACTATGCAGTAGATACACTTTGTTATTTCTTACAATAGTCCTGCAAATAAAAAATAGCTTAAACACGTCCTTACCCACAAATACAGAAGTAGCAAGGGAAAAAGAGGGAGATTCTACTAGACATACTTTCTTGAAATTAAAAGTATTAGAATTTAATTGAACTTGAAGTGAAGTGAAACTGTAGGACTTGCTGAATTTTGGAATTGCTTCCTCCGAAGAAGAGAAATTGGTTTCTAAAAGTACAAAGAATGTATTATGAAATGTATCTTCTGGAGAAACTGAAGCTCAGCTAAGTTAAAGTGATTTTCTAGGGTCCAGCTCATCGCTGTAGAGCCAGAATGCAAAACCACGTTTGTCTGTTGCATTCAAGCTGCTTTCCATGGGCATTTGACATGTCCAAACTCAAATTCACTGTCTTCCTTCTCAAGCAAACTCCTCCTCCTGCCTCACAATTCATAACCCTCACAGCCATACAGACAGGTACCTGGTGGTATTCCTGGTCTGCCTCTCAGCTCCATCTCCTCGTCAAGTCCTGACAAGCTGATCTCCAATAGCTGTCAAACTGTCATGTCCACATTCACTACCACCTCATCACCTCTCACCAGGCTATTTCCCTATCCTTTTACCTGGTGTCTCCCTGTCTTTAGCCTCTCCTGTTTCAGGCCAGCTCTCACAATCTGTTCAGAAGAATTATTCTAAAATATAGATTTGATCCTGATATTTCCTTACCTGCAGGCTTCTCTGACTTTCCAAAGTGTCCTAAATGAAATTCAAACACATTAATTGGCCTTCAAAGCCTCCACTTACCCTGGTCCCAGCCCACTGTTCCCACCGTGTTGCCCATCTCTCTGGGACATGTAGCTCACACTTAGTTCACATGACATTCCTTCTGTTCCTGAAGTATGCCAAGCACTAGAAGATGCCTACATGCTTTTGCTTCTGCTGTCCCCCTGCTTGGGATGACTTTCTCTTCCCCAGATCAAGGTGGCTTCTCCTGAAAACCTTCCCTGACTCAACCCCACTGAGCTAGCTGCTTCTTCCTCTTTGTTCCTAGGTACTTTACGGCCTGTTAAAGTTTTATCATAATTTATTGTAGTGACTTTGTCTATTCTTATGTTTCCTCTCCTAGACAGTGAAGGTGAGCTCATTTGTTCACACATTTATTTAATGTTTATTGAGTGTTTACTATGTCCCTGGCAATGAGCTGGGAGCTAAGGATACAATGCTAGGCAAAACTGACATGCCACATACTCTGGAGCTCATTGTCCAGGGGGACACAGATTAATCAGAGAAACATCCAAACAATTTCACATGAGAGATTTTACAAAAGAGAAGGGATCTGAAGGTACCAGCAAACCCTTCCCAAGAAAAGTGACGTGAGCAGTTATCTAAAGATTGAGTGGGAGTTCATTAGGCAAAGAGGGAGAGAGGAAGAACATTCCACGCCGAAGACAGCATGTGCCATGCCTAAGAAGAGGAAAGAATGAGCTGCTGAAGGCAGGCCAAAATATTATGAGTGAGAGAGAGTATGGCCCTAGAATATGCTGGGGAAGTGGGTGGGGTTAACCACCCAGGAACTTGCAGGTTCTACTGAGGATTCAGAGCAGAATGAAGCCTCTGAAGATGCTGAAACAGATTTGCCTTTTAGAGATCCCTGCGGCTGCTATGTTGGCCATGGTGTGAGCTGGGTTGGGGGTTGGGAGTGCAGGGAGAGGAATCAGGTTGCAGGCTGTCGCGATAGCCAAGGGGACTGATAATGGTAGCTGGGACAAGGCCTTCTCCCTGATGGTGGGGCCTGAACCCTTTCCACTTAATGCATCCCCAGCACACAACCTAAGAACTGGCCCAGTGTCAGTCACATCTTTGGCTTGAAATAACCTGCAAATGATCAAAGATCAAAACAGCATACAATAGAGTTTCTGAGAAGGGAACTGATTGCGTTGTTGGAAAGACTAGATGCCGCACAGAAATGAGCCTCTCAGTCCTCACAAACTGAAGGAGAGCCAAAATTCTTCAGACTCCAGAATGTTCTGATAAGTATCTTTTACCATTTCTCAAAGGAACAGCCAACAACCATCATAAGAGACTGGAGTTTTCCCCACGAGTTCATATGCAGGGTTGTATTTAGAGCCTATAAACGTAATCTGAGCCAGCTCTCATAAAATGCTCCCAAAGCCTTTTATCCTGGGTATGGGAGGGGATGGGGCTCTTTGATGGGGCTTTCAGAACATGAGAAAAGAAAGTCACAAGTCTGCAAGTATTCATTAAACACAGAGGGTTGCCCACCACATCTCTAGCACTGTGGAGCACAGTGTACGAGAATATCCATTTGGCTGGCAAGATAAGAGTTCTGCAACCTAGATGACAGAAATGAAAATGTATGCCAGGTTCCTGCTGGAATAAAGACCAGTATCACATGCAAACATTACAGCAGCTTAGTGAAGTAGGTACTATTATTAACCTCCTTTTAAAGATGAACAAACTGAAGCGTGGAGAGAATTAGAACCTTGACCAAGGCCTTGCAGCTGGTAAGTGACGCAGTTTGAGCTCTTAAGCATCCAGATCCTAGAACTGACAGAAAATGAGAGGGAGTGTATATTGTTGGACACTGACCATGGTTAATTTTAGTTTTAAAATTTGTTGCTTATAGGAATCAAATTCATTTGCCTGATAATTTTACTTCTAAGATCCATCTTATGCCCTATTAATATTGGATAATAAAGTTTTGCTGTAGGTAGTGGATGTCTAAATTGGTATATTTTTTGTAAGTTAATCTGGCAGTATGCACATATATAGTTAAAAGTAAATACTTTTAATAAATCAATTGCAATTCTAGAATAGTAGCCCATGGAAAAAACAGATCTCTATAAAGATCTATGTAAGAGTGTATTCATTATAACATTGTTTTAATAGAGAAAAAAGTGGAAAAACATAAATATTAATGAGATAGGTCAAACAATACAGTGTTTCTTACATAATACAATAAAACAGTTAAAAACGTTTAAAGTTCCATATGCTTTAAATGAGAAACTGTCTACAGTATGTTGTTCAGTAGAAACGACAATGCGACAGAAGCACCTAGTCATCCTCCAACATGTCTTGTCTGCCTTCCATGTGAATGGAGTTTAATTTGGGCATAGGGCCAGCTGTCCCGCCAGCAGCCACATTCCCCAGCTTCCCTTGCTGCTAGGTATGGACACGTGACCATCTTGTCACCCATGCAGTGGGAGCTGAAGGGGTATGTGCAACTCCTGTGCTAAGAAAGGAAGCTTGGACTTCCATTCTCTTCCCTTCCCTCACATGAGAAGCCAGATTTGCCCATAATCCAGCTTCGACCTTGTATCAAGTCTGACACCTCAGGGCATGGCAAAATGACAACAGGGAAGGAGTGAGGGTCCCCAAATGATCATATGGAGCACTGCCTGCCGCTAACCTGATCAGTTCACCTTGGAGTTGTTTCTTGAGAGTGAAACAATCTTCTCTCTCCTATACATTATTGTATTTGGGCCTCTATGTTATAGCAACTTAGATGTTATCTTAACTAATGCAGGAAAGTTGCAGAGTACTTTAAAAAAAATACTCATATATAGAATTTGGTAGTACATATAAAAGAAATAAACTATGATCAAATGAGTTTCACTGTCACACCACAAGGGTTTATTTCTATGGAAAATCATTTTCATATATGGGAAATATTTAATATATTAAATATAATACACGATTTTTTTCAGTAGATATCCAAAGCACATTTAACAAAATTCAACATATATCTTGAAACTTGAAAATATTTTCTTAAAGAAATAAAAGTATAAATTCTGTATTTTAATATTTTATATTACCTATCATATACTTTAGTTTATAACTATAAAATAAAAATTGAAATTGTGCCTCTATTTAGTAACAAGATACAACATGATGCTTGAGAGAAAAATATAAAAAAACAACTCAGTTAAAAAGAGAAACAAGGCCGGGTGCGGTGGCTCACACCTGTAATCCCAGCACTTTGGGAGGCCGAGGCAGGCGGATCACGAGGTCAGGAAATCGAGACCATCCTGGCTAACATGGTGAAACCCTGTCTCTACTAAAAATACAGAAAATTAGCTGGGCATGGTGGCGGGCACCTGTAGTCCCAGCTACTCGGGAGACTGAGGCAGGAGAATGGCGTGAACGTGGGAGGCAGAGCTTGCAGTGAGCTGAGGTCATGCCATTGCACTCCAGCCTGGTTGACAGAGCGAGACTCCATTTCAAAAAAAAAAAAAAATCAAGGCACATGTTCTCCTTATCACCATTATTGAATTACGGAATATTGCCAAAGTAGTAAAACATATACAGATACACACTGAGAAATACACACACACACACACACACACAAGCATACAACTAAGACAAATGGCGAATTGGATAAAATAAAAATAACAGATGGTTTGATTGTGAATTTGAAAAAGAAAGGTGTTCTGCAAAGTGGTCAAGAGTCTTTTAAGTTAGACACATCTGGGCGCCAGTTCTGGCTTTAGCAATTAATAACCATGTGACCTTAACTTCCCCAAACCTCGATTTCCTTATTTGTAAAATGAGTGTAATAAGGTCACCTCCCAAGACTGTTGTGAGCATTAGGTATCAGAAGGCACTTAGCACAGTATCTGGCATGTAGTAATCACTCTAGTAATAATAATCACACTGATTAATCACTATAGTAATCACTCTACCATTTGGTAACAATATTTTTTATGCAAGAAACATGTATGACACCAAGCACCATTCACCTATGCCACAAATTATTAGCTAGAAAATCTAATATGAAAAGAGTCTTAAGCAAAAAGCTACATAGAATGTGCCCCAGTAAGAGAGATGGAAGATGTATACAATAGAGGAGAAAGAAGGAAATATGTAAATTAATAGAGGAACAAACCATGTGCCTGAATGAGAACTAAACGTCTGCAAAGTACTTTAAAGGTCTATAAACTGTAAAGCAAACAGAACTTAGACACTTCTTCTGAATTCAATGTGTAGGTTTACAGCAAACACAATTAGAATGTTATACAAAATAGTGTACATTTCAAATGGGAATGGAGGCCCACAGAGGTGGAGGAACACATTTAAGGACTCTGTTAATTGGTGTCTGGACTGGGACATGAGCTCAAATCTCCTGACTTATAGTCC
The DNA here is from genome assembly GCF_001698545.2 of Rhinopithecus bieti. NCBI lineage: Eukaryota > Metazoa > Chordata > Mammalia > Primates > Cercopithecidae > Rhinopithecus > Rhinopithecus bieti. The sequence continues at coordinate 726,891 of NW_016813281.1, forward strand.
AATTGCTCTGTTATTTTGCACTGAATCACTGTATCTAGAATATCAATGAATATTCTGAAAAAGAAGAGCAATGAGGAAAAACTAACCCCATTGCACACTAAAATATAAGACAGCAGTAATTAAAATGGGTGGTATTGATCCCAATAAAATAGAATCAGGAGCCCAGAACTAGTTTTTGGTGTATATATAAAAAAGAATGTAACATATGACTAAGCCACAAGAGAACTATAAACACTATTAAAATATTATTGAGGTAAAAAGACCTTAAATCTTAAAATACATATATATTAAAATAAGTTTCAGAGGTATTAGCAAAATAAATATAAACTAGTAAAAAATAGATCTATTATTACAACTGGGGAGAAGTAGTATTTTTATAATGATTGAAATAATAGAAGACTTCTCAAAGGGAAAGATAGGCAAACATGATTATATAAACTCTTTAAAATTCCTCTAAAAAAACACAAAACTTACTAAAAAGCAAAAAAAAAAAAAAAAAAAGACTGAATGAAAATATATTAAAATACAGACCCTAAAAGAAATAAAGCCAGTTAAGAGCTATTATCTATAATATATCAAGTTTACATATATTACCAACAAAAAACAAACAAATCAATGAAAAATCCCAGACCCAAATGGATACATGGGCAAAGAAGTGAGAAGTTAATTCACCCAAAAAGAAAATAAAATGACTATTTTAACGTTTTAAGTTTGAGCTTCCTAGCAAATTAATTGAAATAATAATGAAATTTCACACTAATAATAATAAAGTTATAACAATGATAATTACTGATTATTCCTAATATATTCTGAATAACAAGGAGCAGAAGCAAACACCAGTGCGGGTAACGCATAAGAGAAAGATGTCCATTCAGTCTTTGTCAGTAGCATTATTCATTGCAAGTAATTTGGGAAATGCAAAGGTTTCTACTCTTTAACTTTGTGATTCTCAAGTCTGAACATTTATCTCAAGGGAATAATTTAAAGGAAGAAAGAAAAACAACTAACATTCCATAATTGTTTATACTAGTGTTGTTCATCCTAGTTTAAAGAACAACAGATATGTTAATACAAAAGGAATTATGCACCCATTAAATCATAACTGAGGAGAAGTTACTGAGTATAAAATAATAAGAAAAAGAAGCCATATCTATTCATCGAATCAACTGAAAACATTATAAATACAGGCAAATATTGCAAAGGAATAAAATTGTTTTTCAGAATTTATGGGGTTGTGGGTGAAATTTTAAAGTTAAGTTTTTTCCAATGTTTTAAATATGCTTTAGTAAATTTAAAATTATAAGTAGAGAAGTATATACTGCATTTTCAAAAGATCCCTCTAAAGATGGTTAATTTATTTAAAACATTTAGCCCTCGGGAAAAAATACTGTTTGAAATTTTACTTCTGGGAACCTTCTTACTAAAGCTGAATAAATAGGCAGGTGTAAGTTACTATTGTTCAGACTAGGGGCTTCCACCATTGTTAGTGACATCCTGGACACATTCACACAAGCATCCATAAACAGACGGCTCTTATGCTGAGACTGGCTCCCAGCAGCTTGAAGCGGGGCAAGGATTTTCAAATGGAGCTCTGTGAAGCCTGGGTCCCTGGAGGTACCTTGGGCCCACAGTCTCAGAAGATGCAGGATCCAAGCCCTTCTATCCCCTTCAACTAGAGCAGCCCCACTTATGTCTCCCCAACACACTGGCCTCCTACAAATCAGCTTGTCTGAAATGTTGTACAGCTAAAAAGAAGTTGTAAAACTGTTCATGAGATGGCCAACCATGAGATTTGGAGTCAGGAGATCCTTGGGCCTCAGTTTCCTCAACTATAAGAGCAAGAATCCCTGCTCCTCTTAGCTGACTGGGAAGATTACATAAAATCAGAGGTGCAAAATGGTTTATACTGTGGAAAATGCTATGGGAAATTTATTAATTAAGATTGAATTTAAAGGAGTAGGTGATATGGATGAACCTTGAAGATGTTTTACTAAGTGAAATGAGCTCGACACAAAAGGACAGATATTGTATGATTCCATTTCTAGGAGGGATCTAGAACAGTCAAATACACAGAGACAGAAAGTAGAAGATGATCACCAGCAGCTGGGGAGGGAGGGAATAAGGAGTTATTGCTTTAATGAGTATGGTGCTTCAGTTTGCGATGATGAAAAAGTTCTAGAAATGGATAGTGGTGATGGTTGCATAATATGAATGTACTTACTGCCACTGAACTGTATACTTAAAAATGGCTAAAATGGCAAGTTGAAAGTTATATATATTTACAATAAAAAATAGTCCCCCACCCCCTCTGAAAAAGGGAATAATATATAGAGTAAAATACAAAAGAAAGTCACGAAAGGAGGAAGATTGCAGAGCTGGTGGGATTAACCCACTGCTTTAAGGAACAGGTATCATAGATTCAGAGAGGAAGGTGACAGCCCAGCAGGAGGGAGATGCTGCAGGGACAGAGGCACAGAGGCAAGAGGGTGAGTGGCCACAGAGAAGGGGCCCTGGGAAGAGGGAAGAACCAGGAGTCTCGCCTGTTGGAAACACTCATTCCTCTCCATTTGCCCATGCCTCTTTGTCCACCTCACGACACTATGGTTACAATTACAGATTATTTTCACATACCTATCTCAACGCTGCTGTCACATCTTTTTAAAAATTTTTATTTTGAGACAGGGTCTCACTCTGTACACCAGAGTGAAAACCTGGAGTACAGTGGCACGATCACAGTTCACTGCAGCCTTGACCTCCCAGGCTCAAGCAATCCTCCCACCTCAGCCTCCCGGGTAGCTGGGACTACAGGTGTGCATCACCATGCCTGGGTAATTTTTGTATTTTTTGTAGAGATGGGGCTTCATCATGCTGCCCAGGCTGGTCTCAAAGTCCTCAGCTCAAGCAAGCCACCTGCCTCCCAAAGTGCTGGGATTACAGGCTCACCTAGCCCCCTGCCACATCTCATACAATTTCATTAGTTCATTCAACAAATATCTATGCAGTCCCTAGTAGTGCCAGGGATTGTTGTAAGCAGTGGACACACACACACACACACACACACTGCTGCCCTTGGGGACTTCTTCTCTAGGGATGATAATAGCTGACACCTAGATAACACCTGTCATGTACCAGGTACTGTTTTAGGTACTTTACAGATATTAGCTGCTTTAATCTCCATAATCACCTAAGAAGGCAAGTACTGTTCTTAGCCCGGTTTTACATGCAGCAGGGATCAGGCCCAGGGAGGTTGAATAGCTCGCCCGGGTCACGTGGCTGAGTGATAGCGGGGCTTACAGTTCCAACTCGCAGTGGGGCTCGACATATTCATGCTGGAGAATGGGGCTGAGGAAGGGTGCGAGGGGCACTGGGAGCAGGGCTGGACCTGCCCAGCCAGATCTAGAGGGGTCAGAACCCTACTGAGAACATCGGCAAGGTGAGTGCAGAGAGGGAGGCAGGGTGGGGACTGAAGCCTCATTTTCAGAAGATGGTTCTGGCAGGAGGTGGGTGGGGAACTGGAGGCTCCGAGGAAGGGGCCTGCAGCTACCCAGCAGGGCAGGACTGGGGTATGGACTTTGTGATGACAGCAGATTAGAAAGCAAGAGATGGCCGTGATGCCTCGAAAAGAGGAACTCTTCAATTTGGGCAGCTTCCTGGGTTTACGAGGAAAAGGAAGTGTCAAAAGTTCAGGCCTGAGGCACCCTTCCAGGTCCACTAGATGCCAGCAGGGCTCAGAGATGGCTGGCAGCAAGGCCTGGGGGCTGGCTGGAAGGAGGCAGGTTTGGAGGTGCTGAGGGGGCAGAAGACACAATCGGATTCATTCATTCACCTGCAAATGTTTCCTGAGGAAGACACAGGAAGTCTTGTGTTTACACATTCACCTTCCTTGATCTGGCACAGACAAATCAGCACTCGCTGAGACAGTATCTGCCCCAACCCCACCTACCTTTTTCCTGCTCAGTCGCTTCACTAAGGTCCGGAAGCTTGAGCCCTAAGTTCTGATTTCTCATCAGGATGTGCTCCTTTGTGGTAAAAGAAAGAGACAACATTTCAGATGATGACACTGGGCTGGGTTCTCTTGGCTCTGTCTATGGTTCTGTAACCACTATCTGAGGTGGGAAAGCAGGGCAGCCTGAGAGGTAGGTGGGCAGGTATGGCCATGGTGAGGCCTGAGAAGCACCAGGAAACAGTTCCTCTCCCAGTCCGTGAAGGTGCCTGAAACACCACTGTCAGCACCACATTCCACAGGTCAGGGACTATCCTTGGCATGGTCTTTTTAAACAAGTCTGTGGGCTTCAGAGTAAACGAACTGCTTGGCCTCACTGTGGCTGAGGTTTGTAAAGGACATACAGGGGCAGAACTAAGGGCTCTGGCACAGGAGGGTCCTCTGGGTGTGTATGGCGCTGCTCCTGGAAACAGCTTTGGTGATCTCATGGCTGGCTGGATCTTCCTGACTGCTCACTTCCAGGGGCTGCGATTAGCCCACACACTCGGGTCCTAAATGGCCTTTTATGGCACCTCTTGAGTTTTTAAACTCTCCAGAAAAGTGAGGCCTGAGAATTGCTGGCTTGGGGCCTCAGCTGGCAGAGCCCAGGGAGAAATGGGAGGCTGACCACAGGTATGCGGCCCAAGTGGGCTCACACCTGCTCTAAGCCAATTAGCACCAGACCAAGGACCTGAGTGAAGGCACCTGGCAGAGCTCCTTGGCCCTGTGACTTATAGATCTTCAGTCTGCTGTACGGCAGAGGGCACTTGGGAATGGTTTGTCCCCCGAGAAAAGAGGAAAGGAAGGAGCCAGCAGAGGGTGCTCATGATCCAAGTAGAAGTCATGGTCAAGGCTCCTTTACCCATTTGCTTAGCAAGTCAGAGGCCCACAGCCCATCAGCTTCAGCACACTGGAGTCGGGTAGGGGCTGGGCGCTCAGGTGCCAGGGTAGTGGTTAGTAACATGGGGCCTCCAGGTTCCCTGTAACTTCGCTGGGTGAGCAAAACCTACAAGAGTGTAGGGAGTGAGGAGGCTCTGATGACCAGAGGCCCATGAAGGCAAATCCCTGGCTGTCGGCCCCTTGGCTCCAACTTCTGCTAGAGATCTGGGACCTTGGCAACCCCTCTGGGCCCTGTGCTGTTTGATCCACTAGTTAGTTGGGTCTTTCTGACTAGATAGAGTTTTGTGTGTAAAATGTTAACATCAGCAGCCACGCCCCAGCTCCCCTGAGCCTCCAGTTCAGAGTATCATGAAGGTTTCTGAATAGGATAGTGGCCAGCATTAGAATGTGTCTGTGCCAGCACAGAAATCCCCTCACTTGTGCTTGAGTGTTATCGAGCACGTTCTTTTCTTCCTTGCCCTACATTCCCCTCTGTAGAGGAGCCAGGAGGAGCCTCCCGCTCTGGGGGTGCTGGGCCCCACTCTATGGAATCCAGGTGCCTTGGTTTGTATTCCAAGTGGGCCTTCTGGAGGAGACAGGACTGGTCAGGATTGCTTTGTCCTGTTATCTGGTCTCTATCTCTGGATGGCCCGCCATACCCTGCATAGGGCGGCAGCCCCATGGGAGACCGCTGTGCCTGGTTTGATGGCCAACAGAAGCTGGGGGCACACCATGGGCACTGGAAGAAACTCGCCATGGGCGGAGCAGCTATCACACTTGCAGATGGACTTAAAGCCTTTGTTAACAGGCATCAGGAAGGCAGGCTTGGGGCCATCACAAAGGAAATCACTATTTCACCCTTGCTAGCTAATCCTAGGCATGACTGGGCACTCCATCAAGGGATTCCTGTTTATGAGCCACTGCACTCCAGTTGGAGGAGGAAAGCAGCCCAGGACTGAGGGGCCCACATGTCCCTCCACATGTCTGCCTTCCCCTAGATTCTAAACTGAGCTCTGCCTGGTAACTGACATAAAAATCACCTAAAACGGGTGTTTAGGAAAGAGATGCCACATAAATAGGCCTGACTTCTCAGAGTGGAAAAATTTACGCCTCCACAAGGCCCAAGTCTAGGCCAGAGCTGCCCTGGCCAGGGGCCCTAAGTTTACTTTGTTCAGCCCTAAGGTCTTCAGCCCAGGGGGTACCTGGAGTACACATTCTGCCCAACTGGCCCCCAGGAACCCACCTCTCGGAGCTTGGTCAGTTTCTGCATCCGCACGGGCTGCACTTGTATCTGAAAGTCTTTGAGTCCAGGCGCTTTGGCCAGCTTGCCACCGGCTTTGCCTGCAAAACGCTTTTCTTCCTCTGCCAGTGGCAGCTTGGCAAGCACTTTCTGCAGCCGGGGGCCAGGTTCTTCAGGTCCACTGTCCCAGGAGAGCCCTCGCAGCAGGGGGGGGCGGGACACAGTGGGTGGAAGCTCAGCTTTGGAGCCAGCGTTGGGCCCCGTCGGCTCTCCAGCTGGGCTTCTCCCCTGGGGGGCTGGGGGAGCCACTCCTCCCGCATCCTGGGTTGGACTTCTCGGCAGAGGGCTGCCCTCCCAGGCCGTTTTCAAGAGCTGCTTCCCCAGCTCGCTCTCCACAGGGCCAGACTGAGGGCTGTTCAGGGCCATTTTCCCACTGCTGTTTGTGACAGGAGCTAGGCCTTTGGGTGTGGTCTCCCGGTACTGGAGGGGATCGAAGTTTTCCTTTTGTTCTATTGCAATCTCTTTGGACTTCTCAACTGGAGGAGGACGAGGAGCCAGCCTGCCCTGAGACACTTTCCTCTGGTCATTCTGCTTCCTGTCAGCTAGCCCTTTGGGGACATTCTGAAAAAGACAAGGTAGAGCTGGAACCCTGGGGGCAGGTTGAGGGGAAACAGGTGGGGCCACTTCTGCTGTGGAGTCTCTGCCCCCACACACCTTGCCAAGGGGCCCATTTGTATAAGTGTGTATGGGGTATGAGTGGATGATGTGGAAGGAGAGGGCTTCTGCCTGAGGTTTGTAAAACAGCAAAATGGAACCTGCAATTCAAAACCAGCCAAGAATTTCCCAAGGGATAGGAGCTGAGGAAACTTGAATAGAAAGCAGCTTTGGCCCTATCTCAGTTGCCCCAGATCTAGCCTTGGTGCTGCTTAGCAAGGCCCTTAACTCTTAGGGACCCAGGTTGGTGAACCCTCTGAATTATGTATGTATATATCTGTGTGTGGAGGGGTGTTTTTCTAGGAAGAGCATCCACAGCTTTCAACAATTTCTCAGAATTCCATGATCCAAAGAGGTTAAGGATCATTGGATGGGGTGATTCTTGCAAAGGTGATGTCTTCCCGCTCAGAAGCTCTAAGATTCTGCAGTGTTAGTTTACTTTGTTCATTCCCCAAGGGAAACCTGGGCTGTGAGCCGCACATGGGTCTGGGGGTCTGTGTGGCTGCCTCATGTGTGCTGAGACTCTTCCAGAGGACTGTATCCCCGACCCAGTTCCAGGTAGCACTAAATTCTACTGCTGGGCTTGAAACACTGAGCATGTGGGCCCCTCGCTGTGAGCAGGGTGGGGTGCTTCTGTTGCTCATCAACAAAGATGAGGTTTTCCCAGCTTCTTCAGACAGAATTCCAGGCAGGGGCTGGCGCTTTCCTGCCCTTTCCACTGGAGCTGACAGGAGCCACAGTCTCACCTGGCCTGGAGGTCCCCCTTGTCTCCAACCAGCAGCCTGACTAGGGGTCAGCGCTGTGAGTATTGCCTCCACGGAGTTCATCCCCCGAATCCTTCCTCCCCACCCCTCCGCCTTAGACGTCTAGTCACTATAGGGCAGGGGAATCTGCTGTTTTCCTGGCCCTGACCCTCCACTCATACATGTGCATGCACATACACTTGAAGGCTGCCCAGGGGCCAGCCTAGGCTTCTAGGAGACTGTGCCTCCCACACTCAAATCATCCAAAGGGAGCAAAGCTCAAACTCACAGGCTCGCCAGGGTGAGGTGAAGAGATGTCGGCCTCATCCCCCTTCTGCTGGAGAAGGTGAACACGAGTCAGTCAGGAATGGGAAGAGACCATGTTTCCTCTTGAAATATCCCCAAGGAGGCCCCCTAGCAGTGGTGTTCATGCCCTCCACCCAGCACCCTCATCTCCAGTGGGTCACGAAGGGCCTCCTGGTATTCGGAGTAAGGGGAGAGACCCACTGGCATAGAAACAGCCCAGCAGGGGGGAGGGGTGGGTCCTGTCACCTGTGGTGGCGCTCCAGGCAGAGGGGATGGCGGGCCACTGCACACATCCAAACCTGGAAGGGTCCAGACACTAGTGAGTGAGGTCCAGCAGCCCAGGCCCTCAGCCGTGCTTTCAGCCACATCTCCCTCCCCAGACTATCCTCCCTTCACAATCTCAGGCCTGGAACATTTGCTGACTACTTCCCATGTGCCAGGTTCTCAGGTGGGCCCTCACCAAATGTTCACAGAGACCACAGGAGGAAACTGAGGCACAGAGAAATCAAAGTCTCATGGCCAGGAAATGTCAGCACTGAGATTTGGGCCCAGGCTGCCTGGGCCCGACCTGAGCATGCCCCGCTGTACTGATAGGGCCAGCTGCCCTTCCTGGCACCCTCCCCCTTTCCTTGTTGGCTGGAGGGTGTAGCTCTGGGCACAGCCTAATGAAAGGGAAGAAGTCAGACCCCAAAGAGGCCTTTCCGTATAAGCTCTTGGGGGCTTCTCTGAGCCTCCCTGAGCAAGAGAGGCTGTCCTAGTCCCCTTTCCCACTCCTGACCCTGGGGTACATCTGCCTCTCAACACAAGGCCAAGACACTAACAGAAAGTCTATCTGCCTCCTCTGGGTGGCCCAGCAAAAGCCCCCTGGAGAGGGGTCTTGCTGTGGGTGTGAAGGGGCCAAACAGAGTTCTTGAAGGGGAAGCCTGCAGGCTGGCAGGCATGCTGATCAGTCCAGGCTGAGTTGCCACCCAGAGCAAGAGGCAGGGCGGGAAGTCCCCGGGCAGCTGGGCCTCACCTGGCGGGGTGGGGACTGGAAGCGAGTTGCTTCGAGAGGATGTAGGAGAAGCGCTGGGGCTGAGGTTTGGGGAAACAGCTGTGAAGACAGACACAAATTGGCTGGCATTTGTGAAGGTTTAGGACTTCAACCTGGCAAAGATCCTTTTAGGTATTCCCGGGCCCTGGGAACTGGGTCTGCCTTGCTGGGCTCAGGGGCTGATGCTGGACTGCCATATGATGCTCCTGTTACAGCCCAACCCCTCCCTGCTGCTGCCCAAGAGAGGGGTGTCCTCAGGCCATTTGGGGGTTCGAGGATAGAGTCACACTCCTCAGCCTGTCTGGCCTGACCTCAAGGCACTGTCCAGAAACTGAGGCCTGGCGTTGGTTGGCAGGTACAGCTCCAGGGGCTGCTCCTTCTAGACTTCCCAGGGTAGCCCTGACTTCAAAAGCTCCCCTTGTCCTCCTAAGTACACTTACACACTTGCCCAACTTTTTGCTCAGGAAGAAAAGTGACTCTAGCATAGAGGAAGGGAGCCCAGGACAGAATCCCTACCTCTGCTGAGAAGAGCAGGCGAGTCCAAGGCGACCTCCTCAGAGGTGAGGTGCCCCCTGCAACTGGTGCCAGGCCCTTCTCTCCCCACCCTAGAGGGGCTCAGGGTAGCCACCTGTACATCCCAGCCCACCCTACCTGATGGGGAGTCTCCGGGGCTGCTCCTGGACTTCCTCCCACGGCGGGTCAGGAATCGCTCACTCACTAACTTGGCTTCTTCCAGCAGCGCCAGGTTTTTCTTCTTGTCCTCCTCTGAGATGCTGATATCTGGCAGCTGGTCGTTCACCAGGTCAATGATGTGCCCCGTGGGGTCTGCAGAAGGAGGGTAAGCTGGGGTGAGAGCCACTGCATCTGTGGCCCCAGGCTGAGGCCATGCCACACCACGCCTCATCCCAGGGACTCTGCCCACAGCTGACCAGACAGCCAAACCTCAGCCCAGTGCCATAAAGAGAGTTGCATAGGGACAGACAGTGGCTTCCTCTGCAGGCCTGGCCCCTCTGGCTTATGGCCTGTGGTCCTCCATCACAAATGGTCCTGGAGCCATCTCAAGTTCACAGAATTTTCCTAAACTCTGTCGGGAATGGAAGGTCACCCAGGAGCCCTACCTCTGGCGCCATCTGCGCCCCCAGTGCATTCCTGCTTCCGGTCTGTTTCTTTCACAAGCTAATGCGCTTAAGGTTTGTGAATAAAAGAGGGAGACCAAAGATCATCAGCCACGGCCACAACCCCGTGACCACCTTCCCTCCACTCACATTGTTCACGCTCGTTTTTCTCCAAAACTGCCCCTCTGGATGAGGTGGGTGAATGGCACCACCTCTCACTTGGCTGTTCAGGATCACGGGAGTCATTCCCCACTTCTCCCTCTTCCTCCTTCCCCCAACATCCAATCAGTTGATCAAGTCCTCCCTGCATTTACCTATAAACATCTCTGGAGCCTGTTCCTCATCTCCATTCTTGCTCATTAGCTTTTTTTTTTTTGAGACAGAGTCTCACTCTGCGGCCCAGGCTGGAGTGCAGTGGCACAATCTCGGCTCACTGCAACCTCCGCCTCCTGGGTTCAAGTGATTCTCCTGCCTCAGCCTCGCTAGTGCTCATTAGCTCTTACCTGGACAACTATGTCTGCCACCTAAGAGGTCCCTGCCCTCAGGCAAGCCCCTCTGTCCCATCCCCCACTGCCTATCAGAGTGGTTATCAGAGCCACATCTGGCCAAGCCATTCTCTACCTCATCTCCTGGGGATTTCTCATGCTCCTCAGTGTGGTATCCAAACCCCAAACTGGTCTCAGCCAATCTTGCTGGTCCCACATATTCCCGAGTCCTTCCACTTCAGCCCTGCTGGAGTGAACAGCTCCCATTTCGCCTCCATCAGGTTCTATTCTTCTTTGGGCAGCAGCTCCTTGGTTTTCACTTGGTAAAAACCCCTCTGATTCCCCATTAGCTAACTCCCCTCCCCTGTGCCAAGAGTGGGAACGTGGACCAGTCTTGGCCAATCAATGAACCCAATCCCCTTGGCCACAGAGATTGGCTCAGGGATGGCCATGTGAAGCCATTAAGAGGCAATCCTGGTGTGGAGTATATGGAGAAGAGGAACTCTCCACTGATGGGGTGTAAGCTTGGAGTTGCTGGTAGCTGTTGGCTACCATGTGTTGAAGAGTCTGCCAAGAAGAAAGCTAACACACAAGAAAAAAGGTTCAAGAGATGGAATGGGACTATTGCTAATAATCCACTTTGAGCACCTGGATCCAGCACTACCTGAAATCACAAGCGCTGGCTTTTGTAAATTTTTTTTGGTGTGAGGTAGTTTGAGTTGGGTTTCTATCATTTGAAAAAGTCCCAATTGGTACACATGGCAGAGTTTCAGTTGCCAGCAACATGCTCCATGGAGGTTCCTGCTCTTTTAGTGTGTTTCATATTCCCCCTGGCATGCCCTTCCTCCCTCACCTCTCTGTCCAGCTCTCTAAGGCACAACTCAAATGCCACCTCCTCTGGAATACCTTCCTAAAACTTCCTCTCCCCAGAGAGACTTGCTCGGTCCCCTTCTTGCCTTGGCTGGCCTAGCTCTTCTGTGCAGTCTCTTATCATACAGGGTCCCAATTATCTGCTCATTTCTCAGTCTCTTGAGCAGCATTAAGGCAGGGACCAACTCTGTATGATATCTATGTTCCAACAGCCCAGGGCAGATCGTGAGCCACCATCTGGGGATGAGCAGATGACCAGGGTAGCCAGCCTTACACTCAGGCACCCACTCCAACCTGGATGTGGGCCTCTCTAACAGAGGCTGGAGGACTCTGCCCCCTAAACCTCAAAAAAAAGCTTTACTCAGCTGTTCTTTCTTTCTTTCTTTGACTTCTGCATCTTCCTCTTTGTGCCCTGGTCTTGTCTTTTGAGCAACAAAAACTGAATTAAATATGTTTCTCCTAGACCCAGATGGGCTGATCTACCCTGTCCTGTTGGGTGTATAGGGAGGGACCACCTTGAAGAGAAGGAGAGAGTAAGGGGTCAAGCCCAGCTATGCTGCCAGACCTCAGTCTTTCTACTCAAACATGACTTAGATTGCCCTGGTCCTTACCCACAGATGTCAGGGAGGCAGTGGACACCTTCAAGTGTCGGTGAGAAGGCCTCTTGTGGGGACTGTGAACTCTGAAAGACAGAACAGTCATCTTGTTCAGAAAATCAATCCACGACTTGAAAATAGGTGAATAGATGCCTGTATATTATTTCTTTCTTTCTTTCTTTTTTCTTTTCTTTTTTTTTTTTTTGAGACTAAATTTTACTCTGTCACCCAGGCTGGAGTACAGTGGCGCAATCTTGGCTCACTGCAGCCTCTGCCTTCCAGGTTCAAGTGATTCTCCTGTCTCAGCCTCCTGAGTATCTGAGACTACAGGCATGCACCACCACACCCAGCTAATTTTTGTATTTTTAGTAGAGATGGGGTTTCACCATGTCAGCCAGGTTGGTCTCGAACTCCTGACCTTGAACTCCCCTGCGGTGATTTATGCTTTTCTTAAAGACTAGCCCTTTCCATGGGAGGCCAAGAAATGGAAAAATTCCAATTTCTCTCTCGTATTTTGAAAAACTGCTTGATTATAGTTTAGTCAATAAAATGATACAAGAAAAAAGAAAAGATTTATTTAAAAATATAGCTGTCAGATCCTCATGTTCTAGGACATATTGTTCGTCACAATGCAAGGATCAGGCACCTGTACCTGTTGGCCAGGTTTTTGTCGGTTTCTCCTTCTGGTGAAGTGGCATCCCCAGTCAGGACAATCGTGGGGGGTGGACTGTAAGATATTCCTGTGGTAGGAGGACCCTGCTGGTTTAGAACAAAAACACAGAGTTAGGCTTGGGCTGGTGGGAGCTTCCAGGGGCAGGAGCCAGAGCATTTATTCTCACATCATGATGATCAGAGCCATCTTGATTAGGAGACAAATGCAGTTTACTCTTTATTCCCCCAGCTTTATTGAGGTATAGTTGACAAATAAAAATTGTATATATTCAAGGCATACGATGTGATGTTTTCATTACCTCGATACAATGTTTTTATATAATGTCATATATTCCAGGCATACAGTGTGACGTTTTGATGTGAAATGATTACCACAGTCAGGCTAACTAATATATCCACCAACTCACATAGTTACCTTTTTGTATGGTGGACAATACTTAGCAAATTCCAAGTACACAATACATTATGCTGTACATTAGATCCCCAGAACATATTCATCTCATAACTGAAATATTAAGTTGAATCCTTTGACCAACATCTCCCCATTTCTCCCACCCCCAGTCACTGGCAGCCACCATTCTACTCTCTGTTTCTGCAAGTTTGACCTTTTTAGATTCTACATATAAGTGAGATCATGCAATATTGTCTTGCTGTGCCTGGCTTATTTCACTTAGCATAATGTCCTCCAGGTTCACCCACATGGTTGCAAATGGTGGCATTTCCTTCTGTTTTAAAAGTTGAATAATATCCTTGTGTGTGTGTATGTGTGTGTATACAGATACAATATTCTATTGTGTATACATTTTTCACATTTTTTAATTCATCCATTGACAGACATTTAGATTGTTTCCATACCTTGTCTATTGTGAATAGTGCACACATACAGGTTATTTGGTTTACTCAGAAAACAAAAAAGATAGGCAGTTTCTCCTTTATTCCCCCAGCAGGCTCTCACCTGAACTTAACACAGTTCACTATTCACGCACTAAGATTAGGGACACTACAAGCTATCCCTCGTTAGTTCTCACTAGCAATGCAGGAAAAGAATGATACAGAGTCCTCAGATTGAGGCCAGCCTGGCTAGGGAAGAATGATGGCCTGGAGAAAACGTAGTGGCACCCACACACCCCTGATGTTCCATGACAGTCCTACCTTTGGGTAACTTTGACATTTCAGTAATCGTAATTTGTTAGAAGAGACTCTCCTGGAATTCTCTCTTGGGTCCCTCCATCAACTTAAGAGGGTGCCTGTCATTTTCCTTCTCCTCCTTCCCACCCCCTTGACTGGCGTGTGCTGCCACTGCTCTCTCTGTGAGCACCCGACTGCCTTCGCCCAAGACCTGCCTCTGAGCGCCCCAGAGCGTGTCGCTGCCACCTCCACTATTGCTGCTGCCTCCTGCAGCTTCAAAGCAGTGGGTACCCACTGTCCCTATTGCCACTTCCCCTGGGGGGCCAAATCCTTCTAGAGCCCCTCCACATGAAATGTTTTCACCTCCACTAGCCCTGCTGGCAGAGGGGGCTGCTGATGGGCTGGAGCCTCTGGCAGAGCCAGGCTGTGTTCTTGAGCCCTCGATGCGCAGGTGTTGGTTCCCTGCAAGGTAGGGAGGAGGCCCACTCTCCTTTTGACATTACGCCTTGTTGTGAAATAGGTCTCATACTGCTATCTGGACTTCTTTTTTTTTTTTGAGACGGAGTCTCGCTCTGTCGCCCAGGCTGGAGTGCGGTGGCCGGATCTCAGCTCACTGCAAGCTCCGCCTCCCGGGTTCACACCATTCTCCTGCCTCAGCCTCTCGAGTAGCTGGGACTACAGGCGCCCGCCACCACGCCCGGCTAGTTTTTTGTATTTTTTTAGTAGAGACGGGGTTTCACCGTATTAGCCAGGATGGTCTCGATCTCCTGACCTCGTGATCTGCCCGTCTCGGCCTCCCAAAGTGCTGGGATTACAGGCTTGAGCCACCCGCGCCCGGCCGAATCTGGACTTCTTAAGTCCCACAATTTTAGTGAACGCAGCTTTTCCCATTTTCATCTCTTCCCTTGTTTGGCCCCAAGCATAAGGCCACATGAGCTGGAGAAGTCTGGGTGAGAGTCCAGCCTGGGGAGCACCATGCTGCTTCTCTTGTGGAAAGGATGCTTTTATGTGGAAACTCAGAGACAGATCTTTGAGGAGATGTTCATGGGGCTCTGTGTTCTTATCCAGGAGCTCTTCAGTGCAGGGAGCTACAGTGGCTGAAGGAAAAGGAGGCACTCAGAATCTCCCGGGACACGGAAGGGAAGCTTGGGCAGGGACATGGGCTGTGTAGAAGCAGTAGGAAGCAGCATTGCCTATTGGAAGAGTCAGACAAACCTGGGCTCAAATTTCAACTACTAGCTGTGTGTCATGGACAACTTATTTAACCTCTCTATGCTCCATGATTATAAAGTCTAACTCACAAGGTTAGTGTGAAGATTAAAAATAACATTGATAAGGTACCTACTGCGTGATTGATATTTTTATTTATTTAATTTATTTAGTATGGAGATGGAGTCTCACTCTGTTGCCCAGGCTTCAGTGCAGTGTCACAATCATAGCTCGTTGTAGCCTCTGCCTCCTGGGCTCAAGGGATCATCTTGGCTCAGCCTCCTGAGTAGCTGGGACTACAGGTGTGCACCACCATGCCTGGCTGAACTTTAAAATTTTTTTTCTGTAGAGACAGGGTCTTACCATGTTGGCCAGGCTGGTCTTGAACTTCCAGAATCAAGCGATCTTCCCATGTCTGCCTCTGAAGGCACTGGGATTAAAGGTGTGAGCCACGATGCCAGGCCATGATTGATATTTTTAATGTGCTAGGGTTCTAGCATATGATTAATATTTTAAATAAATGTTTATATTACTTCAGATTTCTTTCTCTTTCATTCAACAAACACTTTATGGTTATCCACCATGTGCCAAAAGCAAATTGAGATATGAAGAGAAGACCCTCAAGGGCTCGCAGTCAAGCAAGGGATACAAAAAAATAACTCATAATAAATATAAGGTAACAAGGGACGGACCACATTCTGTGAAAGTTCAGAGGAAGGAAAGAAAACTCTTTAGTGAGAGGAGTTGAAGAAGACTCTATAAAGGAGTGGACTTTTGAGCTGGGTCTTGAAGGATGAATAGGAGCTTGGACAGCAAAGATGTTAGAGGCCAGGATTCGGCCAAAGGGAATAGCATTAGCAAAAGGCATTACTGGGAATCAGGAATTTGTCAGTGTAGCTGTTGCAGGTGCATGGACTATGACATGTGAGATAGGAGAGGTCAGGGCTGGGGGAAATGTGAAACTACAATAAGAGATTGAGCCAGCTTCTGAAGGACCTTGAAGCTACTCTAATGAGTTTGGTCTTTATGGTTTTGAAGATGGGAAGTCCTGAAGGTTAGGCTTGAGAATAGCTTAACTACCCAAAGGGAAATACAGAAATGTTAACAGCAGATCATCCATGCATCCCTCTATTTATACTGGTTGAGATGACAGAAGAGGCCCAGTTATTAGAATATCCATCATCCCCTATAGGAATTCTGAGGAGTTCCCTGGTAAATTGGAGCTGTGTCGCTCTCCATTTGGAAACCTAGAGTTGGCCAAGAGGGAGTGACGAGAAGTCAGCATGGTGCTTGTGGCTGAAACCAAGACTGGCTGGCCTGTCCTCATGACCCCAGAGCTCCAGTCCCTCCAAGGACAGATACCCATCCTTCTGCCAAGGACTCCCCCTAGAAGAGACATCCAGGGAGTTTTCTAAAAAGCAACAACTCATTCTCTGGATAGTATGCCTTGAGGGGCTGGTGACAAGCTTGTCCTCCTGTGGCTTTATCCCTCCGTTCCTATAAGGGTAAAATGGCCAAAGGCCTGCTCTGTCTCACAGGAAGATTATGCAAGTAAAAAGAAATGACGAATGTGTATACACTTTGATAAGTGTCATATGGTCTATAAGTACCCTTGAGTCATGATCATTATTAAAATTAACGATGGTTCTATTCAAGGTGAGCCAGTTTTTCCCATCTTTTGTCCAGTGGGCTCCCTTGGTGGGAGGCCAGCAAGCAGCAGAGAAGCTGGGGGTTTCCAGGGGACCAGAAGGGAGGTGGAACAATGATCTGGGGCCCTGAGGACATGCAGTGGAACAGTATTCACAAGGGCTGGGGAGGTTAAGAAGGGGAAGCAGCGTGTCAAATGGCAGGTGGCCAGATAGAGGGGGCGGCAGCCAGGGCCAGGGGCAGGTGCCAAGCTTAATGGGAGAGCCAAGGAAGAAGAAGGAATAGGGAGTTTTCTACTGTGCGGGTTTTCTGGTGAGTAGGAAGAGCTGAAGTCTTTCCAGAGGAATCTCTTCACATCATTAAAAGGGAGTAGCATTAGCAAAAGGCATTACTGGGAATCAGGGATTTGTCAGTGTTTCTGGCAGGTGTGATCTCTTGGATGTCAATTAACCAATGAGCATCCTCTGACACATATTCTGAGCTCAGAGGTGCAAATTAGAGACCCATGTGCCTGTTTGCTAGCAGTGGTTACAAGTTTTTAAATTAGTTACCAATGTTCCATAATTGTAAGAATTCACATAAAGGTCTGGATAGCCTGCTTTTCCTTAAACTGAAAAGATGAAACAATCTTGGGCCCACATTTCTGCAGAGTAACCTGGTTTGAGCTATCCTAAATTGGCTTCCTTCAGTGATTTGTGCTCAAAGGCATCTGAGTTACTGCCCTGTGTCATGTAGTTTTCATCCTGGCCTGGTTTTCTAGAGCACAGGAGGTTTGTGCTTAAAATCTCTCCCGCCCACATCATCTGGGCAGCCTCATGCCTATCACCATGGGAACGCCAATGGAAACTCTGACTGTGCTTATAGCATGCACGGGCTTCTTTCCCTGGATTTTATTCTGGCCGTGAAAATTTGAGCTCTGAAAGTTGCCTTTTTCATGTCTGTCATATTTAGAGAATTTCTTTCTTGTATGAGTCCTCTGATGAACAAGAAGAAATGCAGTTTGGCAAAAATATCATTTTTACATGCATTCTATCATATGGCTTCTGCCACCCCTCGTGGTGGGGCTTTACAAACTCCTGGCATGCATTGATGAGGATGAGCTATTTAAAGTGGCAGGAGGGCCAAGCGTGAGCTAACTCCATGTTGTAGTCTGAAAAAATAATTGTGGTGGTATTAGGAGAGTTATAGTACGTATCCATTTCCAAGAGTTTCATATATTCAGGCTGCTAAATAAGTAAAATACATATTTTATTTTATTTATTTATTTATTTTGAGATGGAGTCTCACTCTGTCTCCCAGGCTGGAGTGCAGTGGCATGATCTCGGCTCACTGCAACCTCTGCCTCCAGGTCAAGCAGTTCTCATGCCTCAGCCTCCCGAGCAGCTGGAACTACAGGCGTGCACCACCATGCCCAGCTAATTTTTACATTTTTAGTAGAGATGGGGTTTCACCATATTGGTCAGGCTGGTCTCCAGCTCCTGGCCTACAGTAATCTGCCCACCTTGGCCTCCCAAAGTGCTGGGATTACAGGCGTGAGCCACCACCCCTGGCCTTTGTTTATTTATTTTTAATCTTATTGACACTATCTACTTCTCAAAGCAATTTAAAGTAACCAACAACAAAATATAAGACATGAAAACATGAGACTATATAAATGCGGGAATGATGGATGATTTGACAAACACAAATATCCCGCAGACAAAGAGAAGCTCATGCTCCTAACTGTCTATGGTTGGGGGTTGTGGTTCAACTATTTGCCCTGAAACCTAATGAAGCCGTGATCCATGTGGCCCAGTCTTTGAGAAGGCTCGCCTTACAGAACTGTTCAACAGAAACAAAACCAACATAGAAGGAACTTCATTCTGTACTCTCACCTTTCAAAGGACATGGAAGGGGAACAAATCTTCACTCCCATCCTCACCTCTCCTCTGCTTTTTTCTCTTTCCTTCACTTTTCTCATGCCCCGCTCTCTGATGACTCTTCCCCTGCTTGCCTCGCTGCTCAGATCCTCTGTCTACCTTCTCTCTCAATTTCTCCCGCTCCAACCTTTACTCCCACAGCTCCATCTAGTTATTTTTTGTGCAGATTATCGTCATTTGTTCATATGATTGACTCACAAACATTTACTGAAGAGTCTTGCAGAGCAAAGACCTTCTTGGAGAAGAGAGGGGCACCGGGCTGGCAGTGATCAGATTCTGTTTGGCATCCAAGAAAGGGATGTACTCTGTGAACACTCCCACATTATTGGACCTTATTCTGTCCATTCATCCAGCAAACATTCATTGAATGCCTGTTGCGGTCAGGGTCTATGCTAGGGTCTGGGGAGACAAAGGTGAACTGGGCAGGCCTCTGCAATGCTTCTTATTCATTAGCATGATGGAATGGGGAGAGAAGGGGAAGTAACCTCCACTGTTATTACTAATAGTGTCCTTGGTGTTGATACCTACCAGGTAAACGGGTACAAGGCACTGGAGTGAGCTGCCTTCTGATAGGAATTTTCTCTGCTTGCTGGCTAATGGCTACTTGAAGCAAAGCTCTCCTGACTGTAGGCACCTCACTGGGGAGGAGGACCAGGGCAGAGGTGCCCACACAAAAAGGCAGAAACAAGCCATGGGTGGCAAGTGCCAAGCATGTAACTGCAGACACTCACAATTCCAAGTGGCTTACAAGGCAGGAAGCATAAAGCAACCCGGGGGAAATCCTCTAATCCCTTGATGGAACATCCTGGAAGGCTCTTCACACTTGCCTTTTAATGTGTGCAAAATACCCAAGTCATAAAATCATAGTGTTATTTCCCTCATCAGCTCACAGAATCATTGAGCAAGCTCTGGGCGACTTCTCCTTTTCTGCAAAACTGTTTTTGTGGGAACATTCAGGTCTTGTGGAGGCTGTTTTTCACTCTATCAGGGACTGGGGAGACAGTAATCCAGGAGAGAGTGTGTGGGAAGATTCTAGGGGCCCTCTGGGGTGAATTCTGCCAGATTTTAATGCAGTGCACACACGCATCCCTGCTCCCGTTCTGAGCTGCCAAACACAAGGCAGGCGTTCAAGAAAGCTTGGGAGAACCGTGAGACCAAATATCACTGGCCAGGCAACTTACTGGCTTAGGGACTTCCGGGCCTCAGGCTCAGAAGTCACACTACCTTATGGCATACTTTTTAGCTGTATAACCTTGGGCAAGTTACCTTGCCTCTCTGTGCCTCAGTTACCTAATCTGTAATGGAACTATCTCACAGGGTTGTTATAAGAATCAAACAGGTTGATATAGAAATAGGATTTCTGGATAAAGCACAGGATGTCCCTGTTATATTTGAATTTCAAATGTACAACAAATAACTTTTTAGTGTAAGTGTGTCTCAAATATTCCATGGACATAACTGTATTCTCTCTCCCTCTCTCTCTCTCTCTCTCTCTCTCTCTCTCTCTCTCTCTCTCTCTCTCTCTCTCTCGGTA
>NW_016813281.1:747209-819385 GCF_001698545.2 Rhinopithecus bieti
CCCCCGCCGAATCTTGCTACGTGCCCAGGCTGGTCTCAAATTTCTGGGCTCAGGTGATCCTCTCAGTCCCACCTGAGTAGCTGGGACTGCAGGTGTGAGCCACCATGTACAGCACATAATCATATTTTCATTTGCCAAATCTGGTAACCCTAGATGGCAAGCCTGTGGAAGGGCATCTAGCACTGAGCAAATGCTCACTAAGCATTAGATGTTATGCTCCCTTATTATTCCCTTGGGGATTGAATTAATGACTTTGGCATTTGGTTTTGAGAAGATTGTTACTCTTAGTTCTGGGTCTCATCAACCATTTGGAGTTAAATTGGGAGGGCCCAGCATCTCTCCTGTGGCTTCTGACCACATAAGCCCAAGTGATGAAGGACCCACCTCTAAGGCCACCTTCACCCGGCTCCACTCCCTCTCTCACCCTCTGCTTCTCAAACCAATCAATGCCCTTCCTGGGTTACAGACGTGGAAGCACAGAAACAAACGTGGCTAGAGGGAAGTGGCAGTTACTCAGGTCCACTGTATGGTGGGCCCTGTCCCAGATCTTCCTTGTGTTTTCTCACCAAATCCTCCCAGAAACTCAGTGAGTAAACCTCAGGACACGATCTACAAATTGGGGGTGATAATACCTCTGGAACTCACAGAATTGTGAAGAGGAAATGAGAAGATGAAAGTGAAGGCCACGAGCATGGAGTAGAAGATTGTTATCTTTCTTTTTTCTCTTCTGCTTTTCTATTTTGATCTCCACTTTATCAATGCAAAAATTGACTTGTCCAGGGCTGTGCCACTTGTAAATAGTGGAAGTGACTGAACATAGACTGTGTCCTTCCCATGACACCATGCTGCTCTTACAGCTGCATCTCCAGTCTTTGGTCTCACCTCCCCTGGTTCCTGGTGCCCTGCTGGCCTCTGACACTCTTATTCTTCCAAGCTGCACTCTCCTTCGCAGAAGGTACCTCTTCCTCCAGGAAGCCTTCAAACCAGCGCGAGGCTGAACACACAGCTGGAGAAAGGGACAGCAGGGGCAGAGGATGCCATTGGTTCACTGCCCTTCTCACTCATCCATGGGCCCAGTCTCCCCGGGGGTCCATTTCCCTTCCCTGGAATCAGCCAGGCACTGAGGTCTAGGTCATCTCCCAGACGCTCACCCTCTAATAAGCCAGCAGGCCACATTTTGTTCTCCTTAAATAAATCTTATAGAAACATTTAAATGCTTATTTCACTCGTAAATTCTCAGGAATGCACAATAGTTTTCCTAACCGCTTGGGCACAGAGATAAATATAGGCCAGTGTCATAGATGGGAATATTAGCTTCCTTTCCCCAGAGTCACACGGCTAGGCTCGGGCTAGGAAACTGTAAGGAATAGCTCCAGCCCCAGCTCCAGCCCACTCCAGCGCAGGCAGACATTGGGGGTTTAGATCCTGTAGATGGGCACTGGCAGATAGCCCAGGAGAGGAGGACCTGCTGGGAGGCAATGTGGGCTAGTGAAGAAGTTGGGTAGGCCTAGACCAGAATCCTACCTGGGTGACCTTGAGCAAGTTACTAGTTACTAAACTTCTCTTTCATGGTCTTAAACATTATATAGAGCTAATGATCACTATTCTCTAGGCTTGTTTTAAGTATTAAATGAGAGAAAGCAATAATAATGACAGTGAAGGTGCTGGTGGTGGGTGGGCACTGTGACACTGTATCCCCAGATCCCTGTCTTATAGCCTGGAGGGCAAACAGGGACTGCCTTGGTAGACAGGAGATCCAGCAGCAAAAGCAGCCAGTGCTCTTACAACAGGATAAAAGGACTCTCTGGGCCGGGCGTGGTGGTTCACGCCTATAATCCCAGCACTCTGGGAGGCCAAGGTGGGTGGATCACAAGGTCAGGAGATCAAGACCATCCTGGCTAACACGGTGAAACCTCGTCTCTACTAAAAATACAAAAACAAAATTAGCCGGGCATGGTGGTGGTCACCTGTATTCCCAGCTACTCGGGAGGCTGAGGTGGGAGAATGGTGTAAACCCAGGAGGTGGAGTTTACAGTGAGCCGAGATCACACCACTGCACTCCAACCTGGGCGACAGAGCGAGACTCCATCTCAAAAAAAATAATAATAATCTCTGGGGACTTGAAAGAAAATTATTATCCCAGCGGCAAGTCCTAGGGGTACAGGAGAGAGCAGAAGTGACTCTGCTGAGGTGTGCTGGACATGGGACTCCTCTCTGCCAAGCACAGAGGGCCAGTTCCCTGGCTCTCCGAAGGCTCTGTGGAGTCCTCCCTTGCACCAAGGGCCTGCCCTGCCTCTGGTGGATCCACTTTCCTGCCATTGTCCATTTATTTCTAGAAGTCAGGGATAAAGAACAACTGCCTTGTTGATCACTGTTTTTACTCTCATGCCAACAGACTCTGGGAGTGTGGAAAAGCATGCAATGTATGTTAGCTTTATTCCAAGGAGAGCAAGTCAGCTAATCGTTCATCCGTCATATCTTCTATCCTCCCTTCCTTCCTCCCTTCCTAACACTACTCCACCCTCCATTTATTCTGCTTTTTAACACAGTCATTTAATCATCTAGCCAGCCAATTATCTACCCAACCTATCACAGCACAATCAAACATTCATCCACCTTTCTACCCATCCCTCCCTCCCTCCCTCCCTCCTTCCCTGAGCTCCCACCGCATGCTGGAGCCTATGCTTATGGGTGGAGATACACATGTGAAAGGCACAGTCTGTGGCCCCCAAGTAGCTCACACATAGCCTGATGTGGGGAGACAGAAAAACAAACAACAGCCATCTGTTTCATTTGCTTACAACAGGAACTAAGGGAAAATAATTGTAACATGCATTTCTGACTGTCCGTAACCGTCAACATTTCTAAAACACTTTCTGCCTTGTTTTAGGCACTTCCACAGCTAAATTCTCACAGCTCTTACCCTGTGCCCAGAACCACTAGAGCCCAGTCTAGTGGAACTGTCCTCTTGAGCTCTTTTTTATAAGGATGGGGCATCAAGCACCTGCTTCCCATGCCTGGGGCCTCTGGTGTCCTCGCCAGGGCCAGGAAAGGAAGGACAACCTGGCAGGATGACATCAGCAGGAAACTTGAGTTTGAATCTCCATTTGACCACAGCACAGCTAGGGGATCTTTGACAATTACATAAACTCTCAGAGACTCCATTTCTTCATTTACAAGATAGAGATAATAATATCTACCTTGGAGGGATTAGACCACATACCAGGTGCCCAGTATTTGCTACCATTATCTTGTATACCAGATACTAATATTTTACTGATAATTTATTTTATTTTTTTGAAGGCCTTAATTGAGGCTGTTCTTGCACAGGATGTGATAAGTGGAAATGAACTCAGAAGATGAATTCAGAATCCTCGATGGAAGCATCCAAGTACTTCCTGGTTTCTGGTGATTACAGTGCCCTTACCTGCCTCAGTTTTCTCATCTATAAAGTGGGATAACAATCATGCCTGTGTCTTGGAGTTGTTGTGAGTTGTTATGTGTAAAGTGCCTAGAGCAGTGCCTGGCACATGGGAGGCACCGTATGAGGGTTCTCACTGGGAAAGTTGGGGGGCAAAGGGATCCCTACTCTACACAGTCCTTACCAGGTTCCAGGTGTTTTACATGCTTTGTCTGTTTCCTCTTCATCTCATTCCTGACAGATAATTGGTCCTTTGGGTCATATGCCTTTTCTCCAGTGGGGGAGCACACGGTTCCCAACGAGTTTCCAGGGAGGTATAGGCAGAACCTCTCTGTTGGCCAGTGAGGACAGGGCTTGAACAGCCAAAAGGAGTCAAATGGATAGAGAAGTTGGCAATCTGCCTTCAGCAGTAAAGTATATGGCTAAACTCGAGATATTCCCATAGACAGCACAGAACAAGGCTTCTCCAGGTCCTGATGGGAGAAGGCCGTGGGAGAACACAAGAGCAAATTGGATCTGACAGAACTGGCATTTGGTAGTAAATCTACCAGGAAGTGAGCTTCCTGAGAGCAGGACCTTAGTTAGTTAATGCTCAATAAACATTTATTGAGCAAAATTCAATAAACATTGACTGAGTAAATGTACTTCATTTCCTCAATTCCATATTTATTGAGTGCCTACCATGTGTAAGTGAGTAGTCATCCCTTGCCTCTGTGCTCAAGCTCTATTGCATATAATGGGGTATTTTTGGAATAGAAATAAGAAAACAATTAATTATAGCCTATTTCCTCAGCTTACAACCATGAGACAGTAGAATCAGGCCTTGCTATTTCCTTACTATGTGATTTTCAACAACTGGCTTAACCTTTCCAAGCCTTAGTATCCTGATCTGTGAAATGTACGTAGTCATCACTACCATGTAGGAGTGTGTTCTGAAGGTTAAATGCCTAGAAAACACTATGAACCTCTGTGTTAGTTTCTTTCCCTTCGTCTGGATGAGATACCTAACTTCTCTAAATTCACGCTTTCATGGGGGTGACTCTCTCTGCTCTGTCTACCTCACAGTGGTTTTGCACTTTCAATGACACATGTGGAAATTTTGCAAACCATTTTGTGCTATAGGGACTGAGCACCTCTTGTGAGCTAAGTACTTTGCTCACCACTTTATATATACTATTCTGGTAATTAAAGTCAAGCTGACTGGGTTTGAATTTAGCCTCAGTCACTTCCTTAGCTATGTGACCCACTGCATATTACTCTTCTGTGTTTAAATTCTTTATCTGTTAGTGGGAATACTAATAGTATTCCCAGGAGTATTGTCAGAATTAGGTGAGATAATGTAACATATAAAACAAGCCTAATATGGTGCCTGGCACATAGTGAGTTCTCCATAAAGGTTAGCTGTTGTTAGTGGCTATTCCTATAACTCTTAGTTTCTAGATGAGGAAACTGGGGCAAGGTGAATCACTTATCCAAGGTAGCAGTCAAGGATGTGAAGCCTAAGTTCTTCCTGCTCTGCCATGCTGCTTCTGCCTCACATTCCTATGAGCCTTTCCTGTACCTTCTGGAACTCCCGGCTGCTTGGTCATCCTCCTCTTCTAAAAGGACAGATGGGTTGACGCTGAGCCCAGCCCCCTGACAGAGGGTGTAAGCCAGGAAAGGCCTCCTACAACCTTGCTCACTGTTTTTACTCTCATGCCAACAGACTTTGGGAGTGTGGAAGAGCACACAATATGTGTTAGCTTTATTCCAATGAGAGTAACTTTATTCCAAGGAGAGGATATCTACTATCCTCCCTTCCTCCCTCCCTTCCTAACATTAGTCCTCCCTCCATGTCTTCTGCCCTTTAATGCAGTCATTTAATCATCTAGCCAGCCAATTATCTACCCAATCCCAGATTTCTTATGGTGGCACTTATGTCAGTCCCCATTTCTGAGCCAAAAGAGGAGGAAGGCTAGCAGCTCCATGGCCAGAGGTTCTAGGTGCTCCACAAGCAGATCCCTTCCTATCAGGGCCACACAAACAGGACTGCTTCTCCAGAGCACACTCCAACCTCATCTCGTTACTTAAAAGTTAGGGGAGGGGAGAGGCGAGGATGCCACTCATCACTGGAGTGCTGCAGTGACCTCAAGTCACAAGAGCTACTGCATAACAGGGCTGAGCATCCAT
This sequence comes from Rhinopithecus bieti, assembly GCF_001698545.2. Lineage (NCBI taxonomy): Eukaryota > Metazoa > Chordata > Mammalia > Primates > Cercopithecidae > Rhinopithecus > Rhinopithecus bieti. The sequence goes on from NW_016813281.1 coordinate 752,800, forward strand.
GTCTGCCTAGAGCATCAACAAATGAAACACAATGTAGATGCTCCGGGAGACCCAGAGTGTCTCATGTATGTGGCCTAAACCAGGCAATAGCATGGTGGACTGTGTTTCTAGGAGTCGACGTGCCCTTCCCCTTCCTCAATGTGTCCATGCCCCTTCCTCATTCTTCAGCCAAGCAATCAGACAGCCCACTCCGGTTAAAGTTGGGCTGTTTGATTACCTGGCTGAAGGAGAATGAGGAAGGGGCACAGACAGGCATGTGACATGCAGCTTTGGTTGCTGGCCCCACGAGCTTGTGCTCCCAAGGGGCTGGCAGGCAGAAGGGGTTTGGTGGTGCTTTGGCATTCCCCTGACAGCGAGCTCTGAAGTTGGCCCCTCTGAGGTGAGTGGCTTTGGGAACACAGGACAACGTACTGTTGGCCCAGGCCCCAGAGCTCTCACAGAGGACCCAGGGGCAGTAACAGTGCTCAGTGCAGGGTATGGACTAAGCATGGGCTCTGGGGTCAGGCTGCCCGGGCCCAGATCCTGGGCCTGCCACTTATGAGCCGTGTGACCTTGGAGGAAGGTAGTTAATTTCTCTGTGCCTCAGTTTCCTCAGCTATATAATGGGAATGATAATACCTACCATAAGGCTAATTATAGGTTAAATGAGTTAATACGGTAGACAAGTACCTGGCACAGGGTTAGCTATTATTATTAAGTGGCTTTGTGTGCAATGGAGGTAGGGGAGCAGGGGGAGGTGGTAGCTGGGGTGCTAGAACTGGTGATATGAAGAGGTGAAGTCTGCTTATGAGTTCACACTGACCTGCCTCTGGGGGCTTCTAAAACCCTTTGGAGGAGGATGGGCGTTGTTCAGGTGGAAGCGAGAGCCAATGAAAACTGGGCTCTTTCAGTTAACGTTAGCCTCTTTGTACCCTCAGGTTTATGAGCACTTCTGAGGATGCTGCACTGTTTGGGTGAGTCAGCTTCCTACTGTGGCTGCTGGTCACAGTCCAGGAAATCATCCAGACCTAGGTAAGATTGCATCTGGAGCCTGGGGCCAGGTCTGGGACCCTACAGTGAGGGGGAGATGGGCTGGTATGTGTCCTGAGCGGAGGTTAGGAAGGCTTTGAACACTGTCATGGGAGCAAAGACTGAAGAAACTAGAGAAAAAGAGACTCTGGGAAGACTCAGAACTGCCTTCCTGCATCTGTAGGATTTCACCCCATTATAGGTTGTATGGAGGGCAGAACCAAGGGAGAGTCTTGAGGGAGGCAGATTCCAGCTTGACCAGGACAGAGCTGGCCAACCAGTGCACAGGCTTCCTTGGGAGGTGGTGAGCTTTTCATTATAGAAATATTCCTACAGATTCCTACACCAGGCCCAGTGGTACATGCCTGTAATCCCAGCACTTTGGGAGGCCGAGGTGGGCAGATCACTTTAGGCCAGGAGTTCGAGACCAGCCTGGCCAACATGGCGAAACCCCAACTCTACTAAAAATACAAAAATTAGCCAGGCATAGTGATGCAGGCCTGTAGTCCTGGTTACTCGGGAGGCTGAGGCATGAGAATCATTTGAACCTGGGAGACGGAGGTTGCAGTGAGCCGAGATCACACCACTGCACTCCAGCCTGGGTGACAGAGCAAGACTCCATCTCAAAAATAAAAAGATATATTCCTACAGATCCCTGAGACCTACCTCAAGAGATTCCAATTCAGTAGGTCTTGGATGGCTGAGGAATCTGGTGTTCAAAAAATTCCCAGGGTGACTGAGTGGGGTTCACATTATAGAGAGCTTTGCCTGCATGGGCAGAGCTTAGATGTGACGTGGGATTCTTCTAGCACTGGCAGTCTGTCATTCTGTGGTCCCCCAAGGTCCCACGCTTGTGTCCTGACAGCGTCTATTCCTGCTAGAACCCCTTGGCTACAAACTCTTCCCTTTGAGTCTCTCCCTGTTCAAGGGCCAGTGCAGAAAACCCCACTCAGGACATAGCCTTGCAGAGTACATTGTTGCGGGGCTTTTTTGTGTGGTATTTGATTGCAGCTTCTGACTAAGGACCTGAAGGGTATGTCTGTCTGCATGCATGTGTATCTGCACATGTGTCTGTGTGTGTGTCTGTGTGCGTGCGTGCAGAAAGAGAAACAGGATCTAGTCCTACAGATTTTGTTTGTGTGTGAGAAGGCCTCGGCTAGTGCTCATGCCAGTGATGGGAAATAGCGGCTGGGACCTGAGGAATCACAACTAGGGCTGGACCCCGGGGAGCTGTAAACTTAGAGGGATGCTCTGTTCTTTGCCTGCTTCACAGACTGGGAATTCGGGCAGGATTGGGACTTCCAGCTGAGTCATCCTGGCCAACCCCGCTTCCTTGGCTGCCTGGCCTCAGATGCTCCCAGGGACTCAGGTTCCAACCCCCTGAAGGCTCCAGGCCAGCTCCTGAGGCCTGACCCTCCCGAGGCCGTGACTACCTGCGAAACCCAATGTGGGTTGTCTGGTGGGTGCAATAGTGGGAGAAGCACTTTACCCACCATGCCTGGTTCCCTTCTGAAAAGCTTTGAAATGCCCAGGGCAAGGCAGTAAGGGAAGAGGGCAAAAGAAAGTTGAGTTTGATGTGGACTTTGGTTGGGGAGTCTAAACTGCCCCAGCTTCATAGTCCCTCAGGCTATAGAAGGCACTTGAGGGCTGGGCTGAACAGGCAGAGTCCAGGAGGCAGCAACTAACCCTTGTACTGGGTAACACATAAGAAACCAGCAGCACGGCAAAGTTGACAGACTTGGTCTCAAAGTTTCTTGGCCAAGACAAGGTCTGTTGACCAGAACGTAGAAGAGCTAGGATTCAAGCCCAGCTTGGTATGACTGCACAGTTTATATTCTTAAATCCTGTGCTACGTGTCCTCCCTGATAGGACCTGGGCCTCCTGGCTCCCGGCTCCCCTGAATTCCTACTGGCCTTCCTAACCATCATGGTTTCAAAACGCTCATAGGTACAGCGCCATTAGGTTGGCATGATGAATTTCTAGAGGTTGCCACAATGCGGAGAGGGTTCCATGAGCCTGCCTGCCACGAAGGTGAGAGTAAGGGATACCTGATTGGCTAGTGGGAGCTCTAAATTCCAGTTCCCCACAAGTTCAGTCTCCCTGTGACCCTGAGCCAGAACCAGACTCTTATTAAATAATAGATGGTCTCTGAAGGCCCTTCAAGTGCCATGATTCTCTCTGCGCTCATGGGTTATCAAGACTATAGAGAGAATGTTTGCAGGTACTGATAGCTTCTGCATTATTGGGGCCCAGCAGAAGGACCCATGAGGGAAGAATGCATGAGGGAACATTATTTTTACAAATGGGTAGATTCTTAGTGAATATTCTCAAGTTATGATTACATTTGTTTTCTTACACATTACAACTCTGGGAACTTAAATAACAAACACTTTAAAAAGAATGGCCCTTTGGATCTCCATATCCCAAACCCATGGGATCAAGATGTTGTAGAACTTGGCAGTCTTGTGGGTGGGGAGATGCCCTTCCCTTGAATGTCTAAGTGACAGGTGTTTATGTTGTCTGTTTTGTGTTTCCTGAGGATATACTTTGAAAGAACTTTTAATTATAAAGCTTTGTAACCAGGAAGAACTTAACTCAATATAAAAGCCTGTCTTCACCGACAGCAGAGGTGCATCTTTGCTGGTCTTTCATTATCTTATATTTTAGGAATGCTTTTATTCTTGGGGCAGCTGTTTGGGGGAGTTGCCCAGGACGTAGGAGCTAGATTTTGCCTGAGAATCTGATTCAAGGGCACTACCATTGTTAGTGAAGTAGAAGGGGCCAGGGATGGCCATTTTCAGAGGAGTCCAGGGTGAGGAAATAGGGATGCTAAGGAGACAGAGGCCAAGAAAGTCACGGCCTGAGGGTCTGGAAGCAGTCGCCTTTGAACACAGTTGTGAGTGTCTTGTCTCCTTTCCTTAATCCCCAAGCTTTTGGAACTTGGCACCCTCCAGCAGCAGGACCCACTATTTCCCAGAATGGGGGCCTGGACTTGATAAAACCCTGGGCTGGGCTGCCTGAGGCTGAAGGGCTAGGAGGTTGGCCCACTGTCACTTAGACATTCAAGGGAAGGAAAGTCCCCTCACCCCTAAGGCTGCCAAGTTCTACAACATCTTAATCCCATGAGTTTGGGATATGGAGCTACAAGGGGCCATTCTTTTGTAAGTATTTACTATCTAAGTTCCCAGAGTCGTAATGTGTCAGAAAACAAATGCCACTATAACATGAAAATATTCACTAAGAATCTGCCCATTTATAAAAATAATGCTCCACTTACAGATTCTTCCCTCACTTAACAAGTGTCTATCCCACTGGCTCAGTCAGTTTGGACGACTGTTTGATATAACAGGACAATACCATTTCAATGCAAATCAACTGCAAAGTTCATGAAGTCAAAGAAAACAGTGATGGAGAATTTCACATGCAAGGTCTTTGACCAAGGAGATCAGATAGAGCTTATCAATTAAGTGAAGAAAATACAATGAGGATGATGCTCAAATAGGTTCTTCAAAAGGGAATAATTTGAATATTGAGGGATTGAAAGAGATCCTTAGGAAAATGGATGAAGCCCTTAAGTATTATATTAAACAGACAGAGTCTCTTAATTAGGTGCTGTAAAGTAAAATGTGAAGAGCGTGTTACTATGTGAACAGATCATTTTGCTGGTATAATAAATAAATATACCCACACCAAAATCAACATTTTATTCTTTCTTCAATCTGAAAATTAGTACATAACCTATATTTCGTAATCTGTATAGCTAAAAATAGCTTGTTTTGAATGCCTCATTTGTACAATAAAAATCTCAATGTCCCTTTAAATTAACTTGCTTTCATCATTTCCTTTCTATTATAAAATTTCACTGAAAACCTTTTTTGCTATTTACTATACAATTTTGATCTCCATTTCAAGTGGATTCACTTTAAGTGGCCTTTTCTCATGCCCACTCCCCTGACATAAGAGGTTCTCAGTGCTAATGGTTCTCATCTAAGTCTTTCCCCAGTTTCAGAGGGAGCCTGCATGGTTTATGGTTTGACTTCTGAGGCCTCAGTCAGACACAGCCTAGATGGTTGGTTCTATATTCAGAATATTTGCAGCCTCGGTCAATTCAAATCAACTCAGAGTAATTGATTCCTCAGTATGGAAGCCACATACCTTCTCCAGGTACCCACTGCAACCTACATGAGCTGTCAGCAAACCCTCTGGCCAGCCTAAGAGCTGTGGCCTCAGCCCAGGGTGCTTGGCTTGGCCCCCAGCCAGGCTAGCTGAGGGCAGAGAGGGGGCACTTACTTGGCCGGCAGGGCTCTGGGCTGCCTGTGGCTCTCCGGGGGGCTCCTCATCCTCAGGAATGTGGGGCATGGCAGCCTCCTGCTGGGAGTGGCCACGTGTGCCCGGAACCTCCGCTGTGTCAGCCCCAAAGATGCTCCAAGAGGCCTGGGCTCCACAGGCTGGGGAGACGCCAAAAGGACAAGTCAAATCCATTCCCATCCCTGTCCCAAGCTGGGTTCCATTTCCCGGAGCCACAGGCCACAGTGAGGGCCGGCTTGAGTTTGCATCAACACCGGAGGTCAAACCAGGCTAGGCGAGGGCATTTGGAATTTCATTTCCTCCGGCTCTCTGGCTTTGTTTACAAAGTCAGAGGTGACCTTAGAGATTTTGCATCTAATTTGGTCTTTACAGTAAACACAGCTATCCCAGAAGGGAGAAAAGTGCTTCAAACTCCTCAAAGCTGTAGCTAAAGGAAGATACTCCATTGAGATCAGATTGGCAGTTGTTTACCACTTACTGAGCACCTACTGGGTGCCAGGCCCTGTCCTAGGAGCATCACCATGATTTAATTGAATCCTCAAGATGACCTCTGATGTAGGCATTAATATTCCCATTTTACAAATGAGAGAACTGCCACAGAGAGTGAAAGTCACTTGCCCCAAATCATACAGAGAACCAATAATTTGAAGCCAGATCTTCCTGATTTTGAGGCTGGGGCTCTTTCTGCTGTACCACACAGTGTTCCTCAGCCATGTGGATGGGGAGTAAGGGGTGCTGTTTCCTGACTTCTTCCCTGACACCGCCCCTCATGCTCTTCTTACCCTCAGCACACTCTCTCTCATTTGAGTTCGGCCCTCACGGGGCCTACACCAGCCCTGCTAAAATCTGGAGGCTCAGGCAGGGTGAATTCCGTGTGCCCTGTGCCCACCCCCAGCAACCTTAGATTGACTCCCAGAAGCCAGGCTATCCCCTCCCCATGGTGCAGCAGCCCGGGGCCACTGGGGTCCCAATGCTGATTGGGACTGCAATCAGCATAATCTCATCCACCGCCTACAGTGACTGGCTCAGGGACAGACAATGGACCCAGCCTACATCCATGAGCTTCCAGTAGTGTTCTAGGACCAGATGTTTTCTCCTGCTCTGAGTGGTGGAGTGTGAAGATATGAGACCCGGTGCTACGGACACCATTTTGCTTCCATGAGGAAAGCGAGACAGAATCTAAATGACACACACAGAGGAGGGCAAAGCTAAGGCACCTGCAGAGAAACAGAACTGGAGCCCTGATTAAAGTGTGCCTGAAGCCCGAACACTTTCGGGGCTAGCCAGTTACATGAACAATTAAGCCTCTTGGTGTTGAAATCACTTTGTGTTGGGTTTTTGTTACTTGTAACTGAAAACATACTCCACTACTCTTTCATGCTTCTTGTCTATCAAGATGCCTAGGAGTATGATCCTGCCAACAAACCTGAGCCAATGGGTCTAGCTCCTCTGCTTCCTCTTAGAAGAGGAGACTGGCAATGCCAGTTTTCCATAGGGAAAGGCAGGATAGCAATGTAGAAAGAATACAGGCTTTGGAACCAGATATCTGGGTGTGAGTCCTCACTCTGCCACTCACTGGCTATATGACCTTGGAAAGTTGGCTTCATCTCTGAGTCCCGCTTTTCTTGTCGAAACAGAGATAAGAATGCCTCCTGAGCAGGATGCTCCAAGGATGAAACACACTCAGGTCAGAGTAGGTTCCCATAGAAGCCACCTGCACGGGGGTCTGCAGCCCAGGAAGCTTGGCCCAAGCTCCAAGGACTCTGCCTGGCTTCTCCCCATCCTTAAACTCCCTTCTTCTTCTCTTAATGGGGTGGGCAATACCTTCAGGGATCTATAGAACTAACAACTGGCCTGGTTCTGCAACTTTTAGAGATTCCCAGAAGGAGCTGCTCCACTGGACAGTAGATTAAGACCACTATGCAGATAACAGAGGCAGGTGAACTTTGGCTGATGGAACACATGGTGGGTGGGCATGGAGATGAAGGACACTGTCATTTACTGAGCTCCAACTGTATTCCAGGTCCTCTGGGAGGTACTGCTGACTGCTGGAGGCTGTAGGAGGAAGAGCCAGAAAGCTCTGCACTTCCCATAATACTTGGTGTTCTTCCTGTCCTTCAGAAAGGGCTCGGAAAGGCCCTAGAGCCAGACTGCTGCAGAACAGGCCTGAGCTGCCATCAGCCCAGCTCTGACAGACCCCCCACTCCCCACCAGCCAACACACATACCTCTAGAGTCCTGGACTGGGCTCCTTGAGATAGGCAAGGTGTCAGATTCATCCTAGGTACCCAAAAGATTCAGCAAAGAATGATTGTTCCTCCCTAACTCATTTTATGAGGCCAACATCATCCTGATACCAAAAAAAAAAAAAAAAAAAAAGAATGATTGTTGATTTATGTTTAAAGAACTAGGGACTTTGAGTCCCAGGATTGGTCAAGGTCACCACCATCTTGACTGCTGTCTTTCTCTGCAATGAACAAGTTAGCCCACTCAGCTCTGGAACAATTAGGGTAACCCCTACTGGTCACCTCAAGAAACCTCAAGTAGAGCATCCATAGAGTCATTCATTCTTTCACTGCCAACACTTTACACCTACTCTACCAGGCCTGTGCCAGGGGCTGGTGACACAAAGATGATAATCTTGGCTCTCAAGGAACAGAGTCCAGTGGTAGGAGACACTGGAGAACAGTATAATGGGGTAAATATTTTGAAAGTGAGAAGTTGCAGGACCCCAGAAAAGGGTTGCCTAACTATGGAAACTGGGATGGTGGGACATGATTTCAGCAAATATTTCACATTAGAAATGATGTTTGAGCTGAACCGTGAACACAAATGCTGAGTGGAATTTCTTGGAGCAGATTAGCTGGGTGTCTAGTGGGGAAGATAAGACAGGATGGGGAGAAGCCATACTGGACAGACTTCACCTGGCTCTTGGGAATGAGAACTATGGGGCCAGGGCATGCTGTCTGTGTCTTCCATGCCAAATTCTTACTATATGAATAAACTGAGCATCAGGTTCACCCAAAGGTAAGCTCTGTGATTAATTTCTATCATCTTTACTTGAATTTCAGCAGCAGTGGCATCAGTGGTGCTGGGTAAAGTATTTGGTAACAGGGGTTGAGGGTAGCAAAAGAGTAGCTACAAACCCTGATTCTACTAAAGGAAGTTGGCTACATCTCCTAGGAAACCTTTTTAAGTTATGTGTGATGTATGTACAGGTCCAGGCTGTCTTAACAGGTGTACGGTTTCTAAAACATGGGAGGTGACTATTCCACTTTTCTTTTGTCTTAATCTACACAAAGTATATTGTGCTCTGCCTGTTAAGAAGGATTTAGACAAATTGGGACATGTTTTGAAAACAGGAAGCAGAAGCTAGCAGAACAAGAATTTGTGTTTAAAGAACTAGAGAACTTTAGCCTGGAGAAAAGGAAGTGCAGGGAGAAATAAAAATCTCTTCTCAGATGTTTGGAAAGCATTCATGTGGTTCTACCGTCCCCAAAGGATAGACATCATAACTAATGACTGAAAGGTCAGATGACAGCAAGGGACAACCTTCTAGTGGTTGGAACCACCTGAGGATGAAACAGGCTGTTCTTTAAGGTAGTGAGCTCCCCATTCCTTGGAGGGTTCTGGTAAAGGCTGGGACAAGGGTCACAGGATTCCTAACCACTTCAGGGGCCTTTTCTAACTCTGAGAGTCCCCGAAATCCTGGACTCTTTTTAGCTACAACAAACTGAAAGACCTGACAATTCCATCCCAGGATTCTGGGATTGTGGTCTGAAGTCTCATGAGACATAGCTCATTTTCTAACCCTCCACTTTCTTTCCTCCACCTCCCTTTCTTCCAAAAAGAGCTTAAGTCTGTCTCTGTGACAGAAAGCAAAATAGAACAAATAAATTAAGTCAGATGTCAGCTGCCACAACATAAAAGTAGAGTGGATGCTGGCTGAGGCCCCACTCTTGACAAGATGGAACCCCAGGCTCCTCAGGGGGAGCCCCAGCAGCCCTGCCTGCCAGGGCCATTCCCACGCTGCTCCTGCCCTGTTTGCTGTCTCTCCCATCCATTATTATAAACTCACTGCTTAAAATAGCAAGGTAAAAGCAGAGTCCCTCCCCCAGGGTGACATCTGGGTTCTGCCGGAGCTTGTGGGCACACGGACCTCACATCCATCACAGCAAAGTTTAGAATATAATCTCCAGGAAGTGGTGATCTAGAGCACCAGCCCATAAAAGGAAAAAATATTTAGCAATGTTTGGTCTCCAAGCTGTTCCTTCTTTAACCCATGTTCAGGGCCCTTCTTGCTGCCTCTGCGGTCTGGTTAAGAAAGGGTTAGGTGGGCCAGTGTGCCAAGAGCTAATCAGCTCTTATGACTCTACTCATTCTGCTCCCAGCTAGTGCCTAAGTAGAACCTGGCCCATTTTACAGGCCTGGAAACTGAGGTGCAGAGACGAAACAACTTGGCTGGTTCAGCTACCCTTGTATCTGGTGCAAATTTTCCAAGAGACTCTGCTGGGATAACTATCCAATCATTTGTGCAACTGAAGAGGCTAGAAGTTCCTAAACCATATTTAAATATTTTATCTGCCCCTGCTCATGAAAGAAAACAAACTAATATGCTTTTGTTCATGCTTGCATTCTTCAGTTATTTCTAAGTAGGCTAGTGAACATCAGACACTATGCTAGATGTATTTCAAGTGCTATTTTCTTTAACCCCCATGAGATAGGTTTTATTATTTCCATTTAATATATTAAGGATCTAGGGCTCAAAGAGGTTTCGCAAATTGCTCAAGATCACACAGCTAGTAAGTAGCTGGTGAAGTGTTATAATCCAGGCTAGTCTGACTCCTAGGCCCATCATCTTTCCTCTCTTCCACTCTGGCTTCTTCACCAGGAGTTCTGCTTGAGTGTGGCAGAAAAGCCTGCCTCCCAGGGGTGGGCTGGAGTGAGTACTCCCAGTGAGGCTAAAGATGGTGGGAGGCAGAGGGGAGGAAACAGGACCTACGCTTCGGTTGTCGGGCCAGGGGTCTTATGAGGGCTAAAGAGTGGCCTACAGTTGAGCCTGCATGTCCTCTGGAAGGTGATAGCAGCAGGTGGAGGAAGGGGAGGTCAACCCTGCCTTGTAGGCTTCAAAGGCCTTACAGTATCCTAGAAAGTACAGAGCCATCATCAGGATGCAGGGTTCAGGAACAGAATTCACAGAGACTATCTCCTTCAGTGCTTTCAGCAACCCTGTGAGATGGGGAGAGTAAGTATTATTATTATTAACATTAAAATTAGACCCATGTTATAGATGAGGAAACAGAGGCCCAGAGACTTGCCCAATGTCATCACTCGTGAATGGCAGTGCTGGGAATTCACCAAATCTGGGTCTGATGCTCCCCTTTCTTGCAGGGCCAACACTATTCTCAGCAGGCAGCAGCAGTCTCTCGTCATGGCCCCAAAGATGCCTTTCCCAGAGCCTTGTGACCTGCCTAGAAGAGACCAAACTCCTCTCTGAAACCACAATATCTCAGGAGCATGGCCCATAAGCTGAGCGGCTCTCAGATTCTCTCTGTGAATCTTTGAGCATTGAGGGAAGAGCTAAGAAGACTTTTCGGGAAACAATGGGTTAACCTAGCCTCCGCTGACCTTTCTGGAGTGACTCAGTATTCTCAGAAGGGAGCTTTTTTGTTCTTCCAGCTTTGAATTTTTGCTTTCATTTTAGCAGCACAAAGAATGTGAAAGAGATTAGGTTGCTATTAATACCACGGGTCGATCTCTAGATGAACAACTGATGGGGGGAATTGTTTGGGGTGACTACACATGGAGCTCTCTTAGCCCTTCTACAAATCCAGAGGGTGACGGAGGGGCCACTGGGAGCCCACCAGTCTTACCCATGCGCCCATTTTTACCAATGGGGAACCGAGGCCCAGAGAGGGCCAGGCACGTGACCAAGGCCACACCCACGGGTGAGGGGCAGAGTCAGAGGAGGCCCCAGAGCCCCCACGCCCCAGCCCGGCTGCTTGCGGCAGCTTTCTGACTTTTCATTTTGACGGTTTTGCTCATAGTAAAGGGTAAGCCATTGTGTCTGTGCTGTGAAAGCAGGTGTCCTTCGGCAGTGGCTCGTCATTGTCCTTACTCTCATGGTCACTCTCGCAGGAGAGAGGATGGTCCCCACAGGAGATCTGCTGAAAGTGCTGAGAGGTGCCTCTGGGGGTCCTCTGGGCCTGACCAACTGCAGAACTGGGTTCTGCACCTCCACACGTGAGCCGGACGGGGAGCCCGCCTTGGGAAAGCCCCATCCTGCTTCCTAACCTTAACCTGCTCACGGGGCTTTGTTGCTTTGCAGATTCTGTTCTAATCCTTTCTCTGCCTCTCCCTTGCTGGATAAATCTCCCCTGGCCTCAGTTTCCTCATTTGAAAATGGAGGTAACAGCACCTACCTTTTAGGGTTGTTGTAAGGATTAAATCAGGAAATACATGCAAGGTGCTGGCACACAGAGTACACTCAGCGCCCTTGCCATTCTCCAAACAGGGTAACTGAGTTCTCTAAGCACGGCATCAACAAAACCAAGCCAAGGCTCAGAGAAACTCTGGTGTTCATCCTAGTTGGCTCAGAGCTCCCAGATTTGTCTCCTGCAAGTAAAAGAGACTCAGTCCTGGTCTTTGCTGTGGACAGTCCCAGGTCTGTGCTGTGCTCAGTCCCAGGTCTGTGCTGTGGTTGTCCCAGGTCTGTGCTGTGCTCAGTCCCAGGTCCATGCTGTGCTCAGTCCCAGGTCCATGCTCTTGTCAGTCCTAGGTCTGTGCTGTGGTTACCCCATGTCTGTGCTGTACCCTGTCCCAGGTCTGTGCTGTGCTCAGTCCCAGGTCTGTGCTGCGCTTGCCCCAGGTCTGTGCTGTGCTCAGTCCCAGGTCTGTGCTGTGGTTGTCCCAGGTCTGTGCTGTGCTTGCCCCAGGTCTGTGCTGTGGTTCCCCATGTCTGTGCTGTACCCAGTACCAGGTCTTGTGCTCGTGCTCAGTGCGAAGGTTCTCTTGCTGTCATTGCCCCAGGTCTGTGCTTGTGCTCAGTCCCACGGTCTGTGCTGTGGTTGCCCCAGGGTCTGTTGCTGTCGTTGCCCCAGGTCTGTGCCTGTGCTCTAGTCCAGGTCTGGTGCTGTGGTTGCCCCAGAGTCTGTGGCTGTTGCTCAGTCCCAGGTCTGGTGTGCTGTGGTTGCCCCAGAGTCTGTGCTGTCGTTTGCCCCAGGTCCTGTGCTGTGCTCAGTCCCAGGTCTGTGCTGTGGGTTGCCCAGATCTGTGCTATGCTCAGTCCCAGGTTGGTCTGGTTTCAAAGCCACAGTTTTTCCACTATCCCTGTACTCATGATGACTCCTCGAAAACAGGTTTTCATTCCACAGGTGAGACATGAGGCCTAGCGTGGACTCCCTCCTGGAATAGGGTCAGCCACAGTGTCTGGCCACGTAGGCATTTGTGCTGTGCTGAACAAGTGGGTAAGTGAGTGACCGAATGGGGTAGAGCCACCTCCAGTGTGTGGTAGAAGCCCCCAGGATTCTCTCTTAAAAGTGGATCTAGATTGAAGGGAATTGTGGGGGAGCAGGAATGGTGAAGGGCAGAGATGCAGGGAGAAAGCCTCGGTGGCATCAGAAAAGGGAGGATGAGGAAGTGGAAGGCACTACCCCCATGACTGTGTCCCTAAACAAAGTCGTGCACCCCAACACTCCTGGGGTTTGCACCTCTGTGGGAAACCTTCTCAGCGCCCGATATTCTCCAGCCCTGCTCTCCACTCCTGTGGATCTCGTATAGGCTTTGTCGGCTGGGGGTGCCCTGGGAAGGAGCCAGTACTTGCTCAGACCAATGACAGGAAATAAGCCCAAACATCTCCCCAGGTTTCCTTTCCGGCTTGTTCACTTCAGGAATTCTTTTTTTAAAAACAGGTCCACTTGAAAAAATTTTTTCTTCTTCAAAATATGTGCAATTGCTCAATCGGAGGCAGTTCAAAGGTACCGAGAATAGCAGCAAAGTATCTGAGCCTCCCATTTAGTGCCAGCAGATATAAATCTTGCCCAGTTCTGTTTGTTCCAGGCTGCTCAGCAGCCTCTTCCCTGAGTCACTCACTCCAGAGTGACATGAGTCATCATCCTGGGGTCAGGGACCACACGGCATTCCTGGGTCTGTGAGATCCCATAAAGGGCAGGGCACCTAGGGGTCTCCAGGAAGACATGGAGGATCAGGAACTGTCTCCTAGGCCCTAGGCTTGGCTCTGCCTCCCCACATAGGTGACTTTAGAGAGTCACTGAGCCTGAGAAGTAGGTGGATTTCTGGAACCTTCTAACTTGTACTTTGGAGGAATCTCTTTAGTGGTGCACAGGAGCCTGCTTGTTCCAGCTCATAAGAGTCTAATGTAATTTTGAAGAATTTTGTGAACTGGCGGTTAAACACAGACATTATTAAAAAATAAATTATAAGAACTTACATTAAACAAAAAGGAGATACTCAAAATAACTGCTTTTTAATTATTTTACTACAGTTTACTATTATCTATGCTCTTAGGAAGATTTATTTCTATTGTCTCTGCATGGTGGAAACACTCTATAATGATCTGCTACTGCCCATCTCTTCTCAGTTCCATGATCAGTGAGGTGGAGTTAGTAGCTTGCCATTGGTCATAGGGGAGTATCTATACCATGGAAATCGGCAAATGCTACATACGTATCAGGGCCTTTTCCCCCAGAGAGCTGGCTGTGAAACATTGCCAGCACACAACTGAGCCACTCCAACTGAGCCACTCAGCCCCAGGCTCCCTGATTCTTGCTCCTACCAGGGTGCAGAAGGAACACAGATGACTTTAATATCACCCCAAGATAGCATAGTTATGGAGATTTCATTGCCAATTGTCTTTGGACAACTTTTCCCAAGTGGACCATGGATCCCTTACACTCACCATGTCCCTGACAGAGCTCATTGTTTCTTTCCCTCCCCAGCCCACTCCTCTTGTGCCCTAGAGAATGGCACTCAAGCTACAAACCCAGAAGTCACCGTAACTCCTTCATTTCTGTCGTCTTCCACATTCAATTAGATGACTCTGAGTCCTGTCAATCCTAGTTCAGAAATGCCCTTCCTCCCATCCCCGCCACCCCTGCCCATGGCTCTGTGTGACCTGAGTCACTGCAACAGCCTCATGTGTCTCCTTACCTCTGGCTTGGTCCCTTCCAATGACCCTCCATAATGATACCAGAGCAGTCTGTTTGAAACATAAATCGGATCATCCTTCCCCTTCGTAAACTCTTTGAGGATTCCCTTTTACCATGGGGCTAGTTCTGAGTCAAGCTTCTAGCCCCTCTCTCGGGGCTGATCCCCTCTTTCAGCCTTCATACACCTTATGCCCCAACCATAGTGGACCAAAAGCCAACCTCCAAACATGCCCTGCTTTTTTTTTACATCCTTTGCATACATCCTCCTCCTTATACTTGGACTGCCTTCTGTCCTCTTTCTATACCTTATGGGTTCCTACTTATCCTCCAAGACCCAATTTACATATCCCCTCCTTCCTAAACCCATTCCTCCTCTTCAGCTCAGGAAAAGTTACTCCCTTCCTATGTTAGTTTCCTACTGTGTCTGTACCAAATTACCATACATTTGGTGACTTAAAACTGCACAACTTCATTATCTTACAATTCTTGAGGTCAGAAGTTCAAAATCCATCTCAGGAGGCTAAAGTCTAAGCATCGGCAGGGCTGTGCTTCTTCGGGAGGCTCTGGGGAGAATCCATTTCCTGCCATTTCCAGCTTTAGAAGTTGCCTACATTCCTTGGCTGGTGACCCCTTTTTCTCCATCCTCAAAGCTGGCAGAGTCGCTGGCATCTTTTCTCCCCTCTGATCTCTGCTTCCCCCTTCACATTTCCTTCTCCTCTGACTTTCACCGTCCTGCCTCCTTATAAGAACTCATGATTACATTGAACCCGCTCAGTTAATCCAGGGTAATCTCCATCTAAGTATCCTCAATTCAATCATGTCTGCAAAGGCCCTTTTGCCATTTAAGGTAACATCTTCATAGGTTCCTGGGTTAGGATGCAGACAGCTTGGGGAGGGGGTAGTATTCAGCCTACTGCCCTATCCTTCCTGGGTACTTTGCACAGAACTCAACCCAACTAGAATTTGAACACCTCAAGAGCAGGAACTCTGCCTTATTCATAGCTTTATGAATATTCTTATAAATATTCATATTTTTATGACCTGCCTCCAATACAGTGTCAAACACAGAGTAGCCATTCACTAAATGTTTACTGAATTAATAAATGAATTACACCATATTTCTAAAAAGAAGATAAGAAGATTTTACATAGGCCAGGCGCAGTTGTCCATGCCTGTAATCCCAGCACTTTGGGAGACCAAGGCAGGTGGATCACTTGAGGTCAGGAGTTCAAGACCAGCCTGGCCAACACGGTGAAACCCCATCTCTACTAAAAATACAAAACTTAGCCATCATCTGGGTTGCTATATAAGCAGGTGGGTAGCCTTGCCTGCCCTCATTCTCATTGAACTTCCCCAGGTTAATGGCCAAGTTTTTCTCTCGATGTTGTACCTGGGTCTCATGTCTTCCTTGTCACACAGATGTGCAAATTTCCCCCATAGTATTCAACAACTAAAACCTCACAAAAGGGCAGGGCCTCCTTCTCTGACACCTTCATGCTTCTATCCTACCACCTAGGAGTAATTTGCAAAGTGAGTTTTCAGAGTAACTTATCAATGGCTCTTCTAGCTTTAACTTAAGCCCAACAGAAGGCCACAGAGCAGCCACCCTAGCCCTTCCGGCTTCGCTTGGAATGCTGACCAAAGCTTTTCCTCAAACAGCTGGTTGTGTGTGTTCGAATGAGGCAGCACCCTCGTGTCTGCTGCCATGGTACTCTGGAACCATCTCCTTCCTGACAGAGCAGAGCCAGGAGGCTTTGCAAGGTGGTCACTGTCTCTAAACCCAGACCTGGACTCATGGCTTGATTCCTGCTCCAGCAAAGGCACAGACTCTGGTATTAGGGGTCCTGGCAATCCAGCACCTGGGATTGCCCATTCCCATGAAGCAGACCTCTGGGAAATATACCTTATTTCAGGGAGAAGGCAGGAGGCATTGCACCTGCCTGATGGGATCTCACTAGGCCTTGATGGCCTTGGCTCTTTCAGAAGCCAACACGTGGGCTGAATCTGAGCCAATGGCCTCTTCCTTGGATCTCCTGGCCTCTGAACCTGAAGGTGCCTTTTTCTTAGGATGGGGGCAAGGATGGATAAAAGCAAGCTGGTGTTTTGTCCAGGCCCAGAGATCTGTCAAGGGCCATCTAGACCACCAGGAACCAGAAGCGGCACCCTATTGCCTTGGATTCTTTAGAAATTTTGTTCCAAATAAAAATAAAACTTCCTTGCCTTGGCAACACCACAGCCCAATAAGTAAATAAATAAGTGAAAAAAGAAAAGAAAATTAACACCCAGTTCCCAGTGTGGCTCTCTCATTCAGTTCCTCCTACTTCTCCTCCATCTCCCCTTCCCTTCCCAGTTTTGTTCTAGGAAGAGGTCATCAGGGTCTATTAGGAACATGTAGGAATACATATAGGAATATATGTAGGAACTGGTTTGGGAAAGTTAGAAGGAAAAGATGGCCTCCACGGTGCCTGCCTAAATCATTCAACCATTCTAGAAAAGCTTGTTGAATGCCTCCTATGTGTCAGGTACTGTGCTGGGCACTGGGGCTCTGGGGTGTGTCCTCCAAGCCCACCTCCTCCAGGAGGGCCTCCCAGACCTCTCCTGGAAGCTATATTCTCTCTGCTCTGTGACAGCACTGTGTGGCTATCCCAGTCTGCCAAGCAGTGGTTTCTGTATCTCATTTGCAAAGTCTGAGGCCAGATAACTTTCTTTTATGCTGGGAACATAACACAGGTACAGAGAAAGTTCTCAATACCTGGTGGATCTCTTCTTTTGAAAGCAAGGACTCTAGGAATCCAGCCTCACTTTTCACATGGCCTACTACACACCCAGCACAGTGTAGATATGCTAGCTCTTGAACCATCTCAGGTCTGTGAGAAAGGAATTATATCTCCATCTTACAGATAAGGAAACAGAGCCTTAGACAAGCAAAGTGACTCGCTCTAGGTCACATAGTCAGAAGGCAGAGACAGGATTAAACACTGGGTCTCCTGTGCCCAAAATGGGATGTTTGGCTCTTCCTTAGAGAGAGCTTATTCCTATGCTTCTCTAATCCTAGCAAAGACAGAACAAGGGTATTAAGAGATATTTTTTGACAGGGCAGGGCTCTTGATCATTCCAGATCCCAGCCCTTCTTCAGGGCCAGCACAGCCGACAAGAACAACGCCAGCTGAGACGCAGCCCCTCTCTGAGGAACTGGAAATCCTTCTCACGGCATCCCCTGGGGTAGATAGGAAGCAGCTGTGACTGTGATCATCTAAGACCAGGAGAAGAGAGTGTTCTTCCCTGCTGGAATGGAGCACCCCAGCTCAGGTCCCTGCCTCCTGTTCATCTCCACTCTGGGAATCCCAGTTCTCCAAAGCCATGAAATAGGCCCAATAACCTTGGACTGGGCTTCTGGGCAGAGTCTGGTGTAAAGTGTGCTACAGAAAGCTAAAACAGGATTGAGATGGGGGTTCAGAGACAGGGCCTTCTGGGGAGTGAAGAGCAGACTGCCGTGTTAACTGCCTGTGTAGGAATGAGTTCCTTCACCATTCAGGCCTCAGTCTCTCCATCTCTATAGTAAAGGCTGGGGTAACTTGCCAGCCTGATCCCTGCTTTCTGTCCCATGAGTTCAAGCCCATGTTGCTTATTGAAAGCAGTCACACAGGAGGAAGTTAGGGGCCTTCCTGGCATCCCAGGGCTGGAAGCAGCCATCACATCCCCCTGATCACAGTGATTGGCTGGAGGGTGAGCATGTGAGCTGACGAGAGCCAATGACATGCAAGAAGACTTTACTGGGCATCCTGGGAAAGCCATCCTTAACTGCAACCTTGAGTTCCAGAGGGTGAAAACAGAATCCCTCTTAAGATGATGAAGAAGAACTTGTCTAAGGATGAAATCAATGTGAGACAGAGCACAGCTAAAAGCCAGAAAGAAACTAGGTCCTGAGGCTTTCTTCTAAGGTCCTGATCAAGCCATGCCTGATATCCCCAGCCTTTTCTGTTTTGAGAACTAGTGAATACCCCTTTTTTCTTAAGTTGGCTTGTATGAGCTTTTCTAGCACTTGCAATAAAGAGTTCCAACTGGTACAAACAGCCTATCCTTTATAATGCTGCCTGTGGGGTCTTTCTTGGCACCAAAGTCTTCTCTCACCTCTCTGCTCTGCTGCTTACCTGAGAATTTAAGCTGGGAACTCAGATCTAGAGCTGATGAGCTCACCCTAAGTTATTCCCTAACTTAGAATATCACCATGGCCTTTTCCTCAGAACCTGTTCCTCTTTCTGCATTCCCTGCTACCATTGATGGGCCCAGCATCTGGCCAGAAATGCCAATCCAAACCACAGAACCTTCTCCCACCTCTCCAGGATGCCTGTCCCTACTTCTTCCTACTAATACACACATCTAAACTCTTAAGGCTCCAGAGGAGGGACTTGATTTGACCAACCTCCATGTTCCTGCCTAGAAGATAGACTGGTACACACCAAGATATGTTTGTTGAGTCAAATTTCAACCTTCAAATGACTTTCAAACATCATTACTTCCTGGGGGTGACCACTCAACCTACCTATCCCTCAGCTCAGAGTTGGATAGGCTCTCACTCTCAGTCCTCCCCAGAAGAGCAGACCCCAAGACCTGGACAATGATTGACTGTGTGAACAGGCTCACAGCCCTCCGCTTGGAACCCCAGCGCCAGAGTTTAGGGTGGGGACTCCCATGCACAGGACAGGAAGGAAGCTCACACCTTGCCCACTGAGGCCAGCAGCAGGGTGGGAGCAGCTGTGGATGTTGGCCAGGGTCTTTTTGTCACCAGTAGACTGAGCTGAACTGCAGGATGGTGGGTGTGTGCACAAGAAGCTACATGATAAAGTAAAAGTGAGCAGTCCCTTGGTTATCCAGATCAATGCAACCAGCTGCATTCGCTGAGTCTTTAAGCCCAAGTTGAGAACAGGCTTTGGCGAACAGTGATACGCAATGGCAGGGGTGGGTAGAAACCGGGAGGGTAGAGCCTGGGAATGCCTCTCCCAACAGCAAGCTTTGGTGATTGGAGGCACATGTATTTCAAGGTCCCACATGCAACTGTCACTGCTTAATGATATGAGATTGGAAGTAACCATAGAGAATTTCTCCCCATGGGAGCCATTTTTCCACCATGGAGAGGTGGGGATGGTCTGGGAGTGATTCTGAGGCATTAGCAGGAGAGAAACTGATATTTATTGTACCAGGTGCTCTAACTGACTCTTTACATCCTTTATCTTATCCATTCCTTACAACAGCTCTGTGTGGTACAATTTTTCCCATCTTACAGGTGAGAAAATTGAAGCTCAGAAAGGTGAAGTAATTTGTTTCAGACATCACAATTACTAAGTAATGTAAACAGGGTTTGAGCTCAGGGTAGCCTGACTCCAAGGCTAGGGTTCTGCTCAGTGTACCATAATGGAGGCTTCTAGGCCAGGCGACAGCAGCAGCAACAACTTCAACCAAAAATGAAAGGCTGACATAGGGCCAGAAGAGGTTTTCCTGGCTGAGGCTTCACCAGTTTGTCATTGTGGAGAAGGTATCATCCCTAACAATCAGATTTACCTATGTTCTCTGTTAGCCTGCAGTTTGTTATATGTGCAATATCTCTGCTTAACTGGTAAATAGCATAGAGTTTATCCAAGGGGTTAAGCTGAGTCATTCTCATGAAGCATTTTCTTGTTTTTAGAAAAGCCTGAGTAAAGAGAGATCTGAGGGCAGGTTAAGGCCAGGGTCTGCCGGGAGATGCCTCAGCAGTTTTGCAGGAGCTGTTCTGGGCTGTGAGTGGGCAGGCAGGTGAGCAGACCCCCTTCCTGGCCCAGGTTCCACAAGGAGCATAGGCAGTGGAAATCACTGGGTTTTGGCAGGGTTTTCTTGGATCACACTAGCAACATTACCAAGGCCTGAGTGGAGCTCCTGCACCTTGGGGAACATTTTCCCAGGGTGGCCCCCACGCTCCTTACGTCAGCCCAGGCACCCCTCTTTCCTGTGCCCACAGTTGGTATTTCCTAGTTATAAAATGATTTTTTCATTAATGCTATGATAGAATGTAGAGGAATGTAGATACTTTTAATACGACAACATACATTTATAGAACAGAAGTTTTTTTTGTTTTTTTTTTAAGCACCTAATTTGGAGTCACCCTGGATCCTAGAAGCCCCAAAGGCCTGGAACATTGTTCTCTTGGTCTTTCATCTCTTTTCCTCTGATCTTCTGGATCCTCTACACAGACCCTTCCTCTAGGGTTGGTAGAGTTTGGGAAAAGCAAAGGCCCTCTAGGGCCCTGGGCTAGAATGCTGGCTGGGGTATGGCTGGCAGGCTTTGTGGTTGGGACTGGTTGGGAGCAGCAGCTTTGCTGCTGCTCAGCCTGCAGGTCAGCACTGGAAGGCCCAAGTTGGGCAGGGGCCCCAGGACAGGAGGGAGGGAGCAGCTACTTAATGCTTTCCTGATATCCTTTTCCTGCCTCAGTTACCTCCCAATTTCCTACTCATCAAAATCTAGCCATCCTGCAGCCCTGTTCATTCTGCATGTCCAGATGAGAAAAGCTGATAACCAGAAAATCAACTCCTGGGGTGGGTGGAGGGTGGTTCTCCTATGAAGTAATCCATCTTCCACACAGCTGGAATTCTAAAACATAGCTGTGGTTGCAGGCCTCCCTCAAGTCAAACACTTCAGTGGCCCTCTGTGTGCTGACTCCCAAATCTGGCTGCTTACTAGAAGCATCTGAGGTGCTTGATAAAACGAAGATTCCTAGACCCTTCCCAGATCTACTGAATCAGAATATCTGGGAATAAGGCCCGGAAATCTGTATGGCTAAAAGCCCCTGAGGAGAATCTGATCCAAAGACCAGAGCTGGAGAAACCCTGGTCCACAGATGAAGTCTGGGTTCCTGGGCACTCATGCAAAACTTTCTGCTCTGAGACTGCCAAACCTCTCTGTTTTTTTCTCCAGCCACTAGCACCAAGGGATCCTGCACCCCAGCCTCACCTAATGCTCAGTTTCCAGAATATTCCATGTGCTATCAAACCTCAGTGTCCCTCCCTCTGCCTAGAAGGCCATCCCCCCCATCTGTCTCCATGAAAGACCCTACTCACCCTTCAGGAGCCACCTCATGATCCTCACCAGATTAAACCCTCTGCCCCATTTCCTTTTAGCATTTTAAATTGTTTAGTTGGAAATATAGACTTTAACCTTCTATTTGCCACTTTCTAGCTCTATGACTTTGGCTCTTGAATTTCAATGTCCTCACAAACTATTATGAAAAATATTCAAATTTGAAAAGTATGTAAATATATGTAAATTTGATATACAGTGTCTAGTACAGGGTCTAGCACAAAATAACTAACCAAATGGTAACTTTTATTATTATTATTCCTATATTATGATGGCATTCCTCTATTACAGAGTTCAACAAACTATGGCCTTTGGGCCAAATCTGACCAACTAATGGTTTTTGTAGATAAATTTTTTTCAAAATACAGCCACAACCATTCATTTGTATATTGTCTATGGCTGTTTTCATGCTATGAGGGCAATTGAGTAGTTGAGGCAGACACTGTCTGACCTACAAAGCCGAAATATTTACTAGCTGCTTTTTTTTTTTTTTTTCAGAAAAGTTAGCCAACCCTGCTCTAACATAATTGCAATTATTTGTTTTTAGTTTGGTCTCCTCCATTTGACTGAGAGACACTCAAACATCTTCATGGCAGACTCCTATTCATCCTTTAAAACTAAGTCTTTCTCATCTTTGTATCTCTAACATTTGGTATATAATTAGGGCTTGGTATATGTTAAATTAAAGTGAATAATTTTTTAACCCAGTTTAAGTACACACATCTCCTGAAAGCCCTGGTGGGAAGATGGGGTAAGTGCAAGTGCCAGCAGACCTGGCTCTGAGCCTGCCTCCTTCCTGGCTTCAGGATCCCACAGTCTCACTGCCTCCCACCACCCAAAAGCCAGCACTCTGTGCTTTGCAGCTGTAGTATTTCTCCTGATAGAGAGGGGAGGAAGAACTCCTTCTAGGAAATTGGCTTTTCAAAGGTTAGTATATTCCCATTATCCAAGAGTATACAAATGGATGGTCTAATGGTCCCCATGGTCCTTACAGGGGGCAATTTGGTGGACCCATTTTTAATAAATGAACTAATGGATTGGTATTTTTTCTCTGGAGATTTATGTTTTGTTTAGTTTTGACTACCCATGAATTTGCATTTCCTGACCAAAGCTCCTTTGGAGAAGAGAACTAGGATTTCCAAGCAGTCAGACCGTTTCTTTGTGAGCTGGTTATGAAACTACTCTGTGACCTTGGGCCAGTCACCTGCCTCTCTGGGCCTAGCTTTCAGCTTCTGTGTAACAACTTTCAGACTTGACTCCCTGGAGTTCTAGCCAGAGGGATGAACCAACTCATGGTGAGTGAAAACAGTGGCCTGGCAACATGCAGCTTGATAGAGAGTCTTCCCTCTTCCATGCTGCAGTAACACATTCCCTGTCCTCCCCAGCAAATACAGCGACTCATTCCTACTGCCTTTTTCTTGAGACTTAAAGAAGATGCTTTAGCCCTGAAGTAGATCTTCAGAAGATAAGAAAATGCCCTGGTGTGGAAAACTCTGTGCTGGATGAAATGGAAACACTCAGCTCTCCCTCGAGGCCAGATGAAAAGCACATGGATGAAAGCCAAAGTCCATCCCTTCCTTGAGCCTTTGGGAGCAGCAACCCACCCCCTCTTTCAGAAAGTAGTTCCCCCACTTACCCTTCACCCTCCTTGCAGACACCCCCTTGGGATAAAATACTGAGCCTGCAGGATTCTGGTTATCTGGGGGCAAATCGGTGTAACTGTGGATTGAACTGACTTTTATTGATTTCCCAGCAGGTGATTTATAACTGCCTGCTTCCTAAAAGGGCTTGTGGCCAGATGGCAATAAAAACACTCAGAGGCCAAGTGAGTTAAAAATAAATGCTGAAAAAGAGAGCAGAGGAAAGAGGGAGATAGATAGCTCCACTAGCTGAGGTGGGATGCCTGCTCAGTCTGGATGACAGGGATGGGAATCTTGCTTTTCAGTTCCTACTGACATAACAAATTGAGATCAGCAGCATCTTGTTTTTGGCTATTGCAAGAATTGCAGAGCAAGGAGTAGCTACATCTTGAGCTTCCAAAACTAACCCTTAGCCCAACAGAGAACAAAATTAGAGTGAGATATTGCATTTTAGAACTTTATAAAGCTCACTTCATAGAGGGACTCCTCATACAACTATGTCACCATACTGTTCACACAACAGGATCTGGAAGTATTTTAAAGCCGGCAGTGTAAATCAAAATTCTAGGTGTTATGTGCATGTCTGAGTCTAACGGCTGGTCATCCACCCTCCCTGACGTGGCTTTAGAGTAGTCCTTAACTGAAACAAGTTCTAGGATCATGCAAAACCATGCACAAGGATCCTTTAGCTCAGTGGAAATAGGCAGTGCTTTCTCATTCTGGCCATAGGTCACTGTTATTTCGTGGTCATGGAGAATGGGTTATTTAACAAATTCTGTCTTCACTAGTTGCAACTAACCAGAAATCAGATCTCTCAAAGGAAAACCAAGAAGGCTACTGTTATGGGCTTAATTGTGCCCCCCAATCCTCCTCCTAGTTCTTATGTCAAAATCCTAACCCCCAATACATAATAATGTGACTGTATTTGGAGACTGGGCCTTTAAATAGGGGATTAAGTTTAAATGAGGCCATTAGAATAGACTCTAATCCAATCTGACTGGTGTCCTTATAAGAAGAGGAAATTGGGATGCAGAGGCACCAAGGATGTGCCTATACAGAAGAAAGACCATATGAGGACACAGAGAGAAGGTGGCCATCTATAAGCAAGGAGGGAGGCCACAGGAGAAACCAGGCCTGCTGATACCTTGACCTGGGACTTCCCTAGAACTGTTAGAAAATAAATTTCCATTGTTTAAGCCACCTGGCTTGTGATATTTTAATACAGTAGCCCTGACAAACTAATATAGCTATTGATAGAATCTCTCAGCCATATCAGATTTAAATTCAAGTCTGTTTCAAACACTTAATCTTTGAAGTTGCGATCAATACATTTTGGAGAATAATTGCTTTAGTATTTTTCCAGGCCAACCACAAAACTCCTTTCAGAACTTTTCTAATAAAATAAAAATTCTCTAGACTAGGTCCCAATAATTCTACCTTTGAAGAAGTAAAATTATCTCTATTTGCAGGTGATATGATCTTATATATACAAAATCCTGAGTAATCCACTAAAAAACTATTAGGACTAATAAATGAGGTCAGCAAGGCTACAGGATATATGATTGATATCGTACAATTAATTATATTTCTATACACTAGCAATGACCAATCAAAAAATGAAATTAATAAAGCAATTCCATTCAAAATAGCATCAAAAGCATAAATATTTAGGAATACACCCAACGGCTGGCCGGGTATGGTAGCTCACACCTGTAATACCGGCACTTTGGGAGGCCAAGGTGGGTGGATCACCTGAGGCCAGGAGTTTGAGACCAGCTTGGCCATCATGGCAAAACCTCATCTAAACTAAAAATACAAAAATTAGCAGGGCAATGATGGCGCACACCTGTAGTCCCAGCTACTCTGAAGGCTGAGGCAAGAGAATCGCTTGAACCCAGGAGGTGGAGATTTCAGTGAGCCAAGATCACACCACTGCACTCCAGCCTGGGTGATAGGGTGAGACTCTGTCTTAAAAACAACAACAACGACAATAACAACAAACAAACAACAACAAACACCAGAAATATACTTAACAAAATAAATGCAAAACTTTTACTCTCAGATATATGAAATATTTTTGAAATAAATTAAAGCCCTAAATTGTTGGAATGCCATCTCATTCCAATTTCATATGGAAGCACTAGGAAGCAACAATAATCAAAACAATCTTTAAAAAGAAGAAAAAATTGAATTATCTACACATCGCAATTTCAAAACTTACTATAAAACTATCGTAATATAGTATGATACTCTACACTATACAAGAAGAGACATACACATCATACACATCAATGGAACAGACTTGAGAGTTCATGAATAAGCCCTTACATTTATGGTTAATTGATTTCAACAAGGATGCGGAGACAATTCAATGGAGAAAGAATAGTCTTTTCAACAAATGGTTCTGGAACAACTGGATAACCACATGTAAAAGAGTAAAGTTGGACCCCTTCCTATACCATACACAAAAATTAACTCAAAACATCTAAATGGGAGAGATATAACTATAGAATTCTTAGATGAAAGCATGTGAGTAAATCTTGGTGTCCTTGGGTTAGACAATGCCTTCTTAGATACAACACCATAAGTGCAGGCAACAAAAGGAAAAGTAAATACATTGGACTTCATCACAATAAAAAACTTCTGTATTGAAAGTGATGCTATCAAAAAAGTAAAAAGACAACCCACAGAATTGAAAAAAATTTGCAAATAGCATATCTAATAAAGGACTGGTATCCAGAATAAAGAACTCTTATTACACAATAATAAAAAGATAAGTAATACAATTTTAAAATAGGCAAAATATTTGAATACACATATCTCCAAAGAACATATGCAAATGGCCAATAAGCACATGAACAGATGTTCCACATCATCAACCATCAGGGAAATACAAATTGAAACAGTAATGAGATACCACTTTACACCCATTAGGGTGGCTAAAATAAAAAGACAAGTAACAGCAAGTGTCGACTAGGATGTGAAGAAACCAGAACCCTTATATATTGCTGGTAGAAATGTAAAATGGCATAACCACCTTGGAAAATAGCTTAGCAGTACCTCAAAAGGTTAAACAGGATTACCGCATGATCTACCAATTCTCCTAGATATGTACCCAAGAGAAATGAAAATGTATATACACATAAAAACACGTACACAATGTTCATAGTAGCACTATGTATAATAGCCAAAACATGGAAACAAACTAAATGTCCATAAAGTAATTAATGGCTGAATAAAATGTGGTATATTCATACAATAGAATCTATTCAGTCATAAAAAGGAATGAAGAGCCAGACTCGGTGGCTCATGCTTATAATCCCAGCACTTTAGGAGGCTGAGGTGGGCAAATCACTTGAGGTCAGGAGTTTGAGATCAGCCTGGCCAACATGGTAAAACCCCGTCTCTACTAAAAATACAAAAATTAGCTGGGCTTGGTGCTGCGCGCCTGTAATTCCAGCTACTCAGGAGGCTGAGGCACGAGAATTGCTTTAACCCAGGAGGCGAAGGTTGCAGTGAGCTGAGATCATGCCACTTGCACTCCAGCCTGGGTGACGGAGTGAAACTCCGTCTCAAAGAAAAGGAATGAAGTAATGATATGTTTTAAGTTTCATGCTAAAGTATGAAACTTAAAATGAATGAAAGGATGAACTTGAAAATATTATAGTAAGTGAAAGAAGCCAGTCACAAAAGACCACACATATTATTTTATTTATATAAAATGCCCATAATAGAGAAAGCTATAGAGACAGAAAGTAAATTAATGGTTGCTTAGGGCTGGGAGGATGGGGAAATGAGACGTGACTGTTAATAAGTATGGGGTATCTTTTTGGATGATAAAAATATTCTGGAATTAGATAGCTGCATAACTCTCTGAATATACCAAATTCAGAGATGATGGCTGCATAACTCTCTGAATATACTAAAATCCATTGAATTGTACACTTTAAGTAGGTGAATCATATGGCATGTGGATTATATTTTAACAAAGCTGTTTAAAATTTTTTTCTAACTTTCATTTAAAAAAAAGAGAAGGAAGCTAGCTTTGGTCCTTAGTGCCTTGTGACCTCTCTGGGCATAGATTCCTCAAACATAAATATCAGACATTAAGCTCGGTGATTTATAAGGTGCCTTCCATCTCTGAAATTGCTGAGTGTACATAATGTAAAAAAACAGGTTGAGGAAAAGAGATAGATTATGTGTCTAGGATGGGCTTGTGTGAGGTGAAATGAAGGAGGAGGCAACAGTAAGAAGATTAAGAGAAATAGAGATGAAGGGACAGGGACACAGGCTCAGAGAGACAGAGAGATGGAGACAAGACTACACCGCAAAAGAAAGACAGACTCATTGGGATGAATGTGCAGATTACTCATCTGTTCTTCATTTAACAGATATTTACAGAGCGCCTACCAAGTGCCAAGCTCTGTGCAGTAGTAAACCAGGTAGACCAGGGCACTGAGCTCAGAGGTAAGAGACATAGCAGTAAGCAGGCAATTTGCAAGCAAGCACAAAGAGCGAGAGCTGGGATGCAGTAGTTCAAGATGCTCCAGAAGTGCACAGATGCAACACACACCCCACATCACACTCAACATGCACAACATTCCCAAAGGTAGAATCATTTTTGTAGGGAGAGCCATTCTTCATCTGAGGCATTTAGAGTTCTGCTAGCAAAGACATTCAAACAAACGGGTTTTTACAAGTATGGGCACGAATGGGGGTGACACCTTTCAGTTCTCACCCTGAAGTCTCTATAAAAATGAGGCTGAAGGACAGGATTCATCCCTCACTCCAGAGCTTCCCAGTACTCTTTCCCTCTCATCGGGAGAGACTGGCTTTGGAAACAGAGAGGAATGTGGCCTACGACAAGCACACCAGCACTGCTCTTCTGGGCTTTCAGCTGGAAACTTCCCAGAACACATTCTGTTCCACACTCCTTTCATGCCATCCAGACCTGGCGACCTGGCCCAATAAAGGTATCACATGTTGCCCCTTCCTCTGTCTTGTGGTTTCTCTGCTGCTGACAGGCTCATGAAAGGGAATTAAAACTCCACAGAAACGTGACTGCTCCCTGCACAGTGTCAATTCCCTGCCTGACTCAGATTCAGCCTACTCTGAGGAGGGAAGGTCAGAGACGTTTTCGGATATCTCTTGCCCGGGTCTGTCTTCTTCTAACTCCGGATTTAGCAAGAGTCCAAGCTGCACAATATTCCTGAAATAGCCTCAAGTCACATCCTAAGATGAGGGTTCATCCCCTCATATGAAGGATTCTCTTTGGAGAAGATGTTGGGGGCTTTGGACACCATGTACTGGCACACGAATAGGAAATGCAGGGTGACCTACAGCAGAAAGGAGTGGGCACCGCCCTGTGGATTCTGGACAAGCTGCACCAGTGCTGGGCTGGGAAACAGCCCTTGGGCTCCCTGAAGGCCTCCCTGGCTGTGCACCATTTGGAGCAGCAGTGAATTAATGTGATTCAGGCTCCAAAAATAGTAGCCAGAGTATCTAAAATTGCTTACCACCCTGGGCTGGGCCAGTCTCCTGGGAATGTCAGTATTTCTAAAATGTCCCCATTCACTCAGAGTGCCTTTGTCAGACCCTAAGTGGGATCTGGGCCACTGTTAAGCTCTCCTGGGTCCGTTGACTCCTACCCGGTTCCCCTCTACTGTGTCACGTGCTCTGCCTCCCAAAGAGGAAATGCTAATTTATGCCTGCCACTTGTTGTTACCAGGTCCAAGAACTTTAACACTGCAAATGGCTTGGAAGGGCAGAAATGGCTCCTTGCAGAAGGAGCCTGGGTGGCTCTCTATCATTGAATTGGGACTTAATTCCTAACAATGATGACTGGGGAAGCAGAGTCACCTGAGGAACTCTGAGCCTCTGGTCTGCTGCTGATGCCACAGGGAGCCATTTCCACAGTGGCTTGTCTTTCTCTGATAAAATTATTTTGGAATCTCAGGGAATTTCATCATCATGAAGACTTGTCACTCTAGGCCTACCTCAGTGCCTTTGCACATCCTGTGCTCTATGCAGGAAACACCCTTTTCGACCTCTTCCCTGACTGACAAATGCCACTTCATCCTCTTATGTAGCACCTTCCTAAGAGTGGGAAGCTGCAGTCTTTACTAAATTCGTCAGCAATGAATGCTCTGGAATGGCCACCTTCGCCCAGGTTATACTCCCATGCCTAGAGATTCACACCCTGCATTCTCCTACACACTGATCAACCATGGTTCTCAGCTGCCTTATTCATGGACAGGAGTGAGGAAGGAACAAGCCTCTCCCCTGCCTCATGGAGGCTGGCCTCCCATCTAACAACTAAATGGCCAGGATCTGTAACCACTGCATGGGCTTCTTGATTTAAATGCACTTTGGGTATCTCTCTGGCTAGAGAATCGTGATTTGATCTTTATGATCACGTGCTTTAGTTCTCAGGTTCTTAGCTGTGATGCTCGTACTGCCTCTTAGTGGCTTCACTTTGCCTCCCTAAGAGATTCCAGAAGCGCAGAACAGAGAAAGTGATGGAGGGGTGAGGAGGGAGGATAAGTTAATCTACACCTTGGTTTCTTCCTGTGCAGTGGGAGAAAACAGTTTCCACCTCAGAGTGGTTGAGAGGATGACATGAGATGTGTAAATGACTCAGCACAAAGTCAGTACTTTGTGGGGACAGCTGCCTTTTGCCCATGTGGCCCCAGTCCCCTTCTTCTGGTAACAGCAGCATATTCATCACACTTGTGCTTTGGATGGGGGTGATCGACCCCACTGTAGGATTGGAGCTATAACACTGCACTGGCCCCACAGAATATCCCATGCTCCCAGCTCTGGGTTGTAATTGAGGAATGAGCACATGACTCAGACCAGGTCAATACATTCAGTTCAGTGGCTTCTGTTGGAATTGTTGGAGGAGTTCTTGCTGCAAGCATTGCTGAAAGGATAGGCTGGGAACTGCAGGTGCCACAGTGCCACCACGCAGGAGAGGTCACTTGAGAGTACTTCTAATACCAAGGAGAGCCGAGAGATAGAGGGAATGAGGCCATGGATCCAGCCATGTCCGAAATTGCCCTAGAACTCTCAATGATACGATCCAGAACATTCTGCTAATTTGCTAATCTAATTTGAATCCGTTTCTACTCCAGGCAAACCAGAATCCTGGCAAATGCAAAAGTGAGTATGTTTGGAGGTTTACCCTTCTCACGGCCATTGCTCTGGGGCAGGGGTGCTCCTTGGCCTCTGCAGAGACAATGCCACAGCTCATCTCTCCGTCCTCAGTCTCTCGTTCTTCAGTCTTTTACTGCACTGACTTCTCAAACACAGGTTTAAAAGATGCCTTGACTCCCCACTGCCTGGAGATCATGTCCCAACTTCCTCAGGACCACCTGCAAAGCTCCACATCTGACCCTAATTCCCTTTGCACGTCTCTCCCATGACCTTTCCCTCTGGGTCCATGCATACTCTGTGCCCCACTCATGCCAACCTCTTCCCCACTCTGAAATGCTCCCTCCACTCTCCCAACCCTGTACCTTTCCCGGGAAGTTCCTCACTTCTTTCTTACCTACCTGGCAGATCCACAACTACCTTCTCTTCCAAGAAGGCTTCATGGATGGCCCCAGACTGAGTCAATGTCTCCTTCTCCTGAATCAATGTCTCCCTTGTACATACTATAGTACCTCTTGGTGTTTATGACGTGAGAGTAATTTATATATTTTTTGAGAGCAGGGAGCATGTCTTACTCCTTTCAGGATCCCCTGGGACACTTGCACAAGATTTGCTCACTCTAGACCCTCCGTGAATTTGCTGACAGAAGACCTTGGCTTCCAGCTGACAAACTCTGACTACCCTGTCACCTCCCCTCAACCATACTGTAGGAGAGGGGTGCCTAAACTTTGGGTCACGTTTCCTTTTCACCAGTAAACTTCTTTTAAAAAAAAAAAATTATGGTAAAATATGTGTGACATAAAATTTATCATTTTAACCATTTTAAAGTGTACAATTCAGTGGCATTAAGTACATTCACAATGTTGTGCACCTATCACCCCTACCTAGTTCCAGAACTTTTTCAATATCCCAAATGGAAACTCTGTACCCAGGAAGCAGTCACTCCCTGTTCCCCCTTTCCCACAGACCCTGCCAACCACGAATCTGCTTTCTGTCTCTGTGGCTTTAACCGGTTTTGGATAGTTATATGAATGGAACCATACAATATGTGACTTTTTCTGTCTAGCTTCTTTCACTTAGATAATGTTTTTGAGGTTTATCCACATGGTAGCATGTATCCATACTTCATTCCTTTTTATGGCTGAATAACATTCCATCATATCTATCTAACTATCTGTCTGTCTGTCTGTCTTATCTATCTATCTATCTATCTATCTATCTATCTATCTATCCATCCATCCATCCATCCATCCATCCCAGATTTTGTTTATTCATTCATCAGGTGATAGGCATTTGGGTTGTTTCCTCCTTTTGGCTATTGTGAATAGTGCTGTTACATTGTTATACAACTTTTGTTTGAACACCTGTTTTCAATTCTTTTGTATATATACCTAGGACTGGAATTTCTGGGTCATACGGAAATTTTACATTTACCAGGAAGCTGCTTATCCTTGCTATCTCCAAGCCTCATCAGCATACTGGGTCTATTTAACTGCCTTCACCCTGAGAGAGCCCAAGCTTCTCAGAAGGAAGGGATTTCATCTTGTCATCTCCCAATGGCAGTCCTTAAAGGATGTTCTTAGTTTTTAATACTGACCTCTTGCTGTTTAGAGCTTTCCTTTGTCTAAGATATTTCAGACATATTATTTAATTTGTTCCTCACAGAAATACGATAAGGAGGAAACTATTATGTCTGTATTTTAGGTGCGGAGGCTGACAGATTCAGAGGATGAAGTGATGCGGCAAGGCCACACGGCCATTAGGAGCCCAGCTGAGACTGACCCCAGCCCAGTGCCCTTTCCACGCCACCACAGTGGCCCTCTCTCAGTTTGCCTTTTTTCCCAAAGTCTTTGTAAAACAGCCACCTTCTGAAATGTATTCTCAGACCCACCATTGTTTAGAAATGCCCTCTTGGTAGGCGACTGGTCGATGTTGGCACAGACCTCTGCACACACTCTACCAGTTGGCACCTCATTTATAATCGAAGCTTTTTTCCTGGGGCAGATTCTGCCTGTACCAAACAGACCAATGTTTACCTTTTCTGTGTCTTCTATCACCTTCTGCAATCCCAGGTTAATGTTCCCTTTTGATGCTGCTATAAGTCTAGATCTGAGTGTGCCCCACAAGCTCAACCTCAGCTCTCTAAATTTCCTCCCTGTTCTTTTGTTCAACCCAAGATCAACCCAAGAGTATCCCCTTCCCTTTCTCAGGAGGAAACTATCCTTGGACCGAGGGATCCCCTGACCTCTTTGGAGTAGAAAAGAGGCACAAGGTCCTTCAGCCTGACGTGATGAAGTTGTCTATCCTGCTCCTTGGAAGCTTCCAATCTTAGTGTCCTGTTCTATATGAGACCAGGAGACTGTAGAAATAAGCAAAACAGGCAATGATAACAATAACAACATTCTCTATCCATCAGAAGCGTAGAGCTTTTTAAAAGCATACGATTCAGTGGCATTAAGTACATTCGCAATGTTGTGCACCTACCACCCTTATCTAGTTCCAGAACACTTTCATCATCCCAAATGGAAACTCTGTACCCATGAAGCAGTCACTCCCTGCTCCCCTTCCCCCTAGACCCTGGCAACCACAGATCTGGTGCTTGGTGCTTTAGGCATATTTACTCATTCAATCCCCCAACTGCCCTATGAGGTGGATGCTACTTTGCAGATAAGGAAACTGAGGTTCAATGTGATGCTGTGACCTCCAGAGTCACAGAGCTAATGGGTGGCCAAACAGGGATTGAAGCCTTCAGAGCCATGCCTTCCCCACTCTGGCCCACTGTCTATCTCTCAGGCAGAAGCTTTGTGAGCTGACCTGGCTCACTGAGAGCCTTTCTTAGCAGTTCTGCAAGCAGCGAGGACTCTGTAGATGCCATGTGATCCATCCTGTGTCCACCCAAGTAGGGATACCACTAGCCACTTTTCCCAAAGTTGTATAGAGTTCTATACAACTCCAGTTCTGGGCGATGTTGTCAGGAGCTCTGAAAAGAAAGGTTATGTGTTTCACTATATTTGGGAATATCAGCAGGAGATAGGTTTCTGTCTTGCAGGACATCTCAGAGCCTTTAAGAAGCAAATGTGCAGTATAATCTCCAAGAAGGGGTGAAAGGATATAATATTTCCCAAATTTATTTGACCACGAAATGTTTTTTCAAGGAGTATCTCAAAGTGTCCTCTTTAAAACGCCACAACTCCACTCTGGGCCAGGCACAGTGGCTCGCACCTGTAATCCCAACACTTTGGGAGGCCCAGGCAGGCGGATCACCTGAGGTCAGGAGTTTGAGACCGGCCTGGCCAACATGGTGAAATCCTATCTCTACTAAAAATACAAAAATTGGCCAGGCGTGGTGGTGCATGCCTGTAATCCCAGGTACTCAGGAGGTTGAAGCAGGAGAATCAGTTGAACCCAGGAGATGGAGGTTGCAGTGAGCAGAGATTGCACCACTGCACTCCAGTCTGGGCAACAAGAATGAAACTGAGAAAGAAAGAAAAAGAAAGAGAGAAGAAAGAAGAAAGGAAGGAAAAGAAGAAAAAGAAAGGAAGGAGAAAGAAATATCCACTCAGAAATGCCCTAAACCCTCTCAGGTTAGAGGGTGTCCAGAGGTGAGAGGGGACAGTAATTTTGTCCATTGGCCCTGGAGCTGTGCTGCCTGGGTTCATATCCCAGCCCTGCCATGTGACCTTGGGCAAGCTGCTTCATCTCTCTATGCCTCAGTTTCCTCACTTGTAAAACATGGATAATAATAATCACATGAATTATGTAATATAAACTTCTTAGAACTATGCCTTTCGTGACATAGGGCTCACAAAAATCCTAATAAGGTCCTTGGGGCTGGGCAGATTAGAGGGGGCAGCGAGAGGGGTTATGTTACCTATGATGCATAAAATTGTAAAATCCAGATAATTCATGAAAGATTACACAGATAGCATGGTTTCATGGTCCTCAGGGAGGGTCAGTGAGTTCCAGTGGGAGGAAAAGTGCTATGCAGATGTTAATTAGTTGTTTGATCCATTTTCCTGGGTCTTTTCAAGTTCACCAGGTCTCATCTACTTAGGGAGCTCTTAGGGGGTGCCCAACGCCTTCTGGAGGCCCCTCAAATTCTGGTGCCTAGGAGTTTCATCCCTTCCAAGGAACAGAAATCCTGTCCTTTTGTCACCACCCACTACTCCTGTAGGGCATAGTCATCTGCTCCCAGAGCTGGAGACTTTGGAGAAGCTGGCCCTACAGTGTGAGAGGAGAGGGGCCAGGTTCTAGTGGATGCCTGGACCATCATTTCCAATCTGAGCAGTAAATATCTAATGCATGAGTCAAGAGCCTTGTTAATAAAAAAGAGAATAAATAGACATTCCCTTTAGCAGTAAATTTAAAAAAACAAAAAACAAAAAACACAACCTTCCATTAACTTTGGACCCGATGCCAGTTCTAAGTGTCACCAAAGGACTTGAATGGGATTGTAGAAAGTAAACAATAACAGTTGACTCTTCAAACACACCTGCAGTCCTCCTGCTTGTCACTGACAGTGCCCAGCACAATTATTGCTCTGGGACGGGCTCCATTATGCAACTATTGGGGTGAATCACTGGGCCTTGGGGGGTGAATGGTTCACAGATGAGGAAAATGAGAACTTGGAAAGAAGATTTGATTTGCTCAAGAGCACAACATGAGTTGAAGGCAGAACCAGGTCTACAACTCAGGACCACTGCTTATATGCTGTCTTCATTTCAGCCTAGGAAGTGGCACCAGGGATGGATGCTGGAAGACCTTAACTGCCCTTAAACCTGAGCGGTTTCATTCATGCATGCATTTGTTCATTTACTTAATGTCTCTACCAAACACCTGCTACAAACTTGCCATGGTGCTAGCTTTCCTTAATACCTTTCTATAAGCCCATAATGATCTATTATGGGCTTTTTTGAAATCTTATTGTCCCAGCTCTACTCTCTCCTGGCCTGATAAACTCCAAGTATGAGTTTCTA
Source organism: Rhinopithecus bieti (assembly GCF_001698545.2). Taxonomy (NCBI): domain Eukaryota; kingdom Metazoa; phylum Chordata; class Mammalia; order Primates; family Cercopithecidae; genus Rhinopithecus; species Rhinopithecus bieti. Next base: position 788,157 of record NW_016813281.1, read on the forward strand.
TCTGTTGATGGGCTGCATGCACTTTGCACCAAGGGCAATATGGCCTTGGCTCTGCCACTTTCTAGCTGTGTAATCCTGAGTGAACTACTCAGCCTCACAAAGCCTCCATTTTCTCATTAGTAACATAGAGATATTATTATAACCTGTATCATAGGATGCTGCAAAAATATGGGATAATGTACGTAAAGAACTTAACATAGTATTTAGCTGGTGCTCAATAAATGACAGGTGTTACAGTAATAAGCACATTATTATTGTTCTTGACATGTGAAACAAGTCTCTGGAGATTCACCAAATGGAATCTTCCCCTCTGGGACTCTAAAAAGTCAGGCTTTCTTTGTTCATGTGCCTAAGCAACTTTTGTGCTTTATAAACTATAGGAATCGTGATATAGGGACAACTTGCCAAATGTTTTCAGGTCTAATGCAACAGATCCTTGATGTCTATAACCAACCATATCTTTTTTTTTTCATTTCTGGGCCCAGCTGGCCTGAGAAATAGTCTTCCTCTAAGTCTGATAAGGTCTGTGAACCCCAGACCTGTTAGGAATGTTGGCTATACGTGGAGATAACCACAAGGAGATGGGGCTGCCCTCCAATATATTAACAAGGTTAAAAAAAAAAACCCTATACCCAATGGACATGATTAGTTATCTATGGAAGTAACCCAAGAAATTCTCTGTATATGGGGTTGCAGAGTTGGGAGGCTTAACAGACATCTCTAGAAGGCAGGACAGAAAGACAACTTTAAATAAGTAGGTGTTGACATTCTTGGAAGACATTTTTACTTTAAGCAATTTTCCCTTCTTTAGTACGAACCCCTGTATATGACGGATGGCTTCCCCATGACCACATTTATACCCCACAATCCTGTCCCCTGGCCATGACTGATTGATCCTGATCAAAGCTGGACTTATCAGATTATTTCTCTCAAGAACTTAGAGACCAGGAGCTTCTGGAACCTAGTCAAACTGGGCCTGTGGCCTGGGCAGTGGTCTTCAGAGTAGAGTATGTCATCCAGGGAATGCAGGATGATTTGGTGGGATATAGGAAGGAAATTTAAAATAAAAACCTTCAATTTTAATTAAAATAGTAACAAGGTACACTTCTTAATATTTAATAAACAGGTTGGCAATGGTGCTGGTTCATGTATTGAAAGGCCACTGTTGCGTCCAGTTTGTGAGCTGTTACAAGGGCTCACGGGGAGTTCTACAATGTTACGGAACTGATGTAGCACCCTCATGTATCCATTTGCCTTCCCTGAAGGGTGACACAGTTTGTGGGTGCCCAAGTAAGTAGGTTAATAAAACATATTTACCTAGTTTTAACCAAACCTACTATCATAAAATGGGTATGTGGCTTAAAAGGCTTATGCAAAAAAAAAGTACAATGAAAATACTTCTACCAATAAAGCTAAAAGTAACTCTCAAAAATTTTTTTTACGAACTAGTGGATGAAACTGAAAATTTAATATAATAATTCAGGAAGTAAGGATGTCCCTCTTCCACATGAGGTATCTGAGTTGGTTTTCCTCTGCCCTCCTTCCCTTTCTCCCTGCCCTGCCCCCTGGTTCTCTGCTGTGTGCTTCAGGATGACACCTATGGAATGTATAACCTGGGCCCCTTTGCTTGCTGGCTGAGTTTGGCCAATGGACCAGTAGGGGATGGGAGGAGAGAGAGGCCTGGGCCTTTCCTTCCTTGCTCCAGCACCACATCTCTGACAGTGACTGTGCCTCTCCTTAGCTACAGCTCATTCTAGATGGACCCTCTTCCCTGGCTGTTGAGCTCACTAGCTTCTGGTAACACGATTTTCTTCTCTTTCCCCTTGAAGAAGCACACAGAGTCATGACTAAAGAATACTTATTTAGGGAAAGCAGAAAAGTCATTGACACTGTTTAAAAAAGATAAAGCATGATTTTCAAAATACTATTTCATCTTTCTTATTCTTTAAAAAATTCTATTTTTATATGTTTTATAAAGTAAAACATTAGTACAATAGCTCATGAATACCATTTATAATAAAGAAATATACATAAATTGGAGGTGCATGCTAAAAAAATTTTCTCTAAACTAATAAGATGCAACATCCAAAACACTTGAAGACCACTCCTATAGAGAAAAGGCTGGCAAGTTCCTACTGCTGGGACCCGAAAGCTGCCCTGGGTCCTGCCTTCCTGAGGCATTGCTGTCTACCTACCTTTTCCTTTGATTTTCTCAAATACCTTATAATAAATCCCACTTTCTCTTAAGTGAGCCAACATAGGTTTCTGAGACCTGGCAATCAAAGAACTTTAACCAATATATAGGTGGGATCTGCAATTTCTTGTGTGCTGGAACAGACTATGTAAATATCACATAATAACCACCATTGTATAGAGCATTTTTCTACAGCAAAGAGAAAGGCTTGTCCAAACTTCCCAGAGGAAAGAGGCCCTTCCTGAGCTCTGGGGAAGTCTCTCTGCTGCAGGCAGAGGTGGCTCATCAGGCCGCATCATAGCCTAGGTGACCCACCCCTCAGAACTTTCTGCCTTCCCCTCATTGGAAAGGGTTTCTCTCCCATTATATATCGGCACATAGACATTCAGCATTGTATACTTGGCTGGGTGCAGTGGCTCACATCTGCAATTCCATCACTTTGAAAGGAGGCTGAGGCAGGTGGATCACTTGAGGTTAGGAGTTTGAGACCAGCCTGGCCAACATGGTGAAACCCTGTCTCTAGTAAAAATACAAAAAAGTAGCTGGGCATGGTGGCACACGCTTATAATCCCAGCTACTTGGGAAGCAGAGGTTTCAGTGAGCCGAGATCACACCACTGTACTACAGCCTGAGTGACGCAGAAAGATTCCGTCTCAAAAAAAAAAAAAAAAATTAAAAGAATTGTATACTTTAGTAATCTCAGTGCTTTAGGAGGCTGAGGCAAGAGTATCACTTGAGGCCAGGAGTTTGAGACCAGCATGGGCAACATAGCAAGACCCTGTCTCTAAAAAAAAAAATGTTTAAAACATAAGCCAAGCGAGGTAGTATATGCCTGTAGTCCTAGCTACTTGGGAGGTTGAGGTGGGAGGATCACTTGAGCCAGGGAGGTCAAGGCTGCAAGTCAGCTGTGACTATACCGCTGTACTCCAGCCTGGGGGTCAGAGTGAGACCCTGCCTCTCTTGAAAAAAAAAAAAAAAAAATTGTATACTTCAGTCTCTTGTGAGTTTGATTATTGTGAGTCGGTCTCTGCATAAGCAATCAACTAACCAATTCCAGGTCACTAACCAGGCTTAGGGATGGGTCCAGGACTCTAGAACATCCCCAAGGTGATGCTCCTTGGGGAAGCCTCTTAGAAGCCAACTAGCCAGGTTTCTCTTGACACCTAGTCTTATCATCATTGCCTTGCAACCTACATCAGGGACCAGTTAGATCTCAGGTGGGAAACAAGAAAGATGTCTTAGGTAAGAAGCCCAGGAAGACATTACATTCTTTCTACCATTCTTTCTACCATACCCATACAAGTCGAAAATATGACAAGAGAGTCCTTGGGGAAACCTGACCATTTGGGGGTATCCAAAATAGAGGAGACCCATGTGTTCAATATTAATCTGGGCTCCAATAATAATAATTACTTATTGGGTACTTATTCAGGTATAAGTTCTTTAGATCTAGCAATCCATGTCATAGGTAAGGGGACTCAGAGGTTAGATCATTTGCCCAAGTCAAACAGTAAGTTGTGGGGCTGGGATTTGAACAGACTGGGTGACCTTGGCAACATTTATAGACCTTTAGGGTACAAATCTTGGTGAGCCATAGAAAGCGACTCAAGACACACAATGTAGGACATGACATTTCTTGCCAGTAAAAAGCTTATGATTCTAAATTTGTATTTTTCCTTCCAAATAGAGGAAGGAACTTGTTCATAAACAAGATTAGGAGACCTGATAAAGATCGTTACATACTGAAAGAAACCAAGAGAGGTGCAAAAAAGAGCAAGCCTAGTGGGGAAGCTGCTCCAGTGCCCTGCCCCAAGAGCTCTGGACCTCAGCTCTCAGCAGCAGCACTGGGACCTCCAGGGCTTTGTTCTTATAGGGGCAGGAACGAAGGGTCAGGCATTATCACTCTGTCCCGCAGCCGGGTCTATAGGCCACAGAGAGATGGAAAGAGATGGGGCTTGGTGGTCTGATGGTTTTGGTTTGACTCTCATTCTTCTCATACTAGTTACTATCCTCCTTGAATCAGTTTGTTCACAAATACCTCCCTTGCATGGCTAAAGTACAGATTTAATGAGATATTGTATAAAATGTGCCTGGTACATACAAACTTGCTCAAACAATTGTAGTTCCTTTCCCATATATTTTCTCATCTACCTGTAAGAAGTAACCCAGAAGAAAGGAGTTAAGTGATCACTTGCTCCCTGTCTAGAATTGCCTAAATGAAACTTCTGTGAAAAAAGGAAAATTCATCCCCACAGATACTTCTAGTCAGATGCTTGCCTTGTCTAAGGAAGGTCTCTGCATTAAACAAGTTCCCCACCAGGCATCTCTGGAGAAAAGGTGAGGATTGATTAACTGGAAAAGGGAGGAGAGGGGGTGCCCATGGGACCATGTGGCAACTCCTGCAGCCTTGGCCCTGCCTGTCTCTCACTAGGGCAGGGCACAAGTCTCACCAGGTGCCCATGAGAGACCAGCCTTGCAAGTGGGCTTTAGCCAGGCCTTCACTGTGGTACCCCAGAGTTCAGTGCCAGACTCTTCCACGCCTGGAGAATGGCTATCTGATGGTGAGTTCTGAGAAACGTCTGCATGAAGAGCTCAGCCCTCCCTCTTCTGTTTCTCTAGGGAATTAGCTGCTTTCAGGGGACACGCTTTCTGCTCTGTTTCTCCAAGCTTTAATATTTAAAGGGCCCTACTTTCCCCAGTGAGCATCCCATAGGGCTGGGGGATAAATCTATTCAATACAGTATTAGAAAACCTACTTGCCTGTTGATCCAAACCACATTCTCCAATACCAGCTTCACCAGTCATAAGGGTGATATTAGTCTCTGAACTCCTAACAAGCCTTAGAGCTTCAGTGAAGGAAAAGGTGTTATTTATTGGGCCTCCTTAAAGACTTCACCAGATACAGATGCCCAATCCTCTTGAGAGTAAGTCCACCACTCTACTTTGGGTGTTCTTGGAGTTGAGAATAGGACCCAGGATTGTGGATGGTCAGAGCCTCAAACCCAGTACAGAAGTCTTCTTGCTGGAATCTCTGGAGGGGAACAGACAGGGGCTAGAAATAATAAGAGCTAATGTATACTGAGTGCTAAGAATAGACACTGGGCTAAGCGATTTAACTTTGCAAAATGGACACTATCATTACAGGGTGAACATCCCAAATCTGAAAAATCTGAAATCTAAAATGCTCCAAAATCCAAGACTTTCTGGGCACTGACGAGACACTCAAAGGAAATGCTCATTGGAGCCTTTCAGATTTTGGATTTTTGGAATTGGGATGCTGAACTGGGTAAATATGCAAATATTCCAAAGTCCAAAAAAAAAAAAAAAAGTGAAATCTGAAACACCTCTGGTCCCAAGCATTTTGGACAAGGGATACTGAACCCATATTACAGGAGAGGAAGCTGAGGCTCCAACAGATTAGGTGCAGCGCAAGGGATACAGCTGGTCAGTGGTGGAGCCACACGGTCTCTCCAGGGTCCACATTTTCCATAGGGACACTGTGCTGCCTCCATTACAAGATGTCATCTCCCCACTGTGATAATAAGGGAAGAGCTGGCCAACACTGAGTCCACCTCCTGACTCAGGGTCCAGGGTTATTTTCACCACACCTGTATGAGCAAAGTCAAGAATGTCTTCAGGCTTTCTTCTCCTTCTGATGAGCCACGAACCTTGGGGTCTCTGGAAACACCCTCTTGATTGGCTTGTCAGCCACAGAACTCTCTGTGGCCTCTCTGTGTCCCTTACCTGGTGGCCACTCTGGGAACCACATCCCACCCCTAGAGCCAGGCTGTGTGCAGTGTATAGTCTCATCCCTCCCAGCCTCTCTCACTGAGCCCATTGGTTCCTAAATTCCTGTTGGTTTTGCTGGGATGACTCAACTTCCCCAACACCCTGCACTCACCAATACCGGGATTCCACCAAGTTCATACAACCCAATTTCCACCAAGCTGTGGTGGAATGACCTGACTCATTTATACACCATGCTCACAATTTTTGCCATGCCTGTGTTTTACTTATGCATTTATTTACTTAATATTCTTTCATTCGAGGAGCAATGGGCCAGAAAATGAAGACTGAAACCCCACTTGGCCATTTACTAACTTTGTGTTGTTAGGCAAGTTTCTTACCCTCTCTGTGCCCCAGTTTCCTAATCTGTATAAGGAGGACAATGACAGTAACTACTTCAGAGGGTTGCTGTGAGGACTAAATGAGCAAATGCAGGTAAAGCATTAGGAAAGTGTCTAGCACATGGCACTCACTCAACAAGTGTTAGCTATCATTGTCATTACTTTTATTTAAAAGGGAAACTTCATATTCCTACCTTAAATGGATAAAGCACTACCACTTACCACAAATAGAGTTATAAAAATAAATAAAATGAAAACAGTTATTAAACCTTAGGTAAGGCCTGCTCTCATTTTGTCAAGAAAGGAAACAAACAGAAAGATGTTGAAGGCATATGAGGCTTAAATGAGGGTGATCAACCTTTTGGATTTGTCCAGGACCTGTCCCAATTTTAGCACTGAAGGTCCGGCAGCAACTCTCATTCCTGGGTGGCCCTGGACGGTTGGTCACCCTACCTCAAATAGAGGCTTTCTCTCCTTCATTTAAAGGAATAAAAAGAACTTAAGAAGGAATAATGTTCTTACAATGTGATGTTGTGTGTTTAAGGCTGGGTCCGTATCCCACATACAATCATCTTGCAGAGCAAGCCCACACCTTGGGCCACACACAAACCCACCTCTGAGAGCTGAGTCTCCAAATGCTATAAATCTATGGAAAAGCCGTCACGTCACATGTGCCACTGAGAAAGTCCCCAGAGAAAACTCACATTTGTAAATGCCAAGAAGAGGAACAGTGATTAAATTGCTGCACAGCTAAAATGACTCTATGTTATAAAACCATTGAAAAATCATGTTTTGGAGAATCTTTAATGGTATGGAAAAAAGGATTATATTAGAATGCTCAGTTTTAAAAAGCAGACTAAAAAATAACATATACACTAAGACCCTAGTTTTACAAAATATAGAGAAATGTAAAGAAAGAAACACACCATAATATAAACAATACTTATCACTGAGGAATGGGATTCTAGAGGGTTTTTTAATTTCTTTATATTTATTTCTGAATTTCTTATTTATATCCATTTCTGTATTTGCCAAGAAAGTCTAGCAAAGAACATGCATTACTTTTTTTTACTAGAAAAAACTGAATAAAAATTACAAATTACAAATAAAGTAATAGGAAGAAAGTAACCAGAGCTGATTAAGCCCAGCCTTAGCAGACTTTTTTTACATCTGTTCCCTGCTAGGAAAAGTTTTCAGTCTGGCCAGGTGCAGTGGCTCATGCCTATAATCCCAGACTTTGGGAGGCTGAGGTGGGCTGATCACTTGAGATCAGGAGTTCAAGACCAGCCTGGGCAACATGGCAAAACTCCAACTTTACTAAAAATGTAAAAATTAGCCAGGCATGGTGGTACTCCCTGTAATCCCAGCTACTTGGGAGGCTGAGGAGTGAGAATCGATTGAACCTGGGAGGTGGGGGTTACACCACTGCACTCTAGTCTGGGTGACAGAGCGAGACTCTGTCTCCAAAAAAAAAAAAAGTTTCCTGTCTGAACAACTGTCCTCTGCTTTCCACCTCCCCTGGAGAAAGTCCTTGCAGAGAAGGCAGGGCTTGTCCAGGGTCACGGGCATGGGCTGCCTCTGCTAAGACTCTGAATTTGAAGGCCCATTGGTGAGGCTTCCCTGGACGGTCACCTAAACTCAGAGTCTAGCCTCCAAGGTCCACAGGACTAACATGATATCCCCTTTCCCTCTATTCATGATTTTCCCATGATTTGGACTGTGATACTCAATAACTGCCCCAGGACCTAAGTTACTAACTGGAGGCAAGGTGACATCTAATGCAGGAAGTGCCCACTTTGGACCAAGGTGGCTTGAGCTGGAGTCCACCTACTAGCTGTATGCCTCTCTCCTCATCTCTAACATGAGGCTTAAATTAAATAACAGATCTAGCACAGATCCTGGCACCAAGTAGGAGCTCAATTAATACCAATTTTCTCCCCTCTTTCCTTTTGCATCACTATCTGAGAACTCAGCTCTCCATCTCCCTCTTCTGACTCAGCTCCCCAAGGGGCAGGGGCAGGGCCAGAGTCTAGGGGCCCCAAGTTCTCTTCTCCCTATCTACCCAGGCCTCTGCACCTACTCAGTCAGCAAACAGAATTCCTCTGCTGATAATAAGCCCCGGAGAAAGTGGCTGAGGGGCAGTCCAGGCTCTGTGAGGTGACCCAGGAGAGGAGGTAGGGGGAGAGAGGTGGATAACTTCAGGCCCCGACATTGTATTCTCTCAAGTCAAACTAGATGAATCTGATCATCAGGCACGTGTACAAAATCAACCTGGGGCCCTGTGTAACCAGAACCCACTTTATGAGCATTGTGTCCATGTGTTCACAGAAACATGGTTGAACCTGAGCACTTTGTGTGCTCCCAGCATCATTCTTGGTGCTAGACACACAGCGGGTGAGGAACAGAATAAGGTCTCTGCCCTTGCAGGGCTCAGTCTGCTCCTCCAGGAGGTGTGGGGTACTTCTGCCCACCTCTGTTACAAAGGCTTAGAGGAGAGACGCAGGGCTTTTTAGAAAGCTGAGGACCCATCATGTATAGTTCAGCCCATCAAGCAAGGAACCGAGCTTCCTTACACAGACCCACAGAACTCCTCATCCCCAAACCATGTGCCCTCTCAGCCTCCCAGGGATTCAGTTTCAAGTAAGTTTCACATGGCTGTAACTTCCCTACCCAAGATACTATTTAAATTCCCTGCTTTGTCACTTGGTGGCTGGGTGAGCTTGGATGAGTCATTTAACATCCCTTAGCCCCAGTGTCCTCACCTGGAGCAGTGAGGTAAAGACACATCCCTCATGGCATTCTGTGAGGGGCATGCGAAATCCCTTGTGGAAAGCCTCAGATGCACCGTGTTGCAAGGGGGCCAGTGATTCCCCTGCTGCACTCTGACATGGGGTCCCAAGCAGAGGGGAGCTGACCATGGAGGTCAAGAGCAGAGCCTGCAGAGACCACAGCCTGGGGCCGAGCACCAGCTGAGCAGCCTCTCTGTGCTAAAGTGTCCTCTACAAAACCAGGGTGGAAAGAATGACCCCTGCTTTGTAGAGCTGTGGGAGTCATGAGTTACTGTATGGGAAGGGGAACAGTGTTCAATACACAGTAAGAACCATGTGTTTGCTGTTTATTTTCTTGCGGAAACACGTTTATGGGGATAACCAATCATGTCGTAGCAGCTAGCACATGGTTATCCCTCCAAGATGATAAAGGACACAGGAATGCCTCCCTTACCTCCAAGCATAAAGATAGGTACATCTGCTGTGAACATAAACAGCCACCCACCAAACATGCATGCACGCGCGCGCACACACACACACACACACACGCACAATGGAATCATGGATGGCACAAACATGATAATGACAACGGTTTTCTCCATTAGGTCAAAAATTGCAAGACACAGTTGGAGGTAGGATCATACCCTGGCATTCACGGCTGTGTTGAGAGGCACGGGCACTGGAGTTAGAGTCATACAGACCTGGGTTTGAGTCCTAGTACCACTCCATCTTGGTAGAATGACCTTAGGCAAGTCACTTAACCTGAGTTCCCTCCTCCATAGAAGTGTTGGGGTAGGGGAGTGCAGGGGGATGGGCAACTCCACCTGCCTCACTAGCATGTCATTGTCCCTCTGTGGGGGCAATACAATCCTTGGCAAGTCCTGACTCCTTTGGACCCCCAGCCTCACAGTCCCGGGAAGCTTCCTCCTTTTCCCTGCAAAAGACCCTGCTCAGACCAGCTTTACTTCCCTGCACCACCCCGGCGAGCAGCCTGAAGAGTGTTGGGAAACAGCAGCTGCCGAGTTCTGGGAGGCTGGAGCGCTGGCCAGGGGTCCCAGACCCCAGGCTGCTGTTTACTCAAACTGCAGAGCCTCTATAGCCTTTACAACTGTTTCCTGGGCAGGAGGGAGCAAGACAGCTGGGCCTCTCTCTGGCCTCTGGCTTCCACTGGCTTTTCCTCTGGAAAAAGCCAGTCCAAATGCTGCTCACTCTAGGAATCGCTTCAACTCGGAGCCCTGGAGGTGAGCAGGGCCAGGCATGAGCCGGGCACATACACCCCCTCTAGGGAGCGGGGAACTGCACAGGCCAGGGGAAGCTGGAGACAAAAGAGGAGACAGGGACAGAGATAAAAACAGGGGCTGTGACCAGAACACAGGATGGGAAGGGCAGAGACAGAAATAGGGGTAGAGTTAAGGATCTAGACAGGTCATGCCGCCCAGGTTCAAGGCAGAGGGACATAGGGGGACAGAGAGAGAGAGAGACATGGGAAGCACAGAGGGGAGAAAGCCCTGCCTAGCAGACTTGCCTAAGCTGAAGACCCCATTGTTGCCACAAACGGGCCCACAGGAAAGCTACCGGTTGCAATCGCCTGTCACGACCCACATTTTCACCCTGAGCTGTGCACACTTTCCAACAGCAAGCAAAAGGAGCACAATCTAGTTAAGTTAGGACTGGCAAGATTCACTTCTGATTTAAAACTTAAGACAGCAACAATAAAGATAGTCAGCTGAAATGCCACCCAATAAAGCCAGCTCCCCAGGAAAGTTAAAGTTTAGCGCCCCCATCCCAGCACCCTGTACCTTTAAGGAGGAGAAGAATCCCTCTGCTTCCCAGTCGAAGAGGCAGGTTATTCTAGGATATAGGGGAGGCTTACCTAAAACTGAGTTATTCTCCTTTCCTCCTCTGGCCAGCCTCTCTTCACTCTGGGGAGCTTTTACCATTTAAGGTCAATGTTACATCTGGCTCTGGAGCTCGGAGCCGAGAAGCCTCTGGCTGTAGAACCTCGGCCGCACGCCTCCTCTGAGAGGGGCTGGGACGTAGAGCCGAGAGCTGCTCTGGGAGCCCCCCTTCGGCCTGGCTCGGGGGATAATGGCAGGGAAAGCCGACCAGCTGGCCTCAGGGCTCAGGGCAGGCTGGGCCTTTGGGGCAGTCGCTCACCCTGGGCCCCTCTGATGGGTATCCACACAGCAGATGGCAGTCCCCATGGTAACTCATGCCACTGGACACTGTCCTGGCTGGACGGGGACAAAGGGACCCTGCAGATCTCGCCACCCATTTGGAGCCTCCAGCAAGCATGTGAGCCTGGAGAAGACCCTGGGCCAGCGCCAAAAGAAACTGGGAATGGTTCCTGTCCTGGGGATTTGGGGGCAGGGGCTGCTCCCACTGCGTTAAACTCTTGGGATTGCCAGAGAGAATGGCCTGGGAGATTCAGCTACTCCCACACTTACCAGACTTGGCACAGGCCCCAGGGGTATCCACTTAACATCCCCTGCTCCTCCACTTAACAGCCTGTGGTCTTAACATCGTGGAGCCTCAGTCTCCTCATCTCTAAAGTGGGAATAATAATGATAATGCCTAACTCACTGGGTAGTCAGGGGATTAAATATTAGTCAAGTGTTTAACACACTGCCAGCATCTCATAAGAGCTAGATCAGCATGAATGAGCTTCCTGCCCCTGCCCAGGAAATCCACACCCTGTCCATACACACTCTTCACCTGCCTTGGGTATAGGACCCACCCAAGGCCAGGATCATGGAGCTCCAAGCTGGGGGCAAGCTACATGGGGACTTCAGCCCCTTCTGTGGTTAGAGCGGCACAGAGAAACCCTAGGTAAAGTTGCTAGATAAATTACAGGACACCCATTTAAATTTGGATTTCAGATAAACATGGGACATACTTGTACTAAAAGAATGTTATTTATCTGAAATTCAAATTTAACTAGTCATCCTCTATTTTTGTTTGATAAATCCGGGAACCCTAGTTTTGGCCATCATTAGCCATCCAGAAAACATTCAGTAGTCATGGTAGAGAGCACTAGGGATTGGAGCTCCAAGGCCTATGGCCTCAAGCCCTCCTGGCAAACACAGTCCTTGTACTCAGCTCCTGGCCACAGATCAGTGGTGCAGCAGTGGCAGACGTTCTCCACTGAGCCTGGCCCACTGAGCCTCCATCCCTTCCTCAGGCATGTGGTTCTGAGGAAGTCCTGTTTTTTCTGTGTAGTTGTTGTAAGAGAGATCACTAACAGGGGTGTAGCGCATGAAGTCTGCTACCCTCATCAATAATTGTTTTTTGTAAATGAAACCAGAGGAGGCTGTCTTGGGTACTAGCCAAGCTTTCTCTCAAGTGTCCACACCTGTCCACGTGGAGGTGCAGGCTCCCCCCACAACCCCCGTCCCCTGCAAAGCCACATGGCAGTAACTACTAGAATTGCAAGTATATGGTATAGAAGGAACTGACCAAACTCTTCAGTGCTGTTTCTCCGACTTCAATGTGCATTAGAACCCCCAGGTGTGAAGCTCGTTGGGCTCCTCTTTCAGAAATTCTAATTCTATGGACCTGAAATGGACCCAGAAATCTGCATTTTAGTGAAGACCCTTGGGTGATTCTTATGTACTTGGTCCAAGGATCCCACTTTAGGGAATGTTGCTTCAAAGGTTGATCTTATGAGTCCAGCAGCAGGCACTACAGGGACAATCAAAATCAGAAGTTGAAGTGGAACCTAGGGCTGGCTGTGTGTGTGTGTGTGTATGTGTGTGTGTGAGAGAGAGAGAGTTCAAAATCATATATTGTATTGAGCACCTACTATATTCCTAGCATTAGATTAGATGCTTTACATAAAAGCACTCTATGTATCCTCACAAGTACCTATGCCTTTCCTTCAAAAGGAAACTGAGGCTGGAAGAAGTAAAACAACTTGCTTGATGTTCCGCAGCCAGTAAGTAAGTGACAGTGCTGAGATGTGAATTCAGGTGGTCTGTCCCTAAAGCTCTGTCCTCTTTGTCATGCTGCCTACCCTTCAGCCAGGGTTTCAGAACCCAGGGTTCATGGATGACCTTCAGGGATCTCTGAGCCAACTGAAATTGCATGTAAGCCACTATGTGGTTTGTGTTTCTCTTGGGTAAAGACCCACAGCTTTCACCACACAAAGGTATCACCAAATAACTTTTTAATCATTGCATTAACGATACCATTTTATAAAACACATGACTGGTCAGTGTGTAAAAATGGAACAAGTTCTATAGAGGATACCTTAGCACTATCAAGATTACACCCTTTGACCTGATTCCAATTCTAGGAATTTATTCTATAAACACACTCCCACACTTGGGAAACGACAAATGAACAAGGTTATTCATTGCAGCGTTATTTACAAAAGCAAAAGGATTGGAAACAACATAACTGTCTAGCAACTGGGGCCATAAAAGAAGATGGAGTGCAGCCACAACAAAGGGAGAGGAAGCTCTTGGTGTACTGACCTGAAAAGACTCCAAGATACATTAAGTAGAAAAAGTAAAATAACAGTGTCTATCAAATGCTACTATTTGAATGAAAAAGAGTGTGTATGTATTTTAATATGTACATATATACACACAAATACATATATACACTTATGTTCATGTATACATACAAGTTCATATGTGAGTATGCATATCATCTCTAAAATTAGCACAAGAAATGAATAACATTTAGATTAGTTGCCAGTGGGGAGTAAAACTAAGTGACTGGGTTAAAGACTGACCATGGTATGCCTTATTGATACATTTAAAGTTTTGAATTGTATGAGCAAAACATGTGTTTACATTCACAAATAATAATAAAACAAAAGCATTGCTATAAACAGGGATTTACTCACTTCATCTTCCAGCACTGCTTCCCCCAAGTGTCAAAGGGTATTGGCATGATCCTGACTAAAGGTTATTACAATTTTTTTTATTTCTTACTTTAGAATAATTATAGATACACAGGAAGTTACAAAAATAGTACAAAGAGTCCTACATACCGTTTATCCAACTTCCCCAACGGAGACATCTCACATCAGTGTTGTACAGTATATTTCAAAGCCAGGAAATTGGCACTGGGATGCTACTGTTAACTAGACTACAGATCGTATCCTAAAGGTTATTTTTAAAAGCATAAATTTCTCACAGCTCACTCATCCATTTAAAAATGCTTATTGGGCACCTTTAGTGCGCCAGACATCATGTTGGACAAGGGATGTGGCAGGAACACCTCAGACCCATCCCTCCCTCGTGTCAGGTAGACTAGTGAAGGCGATCCCTTAACTCCAGTGGGAATAGCATCATGGAGGCCTGGGATCCAGCAATGCAGAAGGAGTGCTGACCACAACTCTAAAAAAGGAACTGTGTCCCTTGCTATCATGGAGCTTCACAGCTTGCCCAAAAGCTGACTTTTAATCCTTAAAAGAGCATGAGCAATTACTCTGGCTATATTTATCCTTGTTCCTGGAGCCACACAGGGATTTGGCCTCGCTCTACCAAAATCTTCAGCTCCTCACTCATTCCCATCAGAGACAGTTATGTGTCCTCCGCCTAAAAGCAGGGGCCCAGCAGAGGCACACTGGCACATAGCTCGGGGAGGCTCTCCCAACAGGCCATTTAATCCAAGGCCAGGGAAGAAGTTTTAGAGTCTCAGGCAAAAGGCACATCCTGGGACCAAGGGGAGCCAAGCAAGGAAAAACAGCTTCTTGCCAAGAATGCTGCCAGCTCTGCGACCGCTTGCTGGTTGGCTTCACTGGGTGTTTTGACTTCCCTACCCCTTTTAGACAGGAACTCTGTGATATGCTCAGCACTCAGCCTTGGATGAGTGAGTGAGCAAATAAGAGACCACATCTGCAGGAATTGCATTCAGGCAACAATGACAGGTATCATTTACTGAACACAGTGCCCGGCACCGTCAGCCACTTTACATACTGAACATGGTGCCTGGCACCATCAGCCACTTTACATATATGGTAGAGTTCATCCTCACCAAATCCATGTGGTGCGGAGCTTCTTACCCTCACGTCCTAGATGGGGAAACTGAGATGCAGGGCGGTCAAGATGCCTGCCGATGTCTTGCAGGGCATAAACCCAGATCTCTCTGACTTTAGAATTCCTGGGTGTCAGGTTTGAGACTACAAACTGGGAACACAGGTGTCTCTCCCTGTCCCACAATCCCATTAAAATGATAGCAAAGAACTCCTTAAAAAGGAATAAATTCTTAGCCACAAAAGAATGGAGGGAGAGGGCAGGCATGAGTGAACATATTTCTGGAAGCTGGGAAGAGCATGGAAGAGAGGCGCCTAATGAGGCAGGGAGAAGAAAGCTTCGGCCTAGCCCTAGACGACGCCTAGAGAGGGAGTTCACCCGCTCTGAGACCCCTGAGAGGCTCTGGACTTGAAAAACCAGGGGTGAAAAGGACAGGAAGGAGTTATGGAGCCAAACAGAGAGGGGATGAATTAAAGTTTATGGGCAGAAGGGGCAGAAAGGGAATTAATTCAAGAAACTTTTGTAGTAGATTTGGACTAGATGCCATCAGGCTAAAGACAAAAAGAACTACAAACAAATATTGAATAGGCTTCTTTTTCATAGACATGTGTATTAGCAATTCTGAAATACTTTCTTTGTATTCTATGGTTGAACAAATTAGTAAATATTGGATAATGAGAGCAAAGTTTCTCACTGTCAAAGGAGGGAGTTACAAATATGAAAAAGGAGGGAAAATAGAATAAATTATGCAGTATTGTGTTAGAATTATAGGAATTGGAGTAAACTAGATTGCTAGATAGGTAGGTAGGTAGGTAGATAGATAGATAGATAGAGATGTATGTGGGTATATGCCTGCCACCATGTAAGACATGACTTTGCCCCTCATTCATCTTCCACCATGATTGTGAGGCCTCCCCAGCCATGTAGAACTGTGCATCCATTAAACCTCTTTATTTCCTTTATAAATTACCCAGCTTCAGGTATGTCTTTATTAGCACCCTGAGAACAGACTAATAATGTAAATGGGTACCAGTAGAGGGGGTGCTGCTGTGAAGATACCCAAAAATGTGGAAGTGACTTTGGAACTGGGTAACAGGCAGAAGTTGGAACAGTTTGAAGGGGTCAGAAGAAGACAGGAAAATGTGGGAAAGTTTGGAACCTCCTAGAGGCTTGTTGAATGGCTTTGACCAAAACGCTGATAATGACATGGACAATGAAATCCAGGTGGAGGTGGTCTCAGATGGAGATGAGGAACTTATTGGGAACTGGAGTAAAGGTGATTCTTGTTATGTTTTAGCAGTGGCATTTTGCCCCTGCCCTGGAGATCTGTGGAACTTTGAACTTTAGGGAGATGATTTAGGGTGTCTGGCAAAAGAAATTTCTAAGCAGCAAAGCATTCAAGGGGGGACTTGAGTGCTGTTAAAAACCATTCAGTTTTAAAAGGGAAACAGAGCATAAAAGTTCAGAAAATTTGCAGCCTGATGATGCAATAGAAAAGAAAAATCCATTTTCTGAGGAGAAATTCAAGCCAGCTGCAGAAATTGGCATAAGTAACCAAGAGCCAAACGTTAATCACCAAGACAATGGGGAAAATGTCTCTAGGACATGTCAGAGACCTTTGTAGCCACTCCTCCCATCACAGGTCCAGAGGCCTAGGAGGAAAAAATGGTTTCATGGCCCCAGGGCCCTGCTGCTGTGTACAGCCTAGGGACTTGGTGTCCTGCGTCTCAGCTGCTTTAGCCATGGCTAAAAGGGGGCCAAGGTACAGCTTGGGTTGTGGCTTCAGAGGGTGCACACCCCAAGCCTTGGCAGCTTCCACATGGTATTGAGCCTTTGGGTGCACAGAAGTCAAGAACTGAGGTCTGGGAACCTCTACCTAGATTTCAGGCAAAGGAAATGTACGGAAACGCCTACAGAAGTTTGTTGCAGGGGCAGGGCCCTCAGGGAGAACCTCTGCTAGGGAAGTGCAGAAGGGAAATGTGGGGCTGAAGCTCTCACACAGAATCCCTACTGGGGCACTGCCTAGTGAAACTATGAGAAGAGGGACTCCGTCCTTCAGACTCCAGAATGGTAAATCCACTGACAGCTTGCACCATGCACCTGGAAAAGCCACAGACACTCAACACCAGCCCATGAAAGTAACTAGGAGCAGGGCTGTACCCTGCAAAGCCACAGGGGTGGAGCTGCCCAAGAGCACGGGAATCTACCTCTTGCATCGGTGTGACCTGGATGTGAGACATGGGGTCAAAGGAGACCATTTTGGAGCTTTAAGATTTGACTGCCCTGCTGGATTTCAGACTTGCATGGGGCATGTAGCCCCTTCATTTTGGCCAATTTCCCCCATTTGGAATGGGTGTATTTATCCAATGCTTGTACCCCCATTGTATCTAGGAAGTAACTAACTTGCTTTTTATTTTACAGGCTCATAGGTGGAAGGGACTTGCCTTGTCTCAGATGAGACTTTGGACTGTGGACTTTTGAGTTAATGCTGAAATAAGTTAAGACTTTGGGGGACTGTTGGGAAGGTATGATTGGTTTTGAAATGTGAGGACATGAGATTTGGGAGTGTCCAGTGGCAGAATGATATGGTTTGGCCATGTCCTCACCCAAATCTCATCTTGAATTGCAGCTCCCATAATTCCACACATGTTGTGGGANTTGCACCATGCACCTGGAAAAGCCACAGACACTCAACACCAGCCCATGAAAGTAACTAGGAGCAGGGCTGTACCCTGCAAAGCCACAGGGGTGGAGCTGCCCAAGAGCACGGGAATCTACCTCTTGCATCGGTGTGACCTGGATGTGAGACATGGGGTCAAAGGAGACCATTTTGGAGCTTTAAGATTTGACTGCCCTGCTGGATTTCAGACTTGCATGGGGCATGTAGCCCCTTCATTTTGGCCAATTTCCCCATTTGGAATGGGTGTATTTATCCAATGCTTGTACCCCATTGTATCTAGGAAGTAACTAACTTGCTTTTATTTTACAGGCTCATAGGTGGAAGGGACTTGCCTTGTCTCAGATGAGACTTTGGACTGTGGACTTTTGAGTTAATGCTGAAATAAGTTAAGACTTTGGGGACTGTTGGGAAGGTATGATTGGTTTTGAAATGTGAGGACATGAGATTTGGGAGTGTCCAGTGGCAGAATGATATGGTTTGGCCATGTCCTCACCCAAATCTCATCTTGAATTGCAGCTCCCATAATTCCACACATGTTGTGGGAGGGACCCAGTGGGAGATAAGTGAATCATGGGGCAGTTTCCCCATACTGTTCTTGTGGTAGTGAAAAAGTCTCATAAGATGTGATGGTTTTATAAGGGGAAGCCCCTTTTACTTGGTTCTCGTTCTCTCTTTGCCTACTGCTACATAAGACATCTCTTTGCTCTTCCTTTGCCTTCTGCCATGATTGTGAGGCCTCTCCAGCCATGTGGAACTGTGGGTCAATTAGACCTCTTTCCTTTATAAATTACCCAGTCTCAGGTATGTCTTTATTAGCAGTGTGATAACAGACTAAGACAATATTCCTGCCAAAGATGCATAACCTGACTGTAATCATGAGGACAAATCCAAATCCAACAAAACTAACCTGTACTCTTCAAAAATGTCAATATCATAGGAGACACGAATAGACAGAGCAGTTATTTGAAGAAAACAAAAAAGGAGACTAAAGAGACATAACAATTGAATGCAACAAATGATCCAGGATTTTCTTTTGCTCTAAAGGACATCACTGAGACAATTGGCAAATTCTGAAAAAGGTCTGTAGACAGTTCAGGGTCGGGGGTAGGCAGGAGATGGCTAACTAGATAGAAGGATAAAACAAAGTATATATAAAACATAAATATTTGGGTAATGTGGGTGAAGGATCTACAGTAATTGTTTGTACTATACTTTTTTTTTCTTTTTCTTTTTTGAGATGGAGTCTCACTCTGTCACCCAGGATGGAGTACAGCGTCGTGACCTCAACTCACTGCAACCTCCGCCACCCAGGTTCAAACAATTCTCCTGTCTCACCCTCTGGAGTAACTGGGACTATAGGCATACGCCATCATGCCTAGCTAATTTTTTTTTTTGTATTTTAGTAGAGACGAGGTTTCACCATGTTGCCCAGGCTGGTCTCGAACTCCTGAGGTCAGGCAACCCACCCACCTCGACCTCCCAAAGTGTCAGGATTACAGGCATGAGCCACTGTGCCCGGCCAATTTGTACTATTCTTGCAGTGTTTCTGTAAGTCTGAAATTATGGCAAAAAAAAAGAGGGAGTTGGAGTCTATAAGACAAATCTCAATATAGACAAGATCTAGAGACAAACATCAGTCACCCCTTTACTCTCACCCTCTCCCCTACCTCTGCAAGCAGAAAGCAAGTTTGGCAATGAGATATTTGATTTCACAACCCCCAACAACAAGAACAATAGCAACAGAGGGCTCTTTCTAAGGAAACCGAATAACCTGGGATAAATCAGACCAGCTCCTATGGGAGCTGCTGCTGCCCCTAAGTTAAGAAAGCCCTCTGCAGTCCAGCATTTGGGGGTGGGGTGGCAAAACAGAATGGGCTGAAAGCCCAGCCCCATCCTCTAAAGCAGAGGTCCTTAACCTTGGCTATATGTTAGGATCACTGCTTTAACTGTTTTCGGAGATATGGCCCCAGGCATTGGTAATTTGCTAAAGTTCTTCAGGTGATTCCAGTACTGTGCACTGTCCTGATGCACCAGTTCTCAAAGTTGGCTGCACATCGCATCACCTAGGGAGTTTTTTAAACCACTGATCAGCTGCGCTCTGTAGCTCACACCTGTAATCTCAGTACTTAGGGAAGCGGGAGAATCATTTGAGGTCAGGAGCTCAAGAACAGCCTGGCCAACATGGTGAAACCCAGTTTCTACTAAAAATACAAAAATTAGCCAGGCACGGTGGTGGGAGCCTGTAATCCCAGCTACTCAGGAGCTGAAGTAGGAGAATCGATTGAATGTGGGAGGCGGCGGTTGCAGTGAACCGAAATTGCGCCACTGCACTCCAGCCTAGGTGACAGAGCGAGACTCTGTCTCAATTAATTAATTAATTAATTAATAAAACTACCAATGCCTGGGTCCTATCCCCCACCCCAAAAATGTTCTGATTAAATTGGCATGATTTGTGATTTTGGAAAGCCACTCCCTAACAGGGAATTACAGTAAAGTGGAACAATCCCCACCCTCCCCAAGCGAGCCAGCAAAGCAGGCCACCTGTGCACTCAGAGCTAGCAGCTCCTCTATTGCTTCACTCTTACCTGGGCAGCAAAGGACAACCAGGTATTTAAGGAAAGCCCACATGAAAGGAAAACATAAAACCAAACACAGTCATGACTCAGGGTCTTTGCACTTGCTCTTCCCTCTGTCTGGAATGCTCTTCCTCTAGGTCTCCACATGGCTCACACACTCACCTTCTTCTGGTCCCTGCTCAAACATCGATTCCCAAAGAGGCATTGTCTGATCACCCTATTCATGATATGGAGCCCCACCCCTGCCAAGGCAGTCCTATTCTTATTTTCTGTTTTACTTCACTGCACCTGTTACCATCTGACAAACTTTGTATTTTAATTAATTTATTTATTTCTCTCTCTCTCTCCCACAGCCTCCCTGATATGAGTTCCATAAGGATAGGGTTTTTGTCTATTTTGTTAATCTCTCTTTTCCTGGTACCTAGAATAGTGTATGGACATAGTAGGCCTGCAATGAATTTAGACTGAAGAAATGAATGAGCAGAAAAAATATGGTCATGGAGAAAACAAAGACAATCCAGGAAACAGAAGATAACTGTTAAAGTAATTCTAACTAGTATCCACAGAAAGATTTTTTAAAAAATGCAATCTAATTTTAAAAATGAGAACAAAAGAGAACTCTTGGATATCAAGATAGTGCCAAAATTAAATTTCCAAAGGTGAGGTGGGAGAATACCACTTCCATAAAGCAAAACAGACAGATAAACATGTGGGAAAGAGAAGAAATAAGAGGCATAGAGAACCAAACCACAGGATCCCAATGAATAGAAATTCCAGGAAAAAAAATAAAAAAAATAAAGTAGAAGGAAGGACATTATCAAAGAAATAATAGAAATTTCCTCTAGGTCAAAGGACACGAGTCTACACATTGAAAAAACTCACAGGGTGCCTTGCACACAAAAATGAGAAAAGGCGTACACTTGAACATAACACTGTGGAATTTAGACCAACAAGGAAATAGAGAAGAAGCCAAAAACTTCCAGGAAGGAGGTGGGTGGGGGGAGGGGGAACAGGACACCTGCAAAGGAATGAAAATCGAAGTAGTATGAGTGAGCTCCTGCAACGTCTATTATGGCATAAAGTCAAAGGATAAAGTCTAAATCTCATAAATTACTTTTATAATTTACAGTTATGGCAGTAACTATCCAAAGAGACAATTAAAGAGGTCCCCTTGGGATATGGCTATAATTCATACATTATTTATATTATTCATCATTACAGTAGTATCCATCTAAAGACACTGTTAGGCTGGGCATGGTGACTCACGCCTGTAATCCCAGCACTTTGGAAGGCCGAGGAGGGAGGAATACTTGAAGCCAGGAGTTCGAGACCAGCCTGGCCAACGTGGTAAAACCCTGTCTCTACTGAAAACACAAAAATTAGACAGGCGTGGCTTCAGGCACCTATAATCCCAGCTACTCAGGAGGCTGAAGTGGGAGAATTGCTTGAACCCAGGAGGCAGAGGTTGCAGTGAGTTAAGATAACAGCACTGCACTCCAGTCTGGGAAACAGAGAGAGACTCCATCTCAAGAAAAGGAAAATAATCTAAAAAGACATTGTTAAAGGGGTTCCTTCTAGCAGCGGAACTAGGGGTAGGAAACCAGGACTTTTGTTACAAGGCTTTCTCTTCTGATTATTTTAAAAGCAATGTGGAGGTATTGCTTTTATTTAAAATTATTTTAAAAATAAAATAAGAGCCTAGGTGTTGTTTCCATTAGAAGGAGGCCCTGAGGTAGGCTGGTGGGGAGAAGGGGGGAGCAAAGGGGTCTTGGCACCCTGACTAGAGGGAACAGCTACTGAAAACATTGTCATCTACTTTCTGCATTCCGCCCCAGGAGCATGACTTACCCATTCACTCCACAGATGTGCACTATGCACAGACCTTGTGCCTAGGCCTCTGCTAGGCAGTGAGGCTCAGAGGTGGGCAAGATATGGCTCCTGCCCTCCAGGAGCTGACAGTATAAGACTCCACCAAGTCAGTAACATCCATAATACAAGCTATGTGAAAGTGGTGTGCAAGCTCTGTTGGTGTGCTCACATGAGGTGTTGTTAGTAAAACTATTCTATAAGGAAGAATACAGTCAGTTTCATGGGTGGGCAGTAGCTGGGGGTCATTGAGCTTGAATCAAGTGCTGCAGGAGCTCTGAGGAGGAAGTGGAGCATTGGGAAGATTTGCTTTCTTGTTGACATTTGAGGCAGTTATTAAGTCCAAATAGGTAAAGGTTTCAAAGGATGGAGAGTGGGTCAGGGAGGGTCTTCTTCCTAGGGAAAGAAGTAGTACATGCCTAGGTATGGCAAAGTGTTCGGGAATGCAGTAGTAGGGGTTCTGTTTTGGGGCTGGCTGAATAGGTCAGATAATGAAGGAGCCTTAAACCCCAGGCTTGGGTGTTCGAACTTACTTTTATGTGGGCTGGGAGCCCCAGGAAGTTTCTGAGCAAAGAAAGTGTCTGATATGAGCTGGGCTTTGAGAAGATTGGTCTAGGGCAGGGGACAAGTCAGGGGATTATTGCAAAATTCCATGGAAAGAAAGTGGACTTTGGAGCCAGATAGACTCCAGGGAACTATGGAAAAATTAATTAACCTCTCCAATGTCAGTTTCCTCATCTTCAAAATCAGTAACCCTGGGGATTGCCTTCAAGAAAGTTGGCAACTGTTATGGCCTGGGTACTGGCCACTTAGTTTGGGTACCAGTGACTGCCCTGCTAGAGCTGGGTCCTGGAGGTCCCCAGAAGTCCCAGGCATCCATCAACCCTTCAGTTGCCAAATTATGACAAGGACCAGGAAATCCTAGGGAAGGAGCCAGAGTGACTGGGGTGATAGGGAGAGGTCTCAGGGCAGCAGCAATATACAACTGGCAGGGAAGTACCTTAATATTTGAACAATTCATGGCCACAGTGGGGTGGATGGGCCGAACATTAGCCTGCGCCCTCCTGAAATACCCCATAAAGATGTGGCCCTCAGGAGATAGAAGGCTGTCCAGGATGACCAGTTGAGCAATGATGTAAAGTAAAATCATTTCTTGAGATGAGAAAGCCTGGGAGGAGCAAGCTGGGGACATAGGAGTAATGGACACAGAGTATTATTTTGGGCATGTTAAGTTTGGTTGACTGTGAAACATCCAAGTAGAGATGGCACTTGGACAGTTGAACATGTGAAGCTCCACAGAGAAGTGGGAACAACAGTGATGAAGTGGGCAGATGAGAGAGAGACTCGAGAAACTTGTGCCCTAACTGCATGTGGGACATGGGAAGAAAAGAGCGAGTGACTCCAAAGTTTTGATGTCTGGACAGGTAGAGAGAAGTTAATGCCCTGAGGAAGCCATGAGCAGGAGTGCATTGGTTAAGGATGACATGAGTTCAGTTTGAAATGCTGGTGGGAGGTCCAGATGGAGAGGCCCAGCAAATGGTTAGAAATGCAGAGTGACAAGGATTGTGGCTTAAGAGAGGTGCAGACTGGTGACATCGATTTCAGAAGTATGGATTTCTAGGAGAGCTTTAAGTCACAGGCCTTTGTAAACTGATTAGGGTGGGTGTAAGAGAAAAGAGAGCTAAGAGAAGAAAGTCAGAGAGAGAGAGAGAAAGCGAGAGAGAGAGAGAGAGAGAGCGAGAGAGAACATAATAAAGGCTTGGAAAGAGAGAAAGGGGAAAATGAACACAAAAGACCAAAAAATGAGGAGCCAGTAAAAAACTGGCAAGAGACAGGAAGCTGCTGTTAGTACATGGAAAAGAGGAGGAGGTGGCCTGTAGAGTACTGCAGGGAGCCCAGGAGATGAGGATTGCAAACAAGCTATCAGATCTTAGAAAGCCTTGTCAGTAGACTGGTGGGTTTCGTGAGGTCATGGAAGTGAAGGCTGTGAGGGTCACTTCATCATTCACTCAGCAACTATGTACTGTCGTATATGGGGGAAGGAGGAGGGAGGTTGTAAGATGGACTGTGATACCAGGGAGACCTAGAAGTCCTGAAATGAGGTGGAAGCCAGGTGAGGATTTCAGAGCAGGCAGTACTGCTCTTTGGAGAAGTGTGGTGGATGAGTTCATTCCCTCCTCTGAGCTCCCCTGTACCCTGTGCTCACACACATCCTTAGAGCAGAGCCTTCCATGGCTGTCTACCTGCTCACAAGGGTGAGTGAACAAGACTGTTCATGGCTGCAGGTGGTCAGTTGGGGAGTGTGGTAGCCCCACACCCTACCAATACATTCAAAGAACAGGTGGGAATCAGTATCTCAGCCTATCTTTACCCCATTCACAGCCCGTGAGAATGCTGGAGCACATCAAAGAGAAACTCAATATTGCACACCTATCATCTGATGTTGGGACTTTACTTTTTTTTCTTTTTCTTTCATTATTATTGTTATTATTTTACATGGACAATGGTCAGTGGCCTAATGTTGGGGCTTGTCTGCCTCCTCTCCCTGGTTGTGAGGTCCTCAAAGACAATGACCCAGGCAATGCATCTTTATAATAATAATAGTAACAGCAACGACAACAGTGAAGCATAGATTATCTATTATGTGCCAGGCACTGGGCTAAGCCCCTCCTATGGATAATCTCATTCGATCCTCACTAAAGCCCTACAAGGTAGGCATGTTGTTGTTATGAACATCAACCCATTCTAAAGGTGAGGAAACTAAGGGTTGGGGATGATAAGTAATTTGACCAAGGTTACAGCTGTCAGAATGCAAGCTTAGATTTTAATCCAGTTAGTCAAATTCTAGAACCAGCATCCAAAACCAGCGGCTCACACTGCCTCCTGATGCGATAGCCCCCGTGCCTAGTTTAACATCTAATACATGTTAAGTGAAAATGTTGGCTGAATTAAACTGAGAAGAATAAAAATTCTAGTTACGGGGTATGGAGAGATAGGTTCTAGGTCTTTGAGGGGAGATCTGAGCGACTTGAGCATGGAGAAAATGAGTCAATAGGGAAGAGAAAACGAACATGATAGGAGCCTTGAGAACACCAGAAACACCATGGGAACACAGGAATTGAAATCACATCCTTGCTAAGAGGAGAGGCCCAGGTGTAGTCAGTTTGGGTCTGAGTGAATAGAGCCAATGGCTACTTGCCTGCTGGGCTCTGCTTGGTTCCAGGCACAGGCCAGGCCAGGCAAGAATTAAATGAGGTATGGACTCTGCCCACAAGGAAACCTCTACCTGGCTTGCCCATACGAAGATGGGGCAGGGCTGGGAATGCTAGAAAAGCTGTAGATGCTCAGGGGAAAAAGAGGTCTCTGACTCCGGGAGTGGTCAGGAAGGGCTTCATGACAAAGGCAGAAGCTTCGGTGGGGCCTTAAGTATTGAATTGAATAGGGAAAATCAAGAGAGGAGGAAGGGATTCCAGATTGGGCCAGCTGGGTGAGCGGACTCTGCTGGACCCAATAGCAGAATGGATGGGGAGAGTGCAGCATTCTTTGAGTTGCAAAGACAGAAACCAACTCTGGCTGACTCAAATGTTAAAGGGGCCTGTGTCAATGATAACTGAACCCCCACAGAACCCAAGGACCGGTAATTAAGTACACCCAGACCTTGAGGGAGCAGAGGGCTGTCAGGAACTGAAGCCCTTACTCTGTCACTCTGTGTGAATGTCTGCATCCCTGTCTCCCACAAGCCATGTGATCTCACAGGCCATGTAATCTCTCTCTCCCCCTTCTCTCTGGGAATCTATTTTCTCCTCCTCCTCCTCCTCCTCCTCCTCCTTTTCTTCTTCCTCCTCCTCTTCCTCTTCCTCCTCCTCTTCCTACCTCTTCTCCTGCTTTTTCTGCACACTCACCTTGCTATGGGCCATCATGGCCTCTCAGCTCTAGCCTTCTCCTGCCCCAACCCTCTGACAGCTATCTCCTGTTTCAGATTTAAAAAAAAAAAAAAAAAAAAGACCTAGTTTGTCTGTTTAAGCCAAGTCTCCAAAATTACTACCTACCTTTAAGGCAGATACCCCTCTCTGACCAGATAGCCATAGCTGGGACCATGTGATAAACAGGGTGACTGTAGGTGGGATAGGCAATAAAATAAGTCAGAGAAAAGGAGCGAGGAAAGGACCTCACATTTACTAAGCTCCTGCTATGAGCTAAGAACTGTGCCAGGTGACCTGCATTATGTGATTTAATGGCCCAGTGAGATTGATTTTATTATTTCTATTTTACAAATGAAGACACTGAAGTTAAGAGAAATTAAGCAATTTGCTGAGAGTCACAAAAGTAGAAGGTAGCTGAGCTTGAATTCAAATTGAAATCTGTCCAACTGCAAAGTCAATGTTCTTTCCACAGGACCACTCAGTCAGGGAATGGGGGTTATTCAAGCTAGTTAAAACCATTGAACTTAGTCTAAGGAGACCACACGGTTCAAACCTTGCAGCTTATAGGTATTTGCTATGGCAGCCCTTCTTAACATTTTTAGGGTTCCATAACTCTAAGAATGTGATAAAAAGCTATGAATCTTCTCCCCAGAAAAATACACACATGCCTATACCATTTGGCATTTACTTTCATGGGATTTACAGACTTCCTGAGGCTCATCCACTGGCCCCCACCTAAAAGTCTTTGCTCTACAGCATCCCTGACTATTGATTACTTACCCTCCATTTGAGAGAAAGGGTGAGAGAGCTCATTACCTTATGTGTAAGCCCATTCCAACCATAAAAATTTCTATGTCACTTTCTCTCCTTTAGTTCTCTCTGAGGAGTAATACAGAACCCATCTTCCTGATTCCCTGGCAAGTATCTAAAGACAGGTGACTACAGATGTCCAAGGCTCCAGCTGAGGCCAAACTCCTGTTGTTTGTTTAAAACCTGTCCCATGTGGGTCTCTTCCACCGAACACCACACACTTTGCCAAAGACCCTCTCATAACGCAATGCCTGGAATAACGTCGTGGACTGCTTGTGTCATCCAACCAGCATCCTCTTTATTCAGGGGATTCTGATTTCCTATGACCAGTACACTAGACTTCTTTGATTGTGTTGGTTCTTGTATCAGCCATGTCATTACTTGGCTCATAGGAAATCTATGGTCCACTGAGACCCTAAGATCTTTATCACAGGAGTTGAGCTATACCTACTTTGCCCTTTCCTAAACTATCCTGAGAAACACTGTGTTTCAGCCTGTTCTTCAAACACAGGATTTTTATGCTGGTGCCATGACATAACAGATTGTTTATCTCACTAAGGAAGAGTCAAATCTTTCTCAGATTCTCCCTTCTAGCTTCACATAGTTTTTCTGTTAAATGGAAAAAAGAAAGAGATGTGGAGCAGAAAAGGATTTCTGAGGTTTTCACGTTGACATTCCACCATTAGATGAATGCTAACAAAAGCTCGATTTCACTAATCCTAAAAGGAACTTGATCTCCAGATGCACTGGCCTTCCTGGTTCAATGCCTGCACCACGAGGCCTTGTTCCACAGCCCAGAGTTGGGTGTTTTTTCTTTTTAAAAGTCTTTGAAGTTAAAAAGTGCACATATTACTTTTAAAGAGTAAACCCAAAAGAAGTTTTGTAAGCAGATTTGTTCAAGTGAAGGCTAACTGCATTAAAGAAAGAAAAAGAAGGAGGAGGAGGAGTGGGGGAAGGAAGGATGTATCTGTTCCTCATCTCTCTCATGCGCAACACTTGACGGCTCCAGGGCTGGGGCCCCAGACCCAGATTCTTTCCTATCCTCACTCTCAAGATGATCTTATTTAATTAAGCTCATGATTTTCAATACCATCTACATTCCAAAAACTCTCCAATGTTTATGTCCAGCTTGGGCCTCTCCCTTAACTCCAAATCATACACCCAGGTCCGTACTCAATACCTTTTCAGGGGCATCTTATAGACATTTCTAACATGTATCCAACCCCTAATACTTGTTTTTCCCTCAGTCTTCTCCATTTCAGTCAATGGTAAGTCCATCCTTCAAGTAGCTCAGGCACAAAACATGAGTCATTCATGATTTTCCTCCAGTTCCCCACGCACCCCACAGGGAACTCATCAAAAAGTCCTTTTTCTCTACCTTCAAAATATATCCAGAATCTGGCCATTTCTTACCATCTTTACTGCCATTACCCTAGTGTAAGCAACCACAATTTCTTGCCACGTAATCAACACAATTGCTTCCTAAATGCTCCCCTGCCCCCACAAAGCAGGCAGAGTGATTTATTTATTTATTTATTTATTTATTTATTTATTTATGACAGGGTCTCACTCTGTTGCCTAGGCTGGAGTGCAATGGTGATGATCACTGCAGCCTCAACCTCCCTGGGCTCAAGTGATCCTCCCACCTCAGCCTCCCAAGTAGCTGGGACTATAGGCATGTGCCACCATGGCAGGCCAATTTTTATATTGTTAGTAGAGATGATGTTTCCTCCCGCCTCAGCTTCACAAAGTGCTGGGATTACGTGCCTGGCCTGATTCTTTTCAATTATGAGTTAGATCATGTCACTCTCTGCTCATAACCTTCTTTTTTTTTTTTTTTTTTTGAGATGAAGTCTCATTCTGTCACTCAGGCTGGAGTGCAGTGGCGTAAGCTCAGCTCACTGCAACCTCTGCCTCCTGGGTTCAAGTGATTCTCCTGCCTCAGCCTCCCGTGTAAGTGGAATTACAGGCACCCACCATCACACCTGGCTATATTTTATATTTTTTAGTAGAGATAGGTTTTCACCACGTTGGCCAGGCTGGTCTCGAACTCCTGACCACAAGTGATCTGCCTGTCTCGGCCTCCCAAAGAACTGGGATTACAGACGTGAGCCACCACCCCGGCCCCTGCTCATAATCTGCTAATAGCTTCCCACATCACTCAGTATGAAAAGCCAACATCTTTTCCATGGCCTAAGAGGCCCTACATGATCTAATCCTGGTTTCCTGGACCTTATCGCCAGTCTCACTCCTCACTGCTCTTCCAAGTGATCTTCCACTCTCGGGACCTTTGCACTTACTGTTCCCCTGCCTGGAAGACTCTTCCCCAGTTATTATCTGCTGGGCTCGCTCCCTCCATGTTCTTGAGTCTCTATTCACATGTCACCTTATGCAGGGTTGCCTTCCATGACCATCCAATCTAAAGCATCACTTTCTACCCTGTCACTCCATCCCCTCTTTTATTCCTTTATAGCATTTATTGCTATCTAAAATGTTATATACTTATTTATCTGTTGTCTATATTCTGCCTCAAGAATGTGAAAGCAGGAACTTTGTTTTGTCAGCTGTTGTGTTCCTGGTGCCCACAACAGCACATAAGTAAGCAGTCAGTAAATGTTTCTTGACTGACTGGCTGAATGAATTAATGAATTTATTGAGTACCTACTAAGTGTCACTATGAGTCACATTTTATAAATTAGTCAACTGAGGTTCAAAGATCTCATAGATGGTGAGAGCCAAGATTTGAACTCATATCTAAGGATGATAACAGTGTTGGATCTGGATAGGATCATATGACCACCCCCCGCCCCACCCCATCAGAATCTGACATGCTGTGTCTGTTCTTGTGCTTGGGTATGCCTGAGACCCTATCCCACTCACATGGCCTGAAGATTATCCCTCTCAAAGCCAGCCTACCGTGACAGATGGCACTCTCCTTCTACTTGACAGACAAGCTCTTGAGGTCCTGCATGGCTCGTGGCTTTTGGGATCTTGGTTTCTTCAGGGGCCACGCAGGTGAGAGCATTCCCAAGGTCCTGCTTAGCCTCAGGTCAGACTCCTATGACTCCAGGATGCTCCAGATCCTTGGTGGATGGCATGAAGACCACCTCTCCAGGATCCATCCCACCTGACCCACATTAATCCCTGTCTGATCCCAGGCTGTGACCTGCCTTATGCAGGAGTGCCCCTGCCCTACCAAGGTGCTCAACCCTGAGCATTTAGTCCCTGCCATGGAATCTGAATGCAAATCTTACACATTTTTAAGCTCTTTGGGTTTAATTCCTCCAAAAATTTCACAATGAAACTGGAATATTTGAAGAACTCTCACCCAGAAGGAAAATACACACATCCGAAGCACCCACATGCATCTGCCTTATTGGCACACTGATCCCTTAATATTTTCATCTAATTAATTCATGTAGGCATTTATTCATCCCACAAGCATTTTCTGAGGGTCTCCTTCATGGACTAAGCCCTTGTGCTGGGTGCTAGACATGGGGCACAAATCAGACATACTCCCTGCCTCGTTTATAGTCTAACAAGGGAGACCACCATCATCATCACCATCCCATTATCATCACTGTAGCCAACATTCAAATGCTACTTCTAGTGCTAGGTACTGTTCTGAGTATTTATATGTATTAAGCTGTTTCATCACAGGTTAATTCTGTAAGTTAAATGCTATTCTTATCTTCATTTTACAGATGAGGAAACTGAGGCCTAGAGGGTTGTGACTTATCCAAGGTCATGTAAGTGGCAAAGTTAGAATTTGAACACAGACAGTTTAGCTCCAGAGCTCATACTCTCTTCCACTCTACCTTAATTCCAAAAATTAAGTATGAGTGTTTATGCTGACATGCAGCTATTGACACAAAGATTTTCAGAGCCACATTTCAGAGTCCAGTGGGAAAGTCATGATCATTGAAGGAAACCAGTCAGCCAGTCTTTCAGCTTCTGAGACATGCCCTCGAAAAACATCGCTCCCAAAGTGCTAAAGATGAACATCTTGGACACATGCAAAAGTCGAAGAGGGAGATAGGAGAAAAGGAGAACAACCAGGTATCAAAGACTTACTTTGTATTATACCAGATACCATAGAGGGCAATTTATATACATCACCTACTCTCAAAGCATATTTGCAAAAAGAGTTTGGTCTGCATTTTCCTGTTAAGATAATGAAACTTAGAGAAATGAAATGCTGGCCGGGCGCGGTGGCTCAAGCCTGTAATCCCAGCACTTTGGGAGGCCGAGACGGGCGGATCACAAGGTCAGGAGATCGAGACCATCCTGGTTAACAT